>NC_040908.2:162169117-162493859 GCF_004126475.2 Phyllostomus discolor
GGAACTTAACCTTTTTGAACCTTGCAGTCCTGTGTCAATACTAGGATACACATCTGGAAATA
Source organism: Phyllostomus discolor (assembly GCF_004126475.2). Lineage (NCBI taxonomy): Eukaryota > Metazoa > Chordata > Mammalia > Chiroptera > Phyllostomidae > Phyllostomus > Phyllostomus discolor. The sequence continues at coordinate 162,169,180 of NC_040908.2, forward strand.
GACAAGAACTCCAGATAATCCTCTGAGTAGGCCTTGAAGGACTCACATATCCAGACCACTGATGTAACCAGACCTCCTGGCACCCATCTTCAGGACCACCTGGCATCCATCATCCAGACTACATGACATCTGGACCAATCAGAGCGCTAAGAATGTAGGACTGGTAACGCTCAAGAATGTACTTTTTACTGTAAGAACTCTTAACTATTCTTTCTTCTTTGGAACACTTCTGGGGGTTTTGCTTAGCTATGTTCCCAGTTTGCAAACTCTAAGACCCTTTAATCTTCATCATTTATTTCTAGCAGAGCCTCCAGACTCTTTGAGTTCATTCCACATGACAGAGGATCAGGTTGGATAATGCAGCTCAAACAACTGACACTGAGGATTAGATGAAGCCTTCCCCTCTCCCCGCTGTGGCCCTATGTTAATTTTCCAAAAAGTGTGTTCATCATGAGTCAAGGGTGGTAAACACCCTGAACTGTTTGAGATCGTTTCTCCCACTCCAGTGGAAAAGAGAGTTGAAAAGAAATTAACCAGTCATAAGGGGGGAAAGTTACATTTCTTGCACAGGAAAGTCTGTGGCCTGAGACTGGTAGTCCCACAAATCAGAAACAATCTCACAAGCAAGGGCAAAGTTGCAAATGTTAGGCTGGAAGGTGGGATCCGGGATGCTGCCAGAGCCTGCTGGGAAAGAAAGAAACTCTTAGCTGAGGTAGGAAGTGGTGAGGGTCCAGAGAAAGCAGAAGCGCTGGCAAACATCTGAAGGAAAGAAACAACTGCGAGAGGCGACAGACTAGTTGTTACTCCTGTGCATAGAATCTGGGAAGAAGACAGAATTAGAAGGCTGATTCAGGTGGGAGGGTGGGGGTGGAAAGGGTCCAGTTTTAGAGTGTTGAGTTTCAGGAACTGCTTTAACATCAAAGGGGAGCTTTCCCAGGGCAGCCAATGTGATTAATATAGCAACCTGGATTAAAAAAAAAAGTACACTCTGTTACTTCATTGAATCCCCACACCTACTACTAAGAATTTTTAAAAAGATTTTATTTACTTTTAGAGAGAAGGAGAAAGAGAGGGAGAGAAACATCAATGTGTGGCTGTCTCTCATGCACCCCCCCCTCCCAACTCGGGATCCGGGCCACAACGCAGGCATGTGCCCCGACTGGGAATTGAACCGGTGACCTTCGGGATCACAGTCTGGCACTCAACCCACTGAGCCACACCAGCCAGGGATATTATTAAGAACTTTTGTAGTAGAAACAACTGAGACTCAGAGAGATGAACCGACGTGGCTAGAATTACAAAGCAGTGAAGGAATCACCTCATTCCACATTCCTGCCACGCCCCACCAAACGCCGCCCGTTTTTTGTAGAAGTGGGGTATGGGAGTTCGTTCCTTCTCCACCATCGAATGAACGCTTGGGAGCCATCTGCAGAGATTGGATGTGGAGCTGCTCTCAGAGACAGCGGGTGCACTTCCCCAGCGTTGTGTGGCTCTAACTGCTCTAACACCTCCTCCCTTTGTGACTTTTTAGCGCGAAAACTTTCTCAAACTACTAAGTGCTCTTGAGCGCCCCTCCGTTAGAACAATGCCCAGGAGGCACTACGACGGTGGTCTTAAGACTACAACGCCCGAAATGCCTAGGGGCTAGAGAGGCGGATAGGCTTCGACCTCGAATTCAAAGATCCAGTTTACCCACTCTACGGCCAGATTTGGTCACATCTTTCTCTCTTCCCGCCAGAGACTTCCGTTCCCAGCTCGGGCTTCCAATCCCACTATTTTCCCAGTGGGAATGCTTGGGGGGGGGGGGGGGCGGGTGGAGAGCAAGAGTAAGGCGCATGCGCAATAGCGCACCCAGTTTGGAGAGGGAGGGCAGTGGCCGGCACCGGAGCGCATTCCCCCGCGCGCGTGCGCAGAGGATAAAACACCGCCCGGGGACTGAGGCGCGGGTTTGGTGGCGCGTTTTAGCGAAGTCGCACGTGAAGAGTAGCAGTGGCCGAAGGCTGGTGAGTGCGAGCCGAAACTGGAGCTCGGGGGCAGGCGGGCGAAGGAGGCGTCAGCCACTGCAGGCGGGGCCGGGGTGGAGCCGCGAGGCCCGGAGAGCACGACTGGGGAGGGGTCGGACTTCGCACGGCGGGAAAGGCAACTGGGGACCCAGATCCTTGTTGCTATGCAACAGGGGGCGTCGTTACTAGGTAACAGGAGGCACTCTTTTCCCGGGAGCATAGGGTTCGGAGCTGTGCTCAGAAGTCGTGCGGAGGTGCCGCGGCGCGGCGGCGCAGCGGCGGTCAGGGTGGGGAAAGAGGCCAGCACTGGGCATCTCGCCCTGACCCCCACTCCATGGCCCAGCCTCCTGCGGCCTCGCTCCGAGCCCCTTAGGGTGCCCCGAATCTATATGGGCCGCGCCGGGTCCCTTGCCAGAGTCGCCACCCAGCAAGGGCTTGGCAGGGGACACGCTGTTCGAAATAGCGCATGCCATTGACACCCTGTCTCCGAGAGGCTGAGCCCTGGGGAGGGCTCATACGGCTAGGAAGCTGCCCCTTTGCCTGTCGCCCTGCCCCCAAACAGTTGGCTGGGAAGCAGCTGTCAAGGGGTTAGCGGGGGCTGCCCCCACCTGCCAGGACGCTGACTTCATTCCCCGCAGTAGCAGCTTCGCCTAGTCTAAGAGCTTCCTTACCACACAGCTGCCCTTCTTGGGTGGCCGCTGCAAATTTGAATCAACTTTAAAATAAGATCATCTCCCCTCCTCTCCAGGGCTCTCCGTAGCTACCCTCTCGGCTTCGGGGGGGGGGGGGCTTCTAATATTCATTTAACAAGCATGTATTCATCATCATTCTATGCTAGACGCTGGGGATTCCAGAAAAAGTTAGCTGTCAAGTCTGACCCGGAGGTGCTGAAAGTCTAAAGTGGGAGGCAGGCATACAAACTGCTAAATTCTGCTACAGTGTAATGAGGGGTATATTGGCAATTTGTGTACTGCAACATTTCTATAGATAAGAACTTACAAAGTTCTTGCAGAAACATGTTAACTTGCAATAGCTCTTAACCCTGCTTAACCCTATTTGACACTGGAGGAGACTGAAACTCAGATAAAGTAATGGGCATAAGGTAGTGGCTTCTAATTTGTGGCAGATCGAGCCTGGGACCAAAATTGAGGGTCCTTTGTACACTGCTACACTTCCAGGGCTTTACCTAGAGTATACTTCTCCCTGTACTACTGATTATGGTTATATGCCTCAGAAATCCCTGAGAGTCCTGAACACGAGAGTCTAAGCCTTCTCTGGAAGAGTCTGACATAGCTGGCCCTGGTGGGGCAGACATCCTGATGGTGCACCAGAGTTGAGAATCGCTGCGCTGTAGGGGCGGCTCTGAACAATGATGGGGAAGTCAGGGCCAGCAGAGGGCACTAAGTCAGCTGCCCCTCCTGCCACGTCGTGATTCATGTGGTGAAAGGAAACGAAGCAGAGGAAGAAGCTTTGGCATGGGGTGTGTGGACCGCCCCACCCTGCCCTCTTCGCAAACCACACCTAAATGTATAGTGCCTTCTCACCACCACAGTTAAAGGAAGCAGTTTTCCACGTTCAGCCGGGTTTCCCTGGCCCTGCCTGAGCCATATTGCAGCTGCCCGAGCCACAGCTGGAAGGTCTAGTCCCAATGTTTTGCTCTCCTCATACCTCTTGATACAAAACCATGACCTGTAAGCCCAGCAGGTGGGTCATCTCCTGGTGTGTAGGCTCATGCTGGGAGTCTAGATGTCCTGTCTCTTGGAACTTGTTGATATTGGGGAGGACTATAATTGCCTTGAGGCAGGGACTAGGTTTTACAGAGCCAGTGTGCAGGTGTGAAATGAGCAAAAGGGCAAGATTTAGATTTTGGGCTCTGGAGTCAAGTCCCAGTTCTGCTGTGTGAACTGGAACAAATCACTCGACCTCTTTAAGCCATAGTTTTCTGAGTAAAATATGGAGAGTAGCAATGTCTTATAAGATTGTTCTAAGCATTAAACGAAGTGGTGAACTAACAAGCACTTTGTAAATTACAAAGCAGCATACACAATATATATGTGTGTACACACACACACACACACAGTTTGTTATCATTGAGTGCGTGCTATTTGAGGCTAGGCATTGCAGGAGGTGAAGACACTTAAGATGTACTTTCTCTCAGAGTTCGAGACTGCTTCTGCTCTTGACCATGGGTCCTTTTTAGTAAAAGCGTTTGGCTGGGCTAAAGTGAGGAGCTGTAATGGTGACGGGTCAGATGCTCGCTGCCTGGGATTAACGTGGAAGAAGAGAGAAAGGCTCCTGTTAAAGGAAACAATTCAAAGAAACAGACCAGCCAGTAAGCTGCACTCTTATCTGCAAAGGGCGCACTCCATAATTCTGTCCGATTAGGTTTCCAGTGCACTTCAGAAGGTTGGCTGGCAGGGCAATACCAGCCTCACTGGGGAGGGCTTATTTCAAGGTCCCCCAGCTCCCCTCAACTGGGTCTGGTGGCCGCTTGAAAGTGGAGGCTAGAGCAGAACTCAGCAGGCTGCTATGGGGGGCAGGGAGCTCATGTCACCCTGACCTTCTAGAATGGAGGAGGTGGCATCTGATTCCTGCTGGTGGAGGTCCTTGGATCTAGAATCCAACCCAATATAGCAACCCTGCTCTTTAAGTGTCCGGTGTGGTTATGACCCAGATAGCCCAGAAACTGACCTGTGCTTCCTTCACCTCCAACCACGGGTAGGCAGGAACCATCTGGTTCTTCATTTGTGCCAAAAAGAGTGGGCGGCTTCCCAGCCTGGGGTCGTTCCACATGAATTGCATGTTTTCTAACCCTGCTTGATCCTGCAGGTCTCAGGGGAGACTCAGAGCAGCTGTTTCAGGGCCAGAAAGTGCCCAAATTCGATATTTTTTTTATAAATAACCCTTTCTCAAACGTGCTCCCTTCCCTCCGCTCCATTCTGCTGGCTCTGATTTCTGGCCAGCTCTCCAAGTGCCCTGGTAGCTGCAGAAACTTCAAGCACCGGCTGCTCCCACCTCAGAGGTATGACTTACCCTGCGATCATGAGGTCTGAATCATGGAAACTCCCCAGAGCTACAGGTTCATTTCTGAGCCTGGAAATGAAGAAGGTGTTTGCTGGGGCCGGTTGCTATTTTTCAAGCATGGCCACAAAGAGAAGTTGGGATTGAAAACACTTCTCGTCTGATCCTTAGCTGCTTCAACAAGTTGGAACTTGCTGGGCCTTAACTGGTCCGTGGCATAACATCATGCAATAGACGAGACCAGAGCACAAGACACGGTGGGGTTGAGTGAATTGTCGCCAGTAATTCACGGAGATGATCGGGAGATGCCACATGCCTTTTAGCTCACAGATAATCTATGGCGTGACTTTCTAAATCACTTGTGAGACTAACATTGGAGCCTGTCCAGCAGGGTAGTATGTGCAAGGGGTCTGATGTGAGGCACACCCGGGTTCAAATCCTAGCCTTTCCACTTGTGTCTTATCCCACCCCGGTTTCTTCATCAGTCAAATAGGGGTTAATAACAATACCTCCATGATGGGTTGGCTGCTATGAGGATTAAGTGAGATAAGTGGTACACGGTTAGCTTTTCATTAATAATAGTGTCCTTCTGTAAAGGTTGTGCTTTATAACCCTTTGCCTCCATTGAGGGCTGGGGAGTTGAGTTCCTTCTGAGTCTGCGGGTCTCAGCTTGCACAGTGGAGTCGCCTGCGGAGCTGCGGAGGCCCAAGCCTAGGCTGCCTCCCGACAGTGACATCAGAACTTCTGGGCGTGGGGCAGCGGGAATAGTCCTTTGGGAAGCTCCCACGTGATTCCCGTGAGCAGCCACAGTTGAGACCTGCTCTCTTACCTTCACTCCAGCGAGTGTGCAATTTGGGAGCAGAAGCTTGGGTTCCAATCCTGGCCTTTCTACTTCGCCCAGTGACCTAACCCCTGTCTCAGTTTCTCGTCGTCTGTGCCAGTAAGGGTGAGGAGGGTAGCACCCACCTCACAAACTTGGTCCTGCAGAGCAAGTGGCATGCATGCACTTACATTCTTGTTTTGGGCACGTAACTGAGCACTTTTCTTTATGTTGTTGCGCAGTGGTAATCCTATTTGTGTGCTATTTCTAAGTTGGTTTTTTGTATTACCTTCATTGAAAGTAGATTATACACTCCTTGGGGACAAAGCCTTGTATATATATATATTTTTTATTTTTAGAGAGAGGGAGAGGGAGGGGGAAAGAGAGGGAGAGAAACATCCATGTGTGATTGCCTCTCACATGGCCCCCACTGGGGACCTGGCCCTCAACCCAGGCATGTGCCCTGACTGGCACTCAACTGGTGACCCTTTGGTTCACAGCCCACGCTCAATCCACTGAGCCACACCAGCCAGGGCATTTTTTTTTTAATGCCCAAAGCACCAAAGATGCAGAGACAGGCCTTCAGACTTTTTGTCAGCCTTTAAAAAAGTTCTTTTTAATTTATTGATTTGGGGGGGGAGAGAGAGAGAGAGAGAGAAACATTAATTTCTTGTTCCACTTATTTATGCATTCATTGATTGCTTGTATGTGCCCTGACCGGAGACTGAACTGGCAACGTTGGCATGCTGGGACAACGTTCTAACCAACTAACCTACCTGGCGTTCAGATTTTTAGAGCTGGAGTAAGCATTCAAGAGATCTTCTCATCCACCCCAGGGCACTGAGTGATCCTCACTGCTTAATTAGTGTGCCGGTGGTAAAGAATGTGAATGAGGAATCCGTGAATCAGGTGGTTGCGCTCAGCTTAAGTTGGGAAGTCCCAGTTCTGCCTTTCTCAACTAACAGGGCTGGGGTGGACGGGGTGCTGGGCAGGTCATGGCTGAGACGGTGGGTCTCTGTGCTGGCTCTCTGCTCACTCTGTGCTTCCCTCCCTACAGACCCAGCATGGCAGGTTCAAGTAGCAGTTGGCCATTGTGCAAGCATCTGTTTAAAGTCATCCTGATGGTCCTCGTGGCCCTTGTCCTCCTCCACTCAGCGTCATCTGAGTCCCCTCAAGACTTTCCGCTACCAGGCCAGCAAAAGAGGGAGGTCCCACGTGATCTCCTGAGCCAGACCGGACGGTCCGTGCGGAGAACGCTGGATGCCTGGGTTGGGCCAGAGACCATGCACCTGGCTTCTGAGGTAAGGAAGGCGGTCCCAGCTATACCTGCGTGCACTGACCAAGCTGAAGGATGAGACGTCATTCATGGCCACTTCATCTTGGCTCTGTATCTTCTGTGTGTCAGGATCCCCAGTGCAGAGAGCCCCACATTCTACAAAAGGAAGCAGTTTGCACTCCCATTGTTCAAATTCTACCCCGAGGCCCTTAGCTCCACCCCCATCCCTCCCTCGTTCCTGTCCCTTCTTGCCAGAAAGGCTGGGAAATGAGTCATTTTTACAAACCCATGTCACTGGGTGACTGTAGAGCCTGACTTTAGTCTACATTTGACCTAAAGTCTTAAGTTGGCAAAATATCCGTTCTTCACCGGTAGAGGTTGGGGCAGGGCTGACTCGGGAGCTTAAAGCAGGCTGTCTCTCCTGCCCAGCGGCGCCCCAAATACGGCGTCGTGTACTTTTGATAGATCGCACTAAAAGGCTCAGAGGATCGTTGATAACATCCACGATATGGGAGAGCCAACTGACTCCATTTTCACTGAACATCCTAGCCCTTGACAGCTGTTACTCCACACGCCTTCATATTCCCTGGGAGGCTAGGCAGACCCCAGTTTCACAGGGTGACTGGCAACAGGGATTTGACGATTCCCCCGCCCACATACACCTACTACCACCAGCAAAGTGTTCGAGCGAGTCCGTTGACTTAGGGCCCAGATGTCCTGGGTCCTGGTTCAGGAAGGAGAAGTGGCCTGCTGTCCATCCCTGTGCACTGAGGAAGGAGCCCCTCAGCCCGGCCCGGGCAGGCCAGCCTCTGGCTGAGCGGCAGTGGGAGACGCTCCTGCCGGGCCTCGCCCGTGCAGCGGTGGGAGGCTTGCAGGAGAAGAGCCTCATTCGTTAGGGATCCATCTCAGCACTGCTCTTTCCACAGACGGCAGCTCAGGTGATGGGCATCGCCTCCTCAGCCATCTCTGTGGGCTTCTTCGCTCTGTCTGGGATCTCCGCACAGCTGCTGAATGCCTTGGGACTCGACGGTGAGTGGCAGACAGCTAGCTGGGTCAGCTGAGCTTGGCCCATCACTTCCTGTTTGTGGGTGTTTGTCTTTTTTTGGGCCTAAACAGTTAGTTAGTTCCCCAGCGTCCCGGCACCTCCCAGGTTTCCCCAGAGGCCAGCATAAGAGCAGACCCAAAACTACCACCGCCTACCAGGCATTAGCTTCACGTCAGGAGAGGCATCGTGCTAAGCCATAGTATCTCATTTAACCTGCCCACAGCCCAGGGACTGACTCCCATGTTGTAGACGGAACAGGCCCAACCCAGGGAAGTCATCTACCCACGGCTGGCTGGCAGGAACCAGAGCTGAGAGACTCAGGCTTATCATCTCTGTGACCCTGTGGGAAAGGATTTGTATTTCCTTTGCAGGCAGTAAGGGGGTTCAGGTCCTCCCTTTCTCTGGGTTCTAACTCTCCCCTCCCCCACCGGCCCTTCACCACTCCAGGTCGGCTCATTCTGTGATTCTTCTCCTTTCAGGAGATCACCTCACCCAGGGCCTGAAGCTCAGCCCCAGCCAGGTCCAGACCTTCCTGCTGTGGGGAGGGGCGGCCCTGCTCACCTACTGGCTTCTGTCCCTCATCCTCGGCTTGCTCTTGGCCGTGTTGGGGCGGATCCTGTGGGGCCTGAAGCTGGTCATCTTCCTGGTCGGCTTTGTGGCCTTGGTGAGGTCGGTGCCCGACCCTTCCACCAGGGCCTTGCTCCTCCTGGCCTTGCTGACCCTTTACGCTTTGCTGAGCCGGCTCACTGGCAGCCGGGCCTCGGGGGCCCAGCTGGAGGCCAAGATTCGGGCACTGGAGCGCCAAGTGGAGGAGATGCGCTGGCGGCAGAGGCGAGCAGCCAAGGGAACCCGGGGCGTGGAAGAGGAGTGAGAAGGACGCCTGGCAATGCCACCTTCATCGTACCAAAGAGCTGAGCTGCTTCCGGGTCGCTGGACCTCCTTCCAGCCCCCAGCCCTTCTCTTGCCCTGTCTCTAAACCCTCAGAACTTTGATCTCTGCACAAGACCCCCTAGCTGGGAGGGAGGACGACCATTCCCCCTGCGGGTCTTCTGTCTGGGGTTGGTTTGTCCTCTTACTCCTTTCTCTGCTCCCCTGACCCCCCCCACCCCCCGCCCACCTATCTCAGCCAGGGGAGCTTGGAGAGCAGCCTCCCCACTCCCCCCAGCTTTTGCATCTGCTGTCAGCAAACGTCACTACCACTGGCCTCCTGTGACTCTGCCACCACCTTGCCTTCCTGCTGTTGCTGTTGCTTCCTGCCCTTCTCTTGCCCCTCCTTCGCCGAGTTCCAGCTCCCTTCCTGTTTGTCTCCTTCCAGCCCTGTGCTCCAACCAAACCCCTGCCCCTCAAGGCCTGCTCCTGTCCCCTTCATTGCCCAGCATGGGAAAGAGGCAGGGTGTATGGGACTTGAGGGGAAGAGAAATGGGGATGTTCCCCCACGGGGCTGGGGGCGAGGTATCCATGGAAGTCTGTTACAAGTGCCTTAATCCGAGCCAGCGGGCCCTCTGCCCGCCCGCTGCTCTACTGCATTTACGAAAGCATGCTGTGGTCACTCCGTGTCAAGAAGAGAGTGGTTCCTCTCAGGACCTTGATTCCCCTTCAGCCCCAGCACAAGGTGACTGCTTCGTAGGCTGTGCCTGCATGTAGGACTGCGTGGTGGCTGTCAGATCCCCTGTGGGAATTTCAGGGACCTGAGGAGGAAGGGGGACTCCTTCTTGACTGCAGAGCTCCAGGCGGGTCTCCACATCTCTGTCTCCACTCACTGCCACCAAGGAGTCGCTGGTCCGGGCCCACTGCGGTGGCCTGGGAGGATCACGGAGCAGATACACCAGAGATGGCACCACAGCCCTTTCCTCTCACACTCTCTGCAGGGAGCAGGGGGAGCCTGCTGACCCCGCTCCACCAGGGCTCTCCATCCGTCGTCCTTAGAGGCTCTCCTGGAGGTGGGCACCCTCCTGTGCCAGGCCGGGCGCAGCTGACCCACGTGACAGGAAGAGGGAATAAATGCCCAGTTCTCACTGTTGAGGCCCAATGTGGAATCACAGCTGCAGTGATACATATTTTTATCAGCGCTTGGTTCTAAATAAAGTGCTCGCTGTTTTATTATCTTGTTCTGTGTAACTCGTGTGACTCAAAGTCTGGACTGCTTCGATTTCACCCTGTGCAGATAAACCCATTTCTGTAGAGAGCCCCACAGCTTTCTTGACTTCTCCCAGCAGGAGCAGTGCCAAGCTGGTAGGGAGGGAAGGAGGGGTGGGGGCAGGAAGCGAGGCTGGTACCAGGTGCCCTCCCTCCAGGATCATGAGGGATGGGGGAGGCGTGCCCCATTACAAAACCTCCAGGAACTGGCCAGCAGCCCCAGCTCTTTGTGCAGGAGTGTCAACAGCTGGCTGCCCTCCCTCCTTCCCCCACCAGACCGGAGTTTCCTGCACTGGGGTTCTCAACCCAGCCCATAGATCAAATCAATTGTGGAGGGGCCTGGACATGTTTTCTGTGTGTGTGTGTGTGTTTATTTTTCTTTAGCTACCCTGGAGATGCTAATGTTAGCCAGGTGCCCTGCTCTGGAACCTCCCTGACACTTGCTGGCTGGCAAGCCTGGCCCAGAAGGCCAGGACCCAGGAGGCAGAGACAAGCTCTCACACTTGCTAGGCCCACAGGCCTCCCTCTGGATGGAGCCGGGCATGTAATTCTAGCTGCCCACACTCAGAGCCCTTCCTCCCCAGGAGCGGCCCTCTGCCAGGACAGGCCAAGTGGTTGTCACCCGGCCCTACTGGCCCCCTTTCACCCCTTTTCCAGCCCTGTAGCACGGTCCCCCTTGTCCTCGAATTCAGGTTCTGATTCAGGTGTTAGATGCCTTCGCAGGTGAGCTGCGTGTGGGGCGGGGCAGAGGCAGGGGAAGTGGCTTTTTCCTCCTGAGTCCAGGAGCTTCTGAGAGGGAGCGAACGGAACGCGTCCTATCCCTCTTGGCAAAGGCGGGTCAGTCCCCCGCTGTTCAGGGTCCAGGGAAGTGGCCTTCTCGCAGATTTGGAGCGTGGGGGCGCCCGGGGGTAGCGGATCCGTCGGGCACTAGGACCCGGCGGGGCGGAGGGACAGCCCCTGTGCTGCGTGCGCTCCCTCCCTCCCACCTCCTGCTCGGGCTCCGGCTCCCGCTCCATTGTCTGGGATCGGCAGCCGCGGGCGTGCGGCCGGGCGGGCGGGAGGCGGCCGGATCGGGCCGGCGCCGAGCGGGCGCGGGAGATGTCGGACGGCCCGCGACCACCTGAGCCGCCCGCCTAGTCCCCGCCTTCCGTGGGAAGGATGTGCGCCCGGATGGAGGGGCGCGCGGCCGCGCTCCCCCGGGCGCCCTGCGGCCCCTGGCTCTGCCTCTGGGTGGCCCTCGCCCTGCCCGTCGTGAGAGGTCAGCGGGAGGCGTGGGGCCGGGCGGGCGGGCGGGAGGCGGCTGGGCCCCGGCCAGAGCCGAGCGCGAGCGATGCCCGGGAGCAGGGAACCTGCGGGTGCTCGGACTAAACCTCAGCGGGCTTGCCCGCAGCGTGCCCTGCGGGCTGGCGCGATCTCACCCGGGGATCGTGCCCCGCTGCTCCCTTCACCTTGCACAGCCCGGCAACTCCTTCCCGACCCAGGATGAGCCGGGTCCTTGGCTCTCCCCGCCACCCCCGCACCTCTCCGGGGTCCCGCACCTCCCACCAGCCTCCGCTCCAGGCAGGGCATCCAAACCAGCAGCCCCCTGACCCGGGCGCACCAGTTCCCTTATCCGCCCTCCACGGAGCTGCCTCCGCGTGGCTCCTAGCCTCCTCTCCGCACCTCCAGCCCACCCCCGCGGACGGGAAGCAGCCTCTTTGCCTGGGACCTGCAAGATCTGTAGCCGCCCTCCTCCTGCCCCAAGGAGTTGTCTGACCTTGGAGTCCCAAAAGATTGCCCCATCCGTGCCTTCCTGAGCCCTGTAGGGCATCCCCGTCATTGGAGGAAGGGGCAGCGACTCCCTTGTTCCCTGGGGCGGACTGCCCTTGGCGGGGGCGGGGGGGGGGGGCTGTGGCTGCTGGGTGGATGATGGCACGGAAGAGTGCGGGAGAGGGAGACATTCTCTACCCTGCTCACCCCCACGGAGAGAGCTGAGATCCGAATGGCGGGAGTCCGTGGGAGTCAGGCTTCCCAGCATCTTGTAATTATCCAGGCAGTGGAGGAGGAAGGGAGGCCAGTGGCTGTCCCCTGGAAGCCATAGTCACTCACCTGTTACACTTTGGGGAGGGTGGGGGGAGAGTGTCTCAGGCACGTGCTCATTGATGGGGACGGTCTTGAAGGACTTTGAAACCCTCAAGTCCCCCAGCCCAGCAATGGAGCTGAGAGGGAGCTGGCTTGGGCTGCTTTCAGCCACCTGCTCCCCTCCCCAGGGGACCCTGTGGGAGCCCTAATAACCCCTCAGACAGATAGATGAGGAAAGCCTTGTCACATCCATTATGCAGCAGCAGTAACCCCTCCTCCATGCTGCGCTCCACAGTTTAGAGAGCCCTCTCCTGTCCACATGGTCACTATGTGCTGGTTCTACAGGTGAGGACACGGAGGCTCCAAGATGTGAAACGACTGACCCAGCCTTCCTTGAGGGAGTCAGGGTGTAGATGCAGGTCTCCAGGCTCCCAGGGCAGCCTCTCCAGTTGGTGATCCAGGATGAAGAAGACAAGGCCCCGGCTGATAGACAGGGCGATAATGTTCAGAGAAGGCAGCCAGAGAGGCATTTAACGGAGGGGTTGGGTGAGAGGGCAAGCAATCAAGGAGGGCTTCCTTAAGGAGGCAACATTCACGCTTGGCCCTGAAGGAGGAGGGAGAGACCCACAGTCCAGGGAGCGAACACTGTTGCAAGCAGCATAGGGTTGGAGAGAGAGGTGGAGGGTGGGGGCAGGGTAGTCAGGTGGTCTGGTGGTCGATGCCTGGACTCTGAGTCCCAGCCCCCTCATGCACCAGGTGTGGGGCCCCAGGAAGGACCTGAACCTCTCAGCCTCATTTTCTGCATCCATAAAATGGGATTAATAGTCCTAGTACCGCAGGAACAAATTTAAAGGACACATGGACAAAAACTAGGGGGAGAGTGGTAATGGGAGGGAAGTGGGGAGGGTTGGGTGGGTTGCCTGGAATGGGAGTAAAAGGGAGAAAACTGTACTTGAACAATGATTAAAATAAAAAAAATAGTCATAGTGCCTAATTCTCAGAGTTACACCCAAAACTGAAAGAGTTAAACATGTATGTAAAGTGTTTTAAATGGTAGCTTGCATATAGTTAGTGTTCTGAAATTGTTCATTATTGTTATTGGGGCTAACTAGGAGTCAGTTGGGTACAAACCAAGTGTGGTCTCGGTGGCCCTTTGTCCTGGTTACTGAATACAAGAGTCCCTTCCAGGCTCATGGTTCCCACCCATACCACCTCCTTGCACTCTTGCATTCTGGTACCTAGTTGGGGTAGGGAAGAAGGGAGCGAGTTTGGGGAACTGATGTGAGGTTGCCATGGTGATGATGAAGAAGGGAGGATGGACGCCCAACCAAGTCTGGCCAAGGACCTAAGGACAGAGAAAGGGTCTCTACCTCAACAAAGCTCACCCAGTCACCATCTTTTACCTCACAGGCTCTGTCTGGAGAGAGCTGTACCCCACACATGCCTTGGTGTCAGAGGCAGTGATAGGGGCTGGGAATGGGGGAGGAGGAGGCACTGAGAAGGTTCTGCTGGAGGGAGGGTGGGAGGCAGAAGAAGGAACGGCCCGGGACTGGCATCCAGTCCTGGACTCTGAGTCAAATCCCAGCCCTGGCACATGCTGCCTGTGTGACCCTCTTTGGGCCTCAGTTTCCTCATCTGTGAGATTCCCCCCACATCCCAGGGGTGGGAGCCTTTACTTCCTCCACTGCCCACCGCCACCGTACCCCTGCCAGCTCTGGCGCTGTCACCGTCTCTATCCCTTCTCCCTCTGCAGTGGGCTGTGAGCAGCAGCCCCTGGACCCCGTCTACCTGCCGGCTGCCCTGGAGCTCCTGGATGCCCCTGAGCACTTCCGTGTGCAGCAGATGGGCCGCTACCCACCTGCCAACTCCTCTCTGGGCTCCCGATCTGAGACCTTTCTGCTCCTGCAGCCCTGGCCCAGGGCCCAGCCACTTCTCCGGGCCTCCTACCCGCCTTTTGCCACGCAGCAGGTAAGGAGGGGCACCAGGGATTCCTAGGCTGACAGAGCTCAGAGCCAAGGTGTGCTGTGTGTAGCTCAGGGGCCTGCCCCAGCCCCAGCTGTGCTTACCATTTTCTAGAGAGGGGAAACGGAGGCCCATAAAGGTTCTCTCCTGCCAGGCTGGAATTGGGAGCCTGGCATCTCATCTTCCCACGTCCCACTTCCCTCAACCCCCTGCTTTCTGAGCACCCCAATTCTTCCTGCAGGTTGTCCCTCCTCGGGTCACTGAGCCCCACCAAAGGCCGGTCCCCTGGGACGTGCGGGCTGTGTCAGTGGAAGCGGCTGTGACTCCAGCAGAACCCCACGCCCGAGTCCTCTTCCACCTCAAAGGGCAGGACTGGCCGCCGGGACCTGGCAGCCTGCCTTGTGCCTGGCTCCATGCCACACACCCCGCAGGCACTGCTCACCGAGCCTGCCGCTTCCAGGTGAGTGGGCGGCACCCACCCAGGCCGGCCCTGCTAGGCGTGAGCCAGAGGATGGTCCCGGAGTAGGAAAGAGGGCTCACCACTCGTGAGAAGTTTGGGGATCACGGGCCACCGGACTCCATTCTATCTGTGCTAGCCGTCATGAGACCCTGTGACGGGTCATTTAGTGCCCTTTGTGGAGATCAGTCCATAGTGTATGATTTTGCGCAAGTGACTTAACCTGAGGCTCAGTTTCCTCATCTGTAAAATGGGGTTAATGACAGTTGCTACCTCATACGGAGTTGGAATAAAGAATCAATGAGATGGATGTAGTGCCTGGTGCAGACCAATCCTTCTTCATCCAGGGTTTGCGTTATTGTCAGGATTCCTTTTACAACTGCAGCTCCCACTGTTCTGGAGTCTCTCACAGGAATCCACTGGAGAGGGGTGCTTCATGGTCTTCAGGGTTCTGAGAAGCCAGAGCTGCCGTCAGGGAGGTCCTGGGGCATGGCTAGGGGAGGCCTTAAGGGAACGAGACTGTTTGCAAAGGTACAAGAGTGGCCCGTAGACACATTCTGAGACCTCCACCCAGCCCTGCCCCTCGCTGGCTGTGTCACCTGGGATTCATCTCTGGCCCATGTTGGCCCTGCCTGTCGGGGACCCTCACAGCTCTAGGTCTCCTGCCTTGCCAACCAGGGCGATCATTTTATTTGCAGCCATCCCTGGGTGCCTGCGTGGTGGAGCTGGAGTTCCCCTCCCACTGGTTCTCCCAGGAGGCCCCCACGCGGGCGGAGCTGGCCTATACCCTGGAGCCCGCAGCCAAGGGCCCTGGGGGCTGTGGCCCCGGAGGGGAGGAGGACCCTGGGGAACAGGCCCTCCCGGTGGGCAGTGTGGAGCTGCGCCCTGCGGACCCCCCACAGTACCAGGAGGTGCCCTTGGATGAGGCAGTGACCCTGCGGGTGCCCGATGTGCCCGTGCGCCCCGGCCAGCTCTTCAGTGCCACCCTCCTGCTTCGCCACAACTTCACGGCCAGTGTCCTGACCCTGCGGTGAGCACGGGGCCCCGAGGGGTGGGGTGGGTTGCAGGCGGGAACCTCTGCAGGAAGACTGGGCAGGTGCCTGCTCCTCAGGCGGTCCTCGCTGACCCCTCCGGGCCTGTGTCTGCCCCAGTAGCAGGCAAGACCCAGCAATGGGCCCTGCCCTGAATTTGAAGTCACAGGTAGGAAGCTCCCCTCTCCTGGCACCTTCCCAAGACTCCGTTGTCTTGGGGGACTAACTCTCCTGCCTCACAGGGCAGCTGTGAGGCCCCGGGGAGGGGAAACAGGAAAGGGCTTGGAAACCGGCAGGGGCAGTGCCTGGGGGCTGTTAATGCTCCCGTGCCTCAGGAGGAGGGTTCGCTGCAGTCTCATTAATCTGCATGTTCTCCTGCTTGCCTCCCTCACGACGGGTCCTCGTCTTTGGCCAGAGCCCGTGCCTCTCCATGAGGAGGGCCTCCTGTTTGTGTCCCTTTCTGCAGGAAGTTCCCCCAGAGCAGCCTCCCGACCCCATCCCAGGGACAGGGCCTTGCAAAGTGTGGCTTGCTTCTTCCATATTAGGGTTTGTGTGCGTCCCTTCCCTATGTGTCTCTCAGGTGCCTGTCCCATCTCCCTGTCTCTCAGTGCCCTCCTGTGCTCACTCGTATACTCATTAGATCTTTCCTGGACCTTTTAAAGTACGCCGGCCTGTATCTCCACTCTGGAGAGAGGAGCAAGGCCCAGTCCCCTCCCGGCACTAAGGCGCCCCCAGCGGTAGGGAAGGGGGCTGGACGGGCATGGACTGGATTACATGCTCTTATGAAGCTACAAAGTGCTGTGGGAGCTCGGGTTAGGGGGTGGAGGAAGGGGAAACTCATCCTGCCACGGGAAGCACTTTCCAAAGGACATGGTATTTGAGTTGCTGGAGGCTTGAAGAATCAGCAGATGCAGAAAGGAAGGGAGGCCGGGCAGAGGGCACAGCCTGAGCAGAGGCTGAGAGGCACGGATGGGGCTGTGTATGTGGGGAAGGACTTCGGGTGTAGCTAAAGCAGAGAGTGATGGAGAGATGTCACAGCTAAAGCTGAAGCTGGACCAGACCCTAGGAGGCCTTGAATGCCAGGCTTAGGCTTGGCCTTGTGGACAAGTGGGGAGTCATCAGTGGTCTAGGTGTAGGGGAAAGCTGTGTGACATGACCTGCATTGAGATAGGGTCCTTCTGGGTCAGAGGACATCTAGGAGGATATTCAGGCCTGAACCAGGGGAGGCCAGAGGGGAGGCCGGTGTCTCCAGCCCCTGGCCTTCCCCCTCAGACCCTGTCCACAGCTTAGCACCCACCTTGACAAACTGGACCTGTGTCCTCCCTCCAGGATCAAGGTGAAGAAGGGGCTGCACGTGACAGCCGCCCGCCCAGCCCAGCCCGCCCTCTGGACTGCCAAGCTCGACCGCTTCAAGGGCTCCAAACACCACACTGCTCTCATCACCTGCCACCGCGCTGGGCCCGCTGGGCCACACTCCAGGTGGGTAGCTCCTCCGCTGGAGATGGGGTCAGAGGAGGGAGGGTTGGCGGGCAGATTTTGGGGGGCTCCGGGGAAGGGCGCTGCACGCTGTATCCATGTTCCCATGGAGCAGGCACAGGAACAGACCCCTCCAAGGAAGCAGCACAAAGCAGACATAGCATTGATTCACTCAGCCACTATTTGCCCAGCCACATGCCAGGTGCAGTGAGCGTCTGTGAGTCTCATTCCAGGTGACGCCGACCTATCCTGGCCACCCACTTACAGCCTTCACAGCCACTGCTCCTCCTCCCACCCTTTGGTAACAGGTCCCATTGGGGGGCCATTAATATTCTCAAAAGCCCAGCTGTAGTTCTTTTTTTTTTTTTTTTAAGATTTTATTTATTTATTTTTAGAGAGGGAAGGGAGGGAGAAAGAGAGAGAGAGAGCGGAACATCAATGTGCGGTTGCTGGGGGTTATGGCCTGCAACCCAGGCATGTACCCTGACTGGGAATCAAACCTGCGACACTTTGGTTCACAGCCCACGCTCAATCCACTGAGCTACGCCAGCCAGGGCCCCAGCTGCAGTTCTTAACAGTTTTCAAACTCTTCTTATGCGTGCCGTGAGCCTGGGTCAAGGTCATGGGCTTTGAAGCTCCTGTCTGAATCCTGGTTCTGACACTTTTTGGATGAATAACCTCAGGCAAACCAGTTAACCTCCCTGCACAACCACCCACCACCCCACGAAGCCTCAGTTTCCTCGCTTGTAAAATGGGGATAACAGTGCATCCCTTGGGGTTTGTAAAAATGAAGTAAGATATCACAGAGCCAGCATCCTGGCCAGTTCCTGGCACATGGCAGGCGCTCGGTCAACAGGAGCTGTGCGGTTTATTATCCAGGGGGTCATGTGCCAGTCCTGGGGCTCGGAAGCAATGCTTCCACCTTGACAGAAGTTGAATCAGGCTTCGTGCCACTCTGATGACTATGGAAGGCAGAGATCCGAGGGGAGGAGGCCCAAGAAGGCAGGAGAGTCGGCAGAGTTTCGTGGCGGGGGTGGGGGCTGGGGGAGGGTTAAGTAGCTGCATGGATCCTGTAGGGGACAAGAGTGGGTAAGAGCTTGGGCTCTGGAGCCAGGAAGCTGGGGTTTAATCCCTGCTGCTACTTTTTGCTGCGTGACCTTGCGCGAGTTATGTGACCTCTGTACCTCAGTTTCCCCGTCTATAAAATGGGGATAATCATAGGACCTACCGCGTCAGTACAGGAGTGCCTGACTCCCGGTGGGCACCGTCTCTCTCTCTCTTCTGGCCAGCAGCCCCCTCGAACTGTCGGAGTTCCTGTGGGTGGACTTTTTGGTGGACAACGGCACTAGCGGGGGTGTGGCAGTCACTCGCCCTGTCACATGGCAGCTGGAGTACCCAGGCCAGGCCCCCGAAGCAGAGAAGGACAAAATGGTGTGGGAGATCCTGGTGTCAGAGCGGGACATACGAGCCCTCGTCCCACTGGCCAAGGTAAGGGGCGGCCCCTCTGCCCAGCCAGGTGGGGAGCCGAGTGAAGTGAAGAGCTTGGAGCTGAGCACCTTCTGCGTCTCCAGGCTGAGGAGCTGGTGAATACGGCACCACTGACAGGAGTGCCACGGCGAGTCCCCGTGCGCCTGGTCACCGTGGACAGTGGGGGGGCCCTGGTGGAGGTGACAGAGCACGTTGGCTGCGAGTCGGCCAATGCACAGGTCCTGCAGGTGAGTGGCACTCGCCGGTCCCACGAGAGTGTGCATTTGTGCACAGCGATGCACACACAGCTTTCCTCCTCCTCCACTCAGGTCCCCGAGAGGGCAGCTTCTTCTTGACACCGGAAATCTCTTGGGGGGAGCCGCAGCTTTAATTTCCTTTGCTCCCCACCTCTCTCCAGTGTCAAGCGGGAGCTCTGTAACCCCAACAGCCCCCAGCTTCGACACTTTCCCATTCATCAGTGCACTGGCAAGCGAACTGCCTCGGAGAGTTAAGAGCAGGCACTTGGGGATCGGCAAGTTTCTGTTTTTCAAACCCTTTATTGTCAGCTAGCTGTGTGATTGTGGACAGGCCTCTTAACCTCTCTGAGCCTCAGTTTCCTAAGCTTGAAGATGGGAACGTACTTTAGGGATGCTGCAAGCATCAAAAGCACCCTAAGTTAGTATCCAGCAGAGAGACAGAGCTGAAACAACAGCAGCTACTGTTGTTATAATGCTAATTATATAATGTTAAAAAATAATGGTAATTATTTTTGTTGCATCCTCATTGTGACCCATGAGGTTAGAAAAAAATGGTGGGGCTGGGCACCTTTCCCCATTTCGAAGCTCTAAGAGGGGAAGTTCGGAGCCTGCACTTAAATCTCAGCTGCCTGCATGGAGAACAGTGTCTTTGGCTACCTCGGTGGCATTTTTGGCTACCCTGTGTGACTTGTTCCTACCTGAGGGCTCGGGTGAGCAGGTCTGCCTTGCCCCTCTGCCTCTGCCCACCTACCTGGAACCAGCACCAAAGGCAGAGGCCAGCACTAAGGAGGCAACTTTTGGAGGTTCAGACCCTTCCCTGTCAGGAAAGACTCTGTTGTAAGCAAATAGCCAGTCTCCTCAGCTGAGCCCCAGTGAACTTGGGGGGGGCTGCCTCCTCCAGGGGGAATGGACCTTGGATGCAATCCAAGGTGAAATCTCCATCTGAGGACATGCATTGTAGTAAAATACAGGCCTGAATTTCAGCTGAACCCCTTCTTAGGGCGTGGGGTCTTCTCTGTTCTCTCTGGTTCACACCTGTATGCCCTGGCTTCGTTCCCCAACCCCCCTGCCCTCTGCCCTCCCACAGGTGGCCGAGACCTGTGATGCAGTGTTTGTGTCTGGCAAGGAGAGCCGGGGCGCTCGAGGTGTGCGGGTAGACTTCTGGTGGCGCCAGCTGCGGGCCTCGCTGCGGCTGACCGTGTGGGTCCCACTGCTGCCCCTGCGCATCGAGCTGACCGACACCACCCTGGAGCAGGTCCGAGGCTGGAGGGTACCTGGCCCGACTGAAGGGTGAGTGGAGGCCTGAAGAGTGGAGGCTGACCTTGGCGAGGTGGCTCTGGGACTCAGAAAGGGCCTGCCGTGGCCATGGGCTCGAGCTGGGGTCTGAAAAATTGCCCAGTGGCTGTGGTTCCTTCCACCCATCCTGGCCGCCCCCGCCCTCTCTCTCCTTCTCCCGCTGCAATTCTGTGGCATCCTCTGATTCATCTTGTCTGCGGATGCTCTGCCCCCTCTCCAGCTCTCCCCTAGAATGTTAACCCTTGAAGGAAGGAGTTTCTGCTCACTGCTGTGTCCTCAAAGCCTGAGATGGCACCTAGCTCAGTAAATATTGAGGGGGTCCCACCAGAGCCCAAGGGTGCAGGGGCCTCAAAAACCTGAGCTCCCAGGCCCTCCAGAAAGTAAGTGCCCCTGTCTCACAAAAGAGGGGACTCTCCTCCTGCCACCACCAGGTTCCAATTAGAGGCAGGAGGAAGGTGAGAGCAGCTCGATGGACAGGTACAGGCACCAATCGGGAACAGAGGGGGCCTGGCCCAACAGGGGCAGTGTGGGCGCAGTTTAAAGAAGGGAGCCCACTGTGGGCTGGGGGTGGTCTCCCGAGGAAGAGTCTTTGCAGCCAGAGGCGGAGCCCATGCTGAGAGGGTTGCTGGCCCTGGCTGCCCTTTCTCTGCAGGGCACAGGAGCCCCAGGCAGTGGCTGCCGGGGAGGAGGCAGAGCCTCGAGCCCGGGGCTGCCGCCTGCAGTACCAGCGTGCTGGCGTGCGCTTCCTCGTCCCCTTTGCGGCCCACCCGCTGGACGGCGGTCGCCGCCTCACCCACCTGCTCGGCCCTGACTGGCTGCTGGACGTGTCCCACCTCGTGGCGCCACACGCCCGCGTGCAGGACCCCCGCATAGCCTCGCTGGAGGACGGCCGTGTCCTGGTGGGCCGGGAGCCCGGGGTCACCTCCATCGAGGTGAGCAGACGCCCTGAGGAAAGTGTAGGTGGCCCCCAGAATGTTCCTGGGCAGCTGTGAAGGGTGTCAGAGGGGCTCGGGGCGTACCTGGGGAGGTGTGAGCCCAGTGGGATCGGGGGCTGGGTGAGCACAGGGGGGCCCGTGTGATGGGGGAAGTCCTCTAGGTATGGGGGGCTGGGGTTGGATGTGCGGGGACCTGGTCTTGAGAGAGGAGGGAGCTGTTCCCCACGGGTAGGACTGAGGTCCAGGTATGTATTTAGGGTGCGGGGTTGGAGTGCAGAGGGGATGGGAGAGCAGCCTTTGTGGAGCTGTGGGGGTCCCAGAGGGGAGAGGCTGTCTGTGCACGAGGACCCCCACCACCAGCTCCTTCTCACCCTCAGGTGCGTTCCCCACTGTCGGACTCCATCCTGGGGGAGCAGGCGCTGGCCGTGACGGACGACAAAGTCTCGGTGCTGGAGCTTCGGGTGCAGCCAGTGACGGGCATATCACTGGCCCTGAGCCGGGGCACTGCCCACCCTGGGGAGGTCACAGCCACGTGCTGGGCACAGCCAGCCCTTCCTGCCCCAAAGCAGGTGACAGCTGGGGGTCAGGGGGATGAGGTCAGCATCTCTGGGTGGGGGTTGATGACAGGGAGATGGGAGGTACTTTGACCCCTCATCTTAGGGTTTTCAGAATAAGGACGGACTGCCCTGTAAGGTAGTGAGCTCCCTGTGGCTGGAGGTGACCAAGCAGTGCTATCTGGAGTGTGTCAGTGGGAGGTTGATGGTAAACTGATGACCCTACTGATGACTCAGACCCCAGGGCTGAGTGGCCAACAGGTGATTGACGCATGTCCCCTCTCTCCCTGTGTTTTGTCCATCTGCTCGTGTCTGTTTCCTCTCTGGTCCGTCCCCCTCCGTGTGGCCTGTCTCTGTGGGAGTGGTCTCTGTGTGCATGCGTGCGTGCCCTCGCGTCTCTGCCCGTGTCCGTGTGCCCCACAGGAGGTGGCCCTCTCCCTGTGGCTGTCCTTTTCCGACCACACCCTGGCCCCCGCTGAGCTCTACGACCGCCGAGACCTGGGACTCTCTGTGTCTGCCGAGGAGCCCAGTGCCGTCCTGCCAGTGGAGGAGCGGGGTGCCCAGCTCAGGGTGGTGGTGAGTGGGGCGGGCACCGAGGGGCTGCCCCTGCATGTGTCCCTGCACCCGCCGGAGCCCTGCCGACGGGGCCGCCACCGTGTGCCCCTGGCCTCTGGCACCAGCTGGCTCGGGCTGCCTCCTGCTCCCACCCCGGCCCCTGCTGTCCCCTCCGGCCATGCCTGGGGTCCGCCAGCCACGGAGGCCAGTCTGGGAGGTGAAGGGAAGGCGGCAGGCAGCGTGGGGGACAGTGGAAGGGTGAGGGGCAAGTTTGAGCGGGCAGAAGCAGAGGCTGGGAAGGAGGAGGAAGAGGCAGAGGCCAGGGAGGAGGATGGGGAAGAGGAGGAGATGGTGCCTGCCCCTCGGCGGGTCACTGACCTACAGCTAGGCATGTATGCCCTGCTGGGCATCTTCTGTCTGGCCATCCTCATCTTCCTGGTCAACGGTGTGGTCTTCGTGCTGCGCTACCAGCGCAAGGAGCCCCCCGACAGCGCCACTGACCCTGCCTCCCCCCAGCCCCACAACTGGGTCTGGCTGGGCACCGACCAGGAGGAACTGAGCCGCCAGCTGGACCGGCAGTCCCCCGGCCCACTCAAGGGGGAGAGGGGCTGCCCCTGTGAGAGCGGGGGAGGGGAGGCGCCGACCCCGGCCCAGGCACCTGCCGGGGCCACCAACAGCTCCTCCAGCACCCTGGCCCGGAAGGAGGCAGGGGGGCGGCGGAAGCGCGTGGAGTTCGTGACGTTTGCGCCAGCCCCCCCAGACCAGCTGCCCGAGGAGCCCGTGGGGGCCCCTGCCGTGCAGTCCATCCTGGTGGCAGGTGAGGAGGACATCCGCTGGGTGTGTGAGGACATGGGGCTGAAGGACCCTGAGGAGCTTCGCAGCTACATGGAGCGGATCCGGGGCAGCTCCTGACCCTTCCCCACCCCGGCCTGCCGGGCCCAGGCTCGCCGGACTGGGCAGCCTCCTGCTCGTCCTCTGGTGCTTACTGACCCAAGCCCCCTGCCTGGCCCCTCACAGGACTCCCACCCGGGCCCCCTCTGCTCTGCTCCTTGTCATGGACCGCGGTTGTGAGGAGAGGCTCACGCCCCTTATTTATGGGAACCCTTTCGTCCTGATGTTGGGTACAAAATACATGGAGAAGGAAACCCCGGCGCGATGACTGTTGTCTTTTTTCCCACGGAGAGAATCAAGCGGGTGAAAAGGGGGGGCGTGTCAGCCCCTGTCCCTGCTGCCACAGCTCTGGGAGGCTGGGCCCTGAGCAACCCTCTCATAGCGACGAGCGATCCACGTGAACAGGAGGGCAGCGGCGGCCTGGATGCCGGCCAGCAGGAAGAAGTACCGGTCCATCTGGCAGTTGTTGATGTTCCCTGGGGAGAGCAGGAGGGCGGTGTTGGGGACAGGCAGGGCTCCGCTGGAGCTGGCAGCCGAAGCAGCGTGGGCAGCAGGTGGGACCCGAAGACCCTGGGCAGGTAGCATCTGGCTGCCCTAGGCCTAGCTCTTCTTGCCAGGGCTTCAGACACACGTGCCCCAGGAAAAGGGGGCCCCTCAGCCGGGAGCGCAGAGGGCCAGACGTAGGAAAGAAGCTTGGAGGCCCACTGAGTTCCTGCTTCCTCACTGACAGTGGAGGAAAACTGAGGCCCCAGGAGCGGGGGGCCACGCGGTGGGCAATGACCCAGCTTCAGTGAGAACCCCGTTCTCTGAATCCAGCTAGCTCCTTCGTTATGCTGGAGTCAAAGCACTTAGCAATTGCCCCCTCCCTCCACCTGGGTCCCATTCCCAGGGAGGCCCCCACTCACCGTGGTCCTTGGGGCAGTACAACCAGCCGCCGGGCAGTGACAGCAGAGCCTCCAGGCTGGAGCCCAGCAGCGAGCCCACCCCCGACAGGAAGAAGAAGATGCCCATGATGGCGCCCTGCATGGAACGCGGGGCCTCGGAGTAGGCGAACTCCAGCCCTGCAGGGAGAAGAGAGGGATGACCGAAGGGGCCCAGGCCCCTGCCCACTGGGCCCCTCCCCCAGCCAGCCTCCACCCCTGGCTTTCCCTGACCTGTGTCACCTGTGCTCCGCTCATCCACCCCACGGACCTCCACCTGGACGACCCCATGTTGTCCCAAGAGCCTTGGCTCCCCTCCTCCCTCACCTCCCTGCCATTTGCACCTTCCCTGGCCCCTGCCCTTTCTGCCCACCTTCAGTGTCATCGCCAAACCACTTTGATTCAACCTCAGAAACATCTTCTCAGTGTCAGCCCTCTGCATTCCCTCTGCCCTGGGCCAAACCCAAGCCCCAGTCCCTTCCTGCCCGGCCTCTGCACGTGCCTTTGAAACTCCTGTCTCCCATCCTCCTCCTCCTCCCATAGCCAGTTGTCTGAAATAGAGAATGGGGTCCCTTCCCTGGCCAAATCCCCTTGGGGAGTGGCCGCTGCCCTCAGGAGAAGTCTCAACATCCAGGCTCAACCCATGAGGACCTCCCTGTGCCTCCAGCCTCCCCCCACCCCCCACTCTCCCCACAAGGCCCAGCGCTCTGCTTTGGCTGTTCGATCTGCCTGTGGGGGCCTGACCGCTGCCTGCTGAGTCCTGTCCCCTCTCCACCCTGCCCCAGGCCTTCCCCAGCACACTGTCGTCACAGCACTCCACCGGGTTTATTGTTCAGGAGACTGTGACCGATCCCCATCAGTGAGTCCCACCCAGCCTTCCCCTGTGTCTGCAGCTAAGTAGCCCCTGCTATTGACTCATGGAAAAGCCCAGTCCAGCCCAGGGAGGCAGACAGGTGAATGCATTATTACAACACAGCCACCTGTGTGCTGTGACAGATCGAGGAGACAACGGAGGGACAGGGAGGACCCACGTGCCCCAGGGGCACCTTGGAGAGGGCCTCAGGAAGGAGGTGGCATTTGGGCTCTGAACTGAACGGGATACAGGAGTTCTCTTTTGATCTGAGGCAGAGGGGAGAAGAGCAAGGGCAGAGAGAGTGTGGGAACGTGGCAGCGGGGGAAAGTCAGCGTGGGAAGTGTCTTATTCACCTCCAGGTCTCCAGTGCCTATCACAGCGCCTGGCACAAACCAGGTGCTAACAAGTGCCCGTCAGGTAGATGCAGCCCCACTGGGAAATTCCTGCCTCCTCTGTACAGATGGGCTCTGGAGGCTGGGCCTGTGAGACCTCCGACTTTGAGGCTCCCCCAGGCAGAACCCATCCCTGGTGCAAGAGCAGGGGAGGTGTCCAGCGTACCTGGGATGCTGGCGAAAATCTCACTGATCCCGATGAGCAGGTACTGGGGGATCTGCCACCAGATGGACAGTGGTGCTGCATAGTACATATTTTCTCCGATCTGCTGGGACACCGTCTGGTTGTGATGAATGTAGTCTAAGCGCTTCATCTCCAGGAATCCTGGTGGGGGAGGGAGGGTGACTACAGCCAGGTCCACTCCGGGCAGCTTAGCCCATGGCAGAGCTTGGCATGTGGAAGGTATTCACTAAGTAGCCAAGGACTGACTGGGCAGCAGGAAAGGAAAAGAATACTGGACTAGGGTATGTGTGTCAAGATTTGAGTTCTAACTCTTCCCTTTTTGCCTTGCCTGCTAGGAAGCTCAGAGCCGGTTTTGCACTCAATAACAGGAACAACTTTCTTTAATTGAGAGCCTGTTGCATGCTAGGCATTCTTGCAGATGAAGAAAGAGAAATTTAGGTTAAGCAAGAAGCCTCGAGTCTCACAGCTGATAAGTAATGGGGGCAGGATTTGAACCCCAGTGAGTCTGGTTTCAGAGCTGGCCCGTGTTCCATGCTATCACATGACTCCTCTACCGCAGCACCGAGCACTGCAGCCGGGTTTCTAACCTGGCTTTCAAGTTCATTTTATCGCCTTCCTTTTCCCTGCTTAGGAGACAGCTGTGCTCAGGTGGAGTAAAGACAGGATGTGGAGTTAGGTGACTAGGGTTCCAACCCCGGCCCTGCGTAACTGTGGGCAAATCACTGCACCTCGCTGAGACCCCGTTGGGATCAAAATCCCAGTATTACTGTGAGGATGAAATAGGACAAAATGCATTACAGCACATAGCTTACGAAGGGCCTTGTTTGGTTTTCGTCCTTGCAAAGCAATACTGTTTGTCCATTCCTCCGGCTCCGACCTGTGATCCAGGCATGGCGCTGGGTGCTTTATGGTCTTGTCTGGCTTAATCTGCACAGCGCTCCAGCTGGACTACATTCTGTGTGGGCGGAGCCTGGGCCCCGCACCGGGGCTAAATGAACTACTACCCATGTTTTAAAGGTGAAGCTCAGAGACTCCAAGAGACTTCAGGATCATTAATGACGAAGTGAAAAGGCCTGAGGTTGGTGCAACAGCATGAAAGGCAGTTTAAACTAAGCTCCTTTTTTTTTTTTTTTTTACAAGTGGCTTCAAATTCTTTTGACATGGAAGAAGGAAGGGCATAAATACTTTGTAAAAGAAAAGCTCCCATGTGCTACTGAGAGGCTGCATGCCTTTGGAAAATCCACTCAGCACATTTGTATGAGGCCCACGTGCATTATTCATAGCAGGGAATGAAAAAAATCCCTGCCCTCAGAGAGCTCACATCCCACTGGGAAAAAGATGTTTTCCTCTCTTGGTCCGAGTTTCCTTATCTGTCAAACGTGGGGGGACTGGACTCAGTGAGGAAAGCCTGTTCCAGCTCCCACCTTCTGGGAAGGCGAGACTGGCACCCATGGGTGGTGGGTATACTTGGCTCAGGCCCCTCCACTCCAGCAGCAGCCACAGCGGAACTGGTGTCCCTCTGCTCCCAGACAAGGCCAGCCGCCCCGTTCCCCAACACACCCCTCCACTCAGGCCCACAGCACACCTGCCACAACAACGGAGGCAAAACCGAAGCACATCCCCAGGGCCATCTTCTGCAGAGCCGAGGGAAGCAGCTTGCACCTCAGCAGCAAAGGGTCGAGCACGTGGTCCTTCACGGGCACCAGGATCAGCACCACCACCACGTTGGCCAGGAGGAGCCAGGCTTCCGGGATCTGGGCGAGAGGGAGCCGAGAGAGGCAGGCTAGCAGGACGCCAGGAGGCACACTCCTCGGCTGTGTAACTGGGGCGGGGGACGGGGTCACGAGTGGCAAATAGGTTCCTCTAACTTCCATCCACTGGCAGTGGCTGCCTGGAACATTTGTGGGCTCAGCACAAAGGATGGCGTGATTGATAGTGATGTCGGCCGTGGGCCACAAAGGGAGGTGGAGTGGCCCATGTGCCATTCACCTCCCAGCTCTAAGGATCTTTGACTGTGTGAGTTTCTGAAATGCCAAGGAACTGCTTTGGGAAGTCCTGGTGGAAGGCACGGGTGTCGGAGAAGCACAGGACAAGGCAGAGACGGGGAGGGTGCCCCTGACCTGGAGGCCCGGGGCCAACCGGGCAGCAGGAGCAGCAGTGGGCGGGAGGGACGCTGGCCTGAATTCCTCTGAGCAGCTGAGCAACTCAGCAGGGTGGCTGGGCCGAGGCACCAGTCCGCCCACCCTCCAGGTGCCTTTCCTATGCCCCGGGGACACCCTGCCATTGGGTGAGGAGAATGCAGGGGCAGCTCCATCTCCGCCTCTTCTAGGAGCAAGCCCCCAGCCTGGCGTGAACTGGGGGCTGAGCACACCAGTTACCTCTCACCTTGTAGTCACTGTTCTGGGCTCCCAGAGCCACGGAGCTGTTGCCAGGATAGCCTGGGAAAATGTTCGGGATGTGGAGGTGAAGGCCTTGTAGGACATACGTGGATTGCATCTGCCGAGAGAGAGAGAGAGAGAGATGGAGGTGAAGCTGGAATGGAGCTGGCTGCCTCGCCTGCAGCCCCAGGACGCCCCAGCTGCCAGGCAGGCATTCCTCAGCAGTAGCACAGGGCAGCTGGGCAGCTGTCCCCTCCCCATCCTCAGGGGGAAAGTGACTGCCACGCCCTCCTTGTTCCTCGGAAGCAGACTTGGCTGGAGAGCTTCCTTCCCTCCGCTCCCAGGCCTGTGAGCCGTGTGGGCGGCTTCATTCCAGAGCTGGGCACAGCTGGTCGGACTCATGCCGTGTCTCCAGGGCCTGGCCCGGGGCAGGCGTGGATAAATGCTTGTTGACATGGGGAAAATAATGACACGGCCGTCCCCACGGGAAGTGCTCATCTGACACCGAAGCCAGGCTGAGGCCCACAGGTTGCCACAGCCAGGAAATGTGTAGGCACTGACCCACTGAAATGCTATGGACCTGGCAACAGATGCAGACACGCCCCCTCTCGTTGCTGCGATGGAAGGGCGTCCAGGAGAGTCCCACAGGAGGGGCCGGGGCTGGGGCAGGCATGTGGGCTGCACCAGGCAGCAGCTGTTTATCCACTGGTGTGGGAGGATGTCAATGTTCTTTTTTTTTCATTGTATTTTTCCCCATTATAGTGTATCCCTCACCCCTATGCCCTCTTCCACCCCCGCCCAGCAGAATGTTAACATTCTGACAAGTAGGAATCAGCCATGGACACACGTGCACACGCCGTGTCCCTGTCCTGTCACGGAAGACACCTTCTGCCTCTGTGCTGCTGCTACGGCCAAGCAGCAGGCTGGCCCAGCATGACTCCCATCTCCTGCAGCTCAAAATAAGCTTCCTGTGGAGGGCGTAGGGGAGGCAATGACCTTGTGGTCTGGGAATCAGGGGCTGGGGTGAGGCTGCTACCCGGTCTGCACACACGCGTGCAAACACACACACACACACACACACACAGGCTCACACTCACAGGCAGACACCCGCTCCTCTTCCCCTTGGCGAGGGCTGGGAAGCAGCGGTTCACAAACCCAGCTGAGCATCAGCATCCTCTAAGAAGCGGACCACACCAGACACTGCCCCCAGCAGTTCCCTTTCAGTCGTCTGTGGCGAGCCTTGGGGATCTTTAGTTTTTAAAAGCTCCACAGGTACTTCCCAGGCACAGCCAGGTGGGGAACCACAGTGACACAGTGCTCAGTGCTCTGAGCTGGCCCTTACCTCGCTGTGGGGTCTCGGTCCACCAACAGACCCTGTTTGGGCCCCCGTTGCCCGGTTTGGAAACCCCGAATGCTGCAGAGCTCTTAGAGCCTTTGTCCGAGCCTCTCGTTTTCCGCACAGGGGAACCGAGGCCCGGACAGGCGGGCCTTGAGTCACGGGGCCTTGGCCCTGAGTCCAGAGCTCCTTGTGTTCTACCACCCCAGGGTGTTTAACTTCAGGGGTGGCCTCGTGCCCAGCCCATGCCAGCTGTGAGCCCCTTCCCCTTTCCACAAGCCCTGGGCTTCCATGGTGAGAGACGGACACGGTGAGGGGGCTCGGGAGCCAGTCGCCCCAAAGCAAAAGGGCGGGGCTGCTCACCTGGAAGTACACCATCCAGTAGGGCACCAGGGTCACCAGGACGGGCAGGATCTTCACCAGCACCCGGAAGTTGGCGACGTCCTCCTGGGGGGAAGGGCCGGGCCAGGGGGACTGCTGGTCGGGTAGCAGTTGGGCATCTTGAGGGTCCCTGTGGGACAGCAGGTAAAATGGTTGCTATGGTCACCACCAGCCAGCGTGACCACTGCTTTCCCCGCCACCACCCTCTCCTGATTGAACCGCACAGCCCCAGGAGTCAGCCATCACAGCCGTCATCTCTGACACCAGCCCCACCTGCAGCCTCTCCCCCGCCCCGTCAGGACCACCTTCGCTGACCTCCCCACCCTTGCTGTCAGGAACGGGGTCACTGTCATATCGTCATTTTTTTTTCAGTGCTGGCACTGCCATTGTTGATACGATCACCTCCTTGGTAGCAAAGGTGGCTAATCAAGACCCACTCCGCCCTACAGCTGTGGCCCCTGGGGTCCTGAAGGAAGTTAAGACCAGAGATTGTGGCGAATGGTCTTGGGGGACTTTTTGTCCTGTAGCATTGAGCTGCCATGGGAACCGAGGAAGTCCCAGGGCACACCTGCCTCGGAGAGAGAGGCTGTCACAGATCTGATATGCCAAAGCTCCCCA
The DNA here is from genome assembly GCF_004126475.2 of Phyllostomus discolor. Lineage (NCBI taxonomy): Eukaryota > Metazoa > Chordata > Mammalia > Chiroptera > Phyllostomidae > Phyllostomus > Phyllostomus discolor. Next base: position 162,199,485 of record NC_040908.2, read on the forward strand.
CCCCCTTGCCATCTCCAGGTGCATCCCCCTCAGCTTGACAGCCCTCTCCCTACAGGACAGAGAGGCAGGGAGCGAAGGGAACATAACAGGAGACAGGAGAGGTCAACCACTCTGCAACCTTTACCGTTCACCCTTTGTTGTGAGAGGTCTCCGCCCAAGAGCCTCACCTCACTGAGATTCTTTAAGAAGGGGCCATAGCACTGTGGTCATTTCCAAGGACGGCTACCATCGGCCCCTCCCCTCCCAGTGCGTGATGACGCTCTGCCAATGGGTGGGGTTTACTCCCCTTGCCCTTGAGTCAGCCAGCTTTGTGTCTGCGCTGACCCTTGCCAACACCCGCCCCCCCCCGTTGGAATGTGGACTCTCTCCTCTCGCAACCCAGACACATTGCTGCGAGAAGGTCCCGCCACACCGTGAACCACATGAAAAGGCACCCAGGTGCTCACTGGCGGCCGACCTCAACTGCCAGCCACATGAGTGAGCCACCTCGAACGCTGCAGCCCTTTCACGTCCGCAAAGGGCTGCAGCCCCCGGTGACATCCCACGAAGCAGGACTGCCTGGCTGACCCCAGTCACCCACAGCACTGTGAGAGGTCACGGGAGGTGGTGGTTGAAGCCACCGGGTTCCGGGGTGGTCGGTTCGGCAGCGAGGGATCCTCGAAATGCACCCTGCAGAGCAGCGCACGAGTCTGGGGCGAGCATGCCACACCCCTTCCTTCCAGACCCCACTGACGGGGGCTGCACCTGCCTCCAGGGTCTGGAGACGGCTGTGCCTCACAGAAGGCATTGCCGAGCTGAGGGAGGAGACAGGCAGAAGGGAGAGCCATTGTGCAAGTGCCAAGTGCAACAGCATCAGACCTTCCTGCCTTGTTTGCCAGCTGATGGGGGAGGGGCCGGTCTGGTTGACTTACTAGACTCTCTTCTACTTCATATCAGGGAAGGGTGGGATTATTTACATCAAATCCCAACCACCTCTGAGGGTACTGTCATCTCCACCATCGCCACCTCTACTGCCATCATTACCGACACTGACAGGGTTTATTTTCACAGTCAGTGCTACCACCAGCATCCCTGCCTTTATTACCACCGTCGCTGTTGAGACCATAAACATCCTCAACAGTCCCTATAGTTAGCCCATTGCCTAGCCCAGCACCTTGACCTCCACTGCCACCCTCAATCAGAGCGGGCAGCTCCAGCCCACCTGAGATCACGTGACCCTAAAGGGCTGCCAGCGTGCCTTCCAGCTGGGCCGTGACTTCCCGGGAGAAGCAGGCGCTTGTCCAGGCTCGGCGGCCCCTTCCCCCAGAGCGCTCCTACGTACCTGGCAGAGTACCGGCACCACAGCCGCGGACAGCAGTTTTGGAGAGCAAGTTTCAGCATGGAGGACACTTGGCTGCCCGTGGGGGGCTTGGTGATGAAGACGGGGGTGGCGAAGAGGAAGACGAAGAAGGCCAGGCCCATGCAGCCCACGGGGATGCTGTAGCCCACCAGGAAGCTGATGTTCTGCTGGATGAAGGCCACCACCAGCAGCGCCAGCACTGCACCCACGTTGATGCTCCAGTAAAACCAGTTGAAGAAGCGGCGGCTGGCGTGGCGGCCGAGGTCCATCACCTGACAGGCAGGGGTGAGCGTGAGGGCCAAGGGGGGCCATATGCCCTGCACCTGCACCCCTCTCCCACAGAGACACTTCTCGGGTCCATGGGCGGGCATTCCGGCACTTTCCTAATCCACGACCTCTAAATGGATGCTCCATAAATATTTGTTGAATGAATGAATAAACCCTCTTTGTGGGAATCAGTTGTTAATGATCAGGACATTGGGCACAGCTGTTTTTTCATGCCCGGGACACATGTTGCTTTTTTACTGCCACCGAGTAGTGTGCAGAACAGATGTGTCTGATGCCACTGTGTTCGTTTCTGGTTCATTTATCCCTTTGTCTCTGACTGTGAGCAACCCACAATATGCATCACCTTTACAATCATAAAGAGGCCAATAAAGATCTCAAGTCTGTTCCACATGATTAAATGTGATGTATGCTGATTACTGAAAGAACCGTCAGAGGTCTAAATGAGGGTTTCCTCCACAGTTTGGAGATGCAAACGGTTTTCCACTGTGGCTCATCCCTTGACCCTGCCTTGCCTCCCTCTGATGTACGCCCACCCAAACAAGGTCAGCATAACCAGGGAAAGCAGAGGTGGTCCCAGACACCGCCCCAGGGGCGGGAGGAAAGCAAAATTCGGGCCCGCAGCAAGGGCAGAATGGCCGAAAATCTTTATGTAGGATTTGAATCAATCTGCAACAGTCAGGCCCCAGGCCCCCTTCCGGTCTGCTGGCTCGGTCACTGGTACTGGCTGCCCTGCCCTCCCAGGCCCTGGTCCCAGATTCTGACTTGGCAGGTCTGGGGCAGGGCCTGGGCATCAGCATTCCTTAAAAAAAATAAAAACACAGTGAGGACTAGAGACCACTTCTCTGGATAAATGGTTCTGTGCCCTGTTACAGCCCCCACCCTTCCAATGACCCTCCCACTCAGGCACCATCGCCCTCCTTCTGTCCAGAGACACGTATTTCCAACAGCTAAGCTTCCGTCAAGCTTTACATTCAGCAGCTGCACTGGGGAAAAGGCACGTATTTTCTTCCTTGACCCACAGGGATGCATTTACACCTGTACTCCCTCGGAGACTTGGAGGGGTCTTCTTGGCTATGCAGAGGGACAGGTATGCCCCCGCATTGAGAATTTGTGCTGCAGACTTTCAAGCAGACCATCGAACAGGTCCCATTAAGAGCGGCCACTTCCGTTTCTTAACTGGATGTGAATGGATGTGACAATTGCGACTCTAAGGGGAGGAAGACCAGGCAGCCGACTCAGAGTATAAATGAGCGCTTTGTCGAGAATGATAGATGGCCCTTCCTGAAACCCGCAGTGTGTTCAACACGCAGACCTGGGGAGAGACGCCTGCCAGATGGTGCCGAGCCCTCCCACCCCGCCCCCACCCGATGGCCCCCCGGAATTCGCAGCAGCCCTCCACCACTCTGCTGTGCCCCTGCTCGGGACTCCCATCCACTGCAGCCAGAGCCATTTATTTGAAAGGATGCAAATCCAATGACGTCCATCCCACCCCAAATCGCTTCAGTTTTCCCAAACTGTCCTAGGGGTCATGACCCTTGTGCTGCCCAAAGCCCACGCCCAGTAAATGGGAGGAGGCACAGGAGCTGTCATCAGTCTTGATGCCCCTGAGGGGTCTGCCCAGTAGCCTGGAGTCCTGGAGACCACCAGTTCTGCCACCAGGAGGGAGCAGGGAGAGTCAGGAGGCCCTCTGGAGGTCATCGAGGTCAAGAGCACAGGTTAAGGACGGTTGAGAGTGGAGCGGGGTAAGGGTCCTGGCTGGTGTGGCTCAGTGGATTGAGCACCAGCCTGCAAATCAAAGGGCCACTGGTTGGATTCCCAGTCAGGGCACAGGCCTGGGTTGCAGGCCAGATGCCCAGTAGGGGGCATGTGAGAGGCCACCACACAGTGATGTTTCTCTCCCTCCCTTTCTCTCTCCCTTCCCCTCTCTAAAAAATAAAAACATCTTTAAAAAAAAAAGTAAAGAGGAGAGGTAAGGGAAGACAGGAGATCCCTCCTGGCAGATGGTGGGGTCTCCTGGCCTGAAGGAAGGCCAACAGTGGCTCAGCAATGGACAGGGCTGCTCTGGGGGCACCGAGTCACCCACCACCATCAAAGGGAGAATCCACGCAGGCTCACGAGGGACTCCTTGGCAAGGACATGAAACTGGGATGGGTGCTGGACTGTGGATGCCAGCTGGATGCAACGATTCCTTTTTTAAAAAGTCTCTTTTGGGCCCTGGCTGGCGTAGCTCAGTGGATTGAGTGCGGGCTGGGAACTAAAGCGTCCCAGGTTCGATTCCCAGCCAGGGTACATGCCTGGGTTGCAGGCCATAACCCCCAGCAACTGCACATTGATGTTTCTCTCTCCCTCTATCTCTATCTCCCTCCCTTCCCTCTCTAAAAATAAATAAATAAATTAATTAAAAAGTCCCTTTTATGATCGTAAAGCATGCAACTAAGCAGCACTTGTAAAACAGGGACAATTAGGGGAAAAGTACAGTTAGTTCCGTGATTCTGCATACTGCAGCTCAGTTTCCTTTGCCAGGCTCTCCCCTTTCGTTGGCACGGATTCTTCTCACCTGGTTGTAGTCACATTCTTTTTTTTTTTTTTTACAGATTTTATTTATTTATTTTTAAAGAGGGGAAGGGAGAGAGAGAGAAACATCAATGTGTGGTTTCCTCTTGTGGGCCCCTTACCAGGGACCTGGCCCACAGTCCAGGCACGTGCCCTGACTGGGAATCGAACCAGCGACCCTTTGGTTCGCAGGCCAGCACTCAATCCACTGAGCTACACCAGCCAGGGCGGTAATTCTATTCTGCAGACAGTTCTGCATCTGCTTTTGCTCCTTGACACCGTGTGTGGTCGTTTTAATCATGACAGATCATTTAAAATTATTGTCTAATATCCCGCTGAGCAGAGCTGTTAACATATAACCACATCGTCTGGCGCCCACTCATTCATTTAGCAAATAATTATTGAATATCTCCTGTGTGCCCTGCTCTGTCCAGAGGGCCCAGAGAACAGCTCGGAGGTGAAGATGTTGGCCCAAGTGCCCCTGGCCAGTGAGTGGCAGAACTGGGATCTGAACAAGAGGCCTGGCTCAGTCTCCGGCACAGGTGGTAGGAAGGGGCTTGCACCCCCTGATCCCCCAGACCGCTATAACACATACAGGTGGGGCTCATGGTGAGGCCTGGCTCCCTGACTGGCTCTCTAAGTGATCTTGGGCAGGGTGATCCATGTCCTGAAACCTTACTGTCCTGGTCTGTAAAATGAACCATAATAGTACCACCTACCTCCTGGGTAGTAGTTACGAGGATTCTATGAGTTAGAGTAAAACATTGGAAGTGGCACAGAGTGAAACACGGAACATGCTGGTTTAACTGCTATTGTTGTCGTCCTATTGTTGTCCCAGGGAGCATCCCCTTGTTCTTTCAAAGAAGGAAACTAGGCCCGGAGAGGGAAGTGGTTTTTGCTCGAGGAAGGTCACCCCCACAGCCAGAGCCTCCCGACTCCTGGGTCTCCGCCTGTGTCCCTCATTTTCCATCCGCACTCCCGCCCCTCCCGAGGGGGCGGCCCATCTGCCACTCACCTGGTCGGCCCCGAAGGAGGTGAGGTTGCTCCTGACGGAGCTGGCGGCCAGGGCGAGCAGCAGCAGGCAGACGTAGAGAGTGGGCGCGCAGTAGGGAGGGTGCCAGGGGCGCGCGCAGCCGTGCGACGGGCAGGCGGGCGATAGCGGCGACTCGGGCAGCTCGCCGCAGAAGGAGCGGCGGCCATCGGGGACGGCGGTGGCGGGCAGCAGGCTGGAGGCGACCAGGTAGAGCAGCAGGCTGAGGGTGATGGCGCGGAAACGGCCCAGGTACACGTCGGCCAGCCAGCCGCCCACCGGTGCCAGCAGGTAGGAGGCGCCCAGGAAGACGAGCGCAGCGCTCGACGCCTGCCCGCCGTCCCACTGGAGGTTCACGCTGTTGAGGTAGAGCACGAGGTTGCCCGCGACGCCGAAGAAGGCGGCGCGCTCCAGCATCTGCACCAGCAGCACCACGGCCGCTGCCACCCGCCGCCACCGCCGGGGTCCCCGCGGCCTGCGCTCCAGCAGCGACCGGCGCTCCCCGGGCCCGGGGGGCGTCCCCGGGGCGCGCGGCCCAGGCATCCTACCGGCTCCGGAGCCTCCGCCCCTTGCCCGCGGCCCCGCTCTTCGCCCGCCTCCCAACCGGCCGCCCCCCTTTCTCACCCCTGTGGCTCACTCTGTGCCCCTCTCACCCCCTCTGCGTCCCTGTCCCCTCTCCCTGTTTCTCTCCCTCCCGGGTCCCTCTGATGCTGCCCAGGATCTCCCTCCCCTCCGCAGTTCTCAAGTCTCTCCCCTCCCCGGCCCCCAGCTCTTCCTCCTTCTCCACGGGGGACTTTTTCTTCCCTTCCTCTGGTCCTCAGCCGCCACCCCCCTTCCTCCCTTCGCTTCTCTGCCCCTCCCCTTCCTTTGCTGTTGGTCTCCCCGCTTGGTCGCTCCTTCTTAACTGGTGTCCCTTCTTCCCCTTGTGACACCTGGTCGTGCCCTGAGGAGGGGCCCTCTTCCAGGGACTCCCTCAACTGACTCCTCCACTGCCTGTCTGTCCCCTGACTCCCCTCCAGGTCCCCTCTGATGCTCCCTCCTGGCTCAGCCTTGGTCCTGCCCTCAGCCGTCTTGAGAAACCCCGGGAGTCCCTTGCTTCCCCTTTCACTGCTTCTGTCACCCGGCTGTGTCACATGGTGCCTCGGGGTGTTTAGGAGAAATGAAAGCCTGGGTCACAGGGTCCCTGGCTGCCCAGCTGTCTAAAAACCTCCCTCCTTCTCTGCCGACTGCTCCACCCCTCCCCCCCACCCCAGCAGCCTTCCTGGAACCTGGGGAAATTTTTCCATCTTTCACTTTCATTTCTCCCCTTCCAGTCACCATCCAAAGCTGAAACGAGAGGACGGGCAAGGCCGTATGGCATGCGGTCCCAGCCACCCAGCCCCTCTGCAGATGCAGACATTGAGGCCCGGTGGCGCCGGGAGGAAGGAAGGCAGGGTGACTGAGCCACTGCCCCGGCCCCTGAGTGACAGGGGAAGCTCTCCCCATGCAATTCAGATTGTGCAAATGCCACTGTGAGGAAGGAAGTAGGCATCGTCGAGAAGCAAGTGACGCCACACAGCACCCCACACATGAGTCGAGATTGAGGGGGACGGGGACCTCAGGCTAAATCAGAACCAGGCCTCAGCACACCCCTCCCCAGAGCCGTGCAGGGTCCTTGGGGTTAAGGGCCAGCCCTCCCCGGGGCCTAAAAGCCCAGGAGATCTGACCACTGCCATCCCCCAACCTCGAGGCAGCCCCACGTCCACCCAGGTCCAGCCACGATGACCTTCTTCCTGTCCCCCTCCCGCGCTGAGCTCCTTTCTGCCCCAGGGCCTTTGCCTCAGCCATTTCCTCTGCCAGAGCTGCTCTTTCTCCAGGTCCTTGCCTAGCCAGCTCCTTCTCTTTATTTTATTTATTTTTTCTTTTTAAAATATATTTTATTGATGATGCTATTACAGTTGTCCCATTTCCCCCTTTATTCCCCTCCACCCTGCACACCCCCTCCCACCCGCATTCCCCGCCCCCTTTAGTTCATGTCCGTGGGTCGTACCTAGAAGCTCTTTGGCTTCCCCACTTCCTGTGCTATCCTTAACCTCCTCTCTTTATTCACGTCTCAGTCGCACTGTGTCCTCCTCACAGAGACCTTCCCCGGCTGTCCTGCCGCAGGAGCCGCCTGATGGGTCCTGGGCGTCCGGTCTCTGCCACGCTGCCCTATCGTAACCTCTCCGAGCGCACGGTGCTCCTTCCGGGACTGGCTCGCTGTCTCCCCAGTAGAAGAGAAATTCCATCGGCTCTTATCTAACTTCTTTTTTTAAAAAAGACTATTTCTTTAGAGTGGTTTCAGATCTACTGCAAAACAGGGGCAGAGGCAGAGATTGCCCAGGCACCCCCTGCCCCCACACGAGCAAAACCTCCCCCATGACCAGCGTCACTCCCCAGAGGGGCACACTGTCTTTCGTCGAGGATGAACCTACGTTGGCCCATCACGGCCACCCGAGCATCCACAGCTGGTGTTTGGACCACCGGAGGATGACATGTGTCCGCTGTTGTAACGCCACATAGAGGATTTTTCTTTTAGATTTTTTTTTATTTATTTATTTTTAGAGAGGGAAGGGAGGGAGAAAGAGGGAGAGAGAGAAACATCAATATGTGGTTGCTGGGGGCCGTGGCCTGCAACCCAGGCATGTGCCCTGACTGGGAATCAAACCTGCGATGCTTTGGTTCGCAGCCCGCGCTCAATCCACTGAGCTACGCCAGCCAGGGCTCTAACATCACACAGAGGATTTCCACCACCCGCTCGTCCTTGGTGCTCTGCCCATTCTCCACCCCCCCACCCGCCCCCAGCCCCAGCCCCTGGTCTCACTGCCTTCCTTCCCTGCTCTGCCTCGTCCAGGACGTCCCAGAGTCAGAACCATCCCACGGGCAGCCTCGTTGCATCGGCTCCTTTTACTGAGTCCCACGTGTGGAAGCTTCCTCCACGTCTTTCCATGGCTCCGTAGCTCCTTCCCTTTTAGTGTCAAATAATAGTCGGTTGTCTGGAGGGACCGCAGCTCGTCCATTCGTCTACTGAAGGACGTCTTGGTTGCCTCCCAGTTTGGGCGAGTGTGAACAAGGCCACTCCAGACACTGGTGTGCAGGCGTTGGTGTGGGTGGACGTTTTCAGTAAACACCAAGGAGCGTGACTGCTTGTGCTCGCGCCAGGAGTCTGTGTAGGTCTGTAGGTGTGCCGTCCAGCGGCCTTCCGAAGCGGCGGCACCACTGTGCTCTCCCACCAGCAGTGACGGAGAGCTCCCGCTGCTCCACGTCCTCGCTCGCTCGGGTTTGGTGTCGTCAGTGTTCTGGGTCGTGGCCATTCTGACCGGTGTGTCCCTGACGACGGAGGATGTGGAGCGTCTTCTTAGGTGCTTCCTTGACATCTGTGTATGTTTTTGGGTTTTTTTGGTGAGGTATCTGTTCGGGTCTTTGGCCCATTTTCTTCTCCTTTCTTAAAGATTTTATTTATTTACTTTTTAGAGAGAAGGGAAGGGAGGGAGAAGGAAAAGGAGAGAAACATCAATGTGTGGCTGTCTCTCGTGCGCCCCCTATTGACCCAGCCTGCAACCCAAGCATGTGCCCTGACTGGGGATTGAACCGGCGACCCTTTCTTTGGTTTACAGGCTGGCGCTTAATCCACTGAACCACAACAACCAGAGCCTATTTTCTTTTTTAAGATTTTATTTATTTATTTAAGATTTTACTTATTTATTTTTAGAGAGGGAAGGGAGGGAGAAAGAGAGAGAGAAAGAAACATCAATGTGTGGTTGCTGGGGGCCGTGGCCTGCAACCCAGGCATGTGCCCTGACTGGGAATTGAGCCTGTGACACTTTGGTTCCCAGCCCGCGCTCAATCCACTGAGCTACGCCAGCCAGGGCAGATTTTATTTATTTTTTAGAAAGAGGGGGAAGGGAGGAGAAAGAGAGGGAGAGAAACATCAATGGCTTGCCTCTCACACGCCCCCAGCTGGGGGACTGGCCTGCAACCCAGGTGTGTGCCCTGACCTGTAACCCAACTGGTGAGCTTTTGGTTTGCAGGCTGGTGCTCAGTCCCCTGAGCCACACCAGCCAGGGCTCACCAGTTTTTTTAATCCGGTGGTTTTCTGTTGAGTTTTAAGAGTCCTTTGCATATTTTGCATAACAGTCCTTCATCTGATGTGCCTTTTTTTGCAAATATTTTCTTCCAGTCTGCTTCTCATTTTTTAACTGTCTTTTGTAGAGCAGAACTTTTAATTTTAATTAAATACTGAGTATTTATTTCACAGATCATTTCTTTGGTGTTGTGTCTACACACCCATGGGCATGTAGGTTTCCCCCTATCTTCTAGTTTTATAGTTTTATGTTCTGCAGTTAGGTCTATGATCCATTTTGAGTTAAATTTTGCAAAGGGTAGACAGTCTGTGCCTAGTCCACTTTCTGCATGTGGATGTCCAGTTGGTCCAGCACCATTTGTTTAAGAGGCTTGTCTGACTCTCACTGTTTTATGTCCAGTGACTGCCCAGTGCTTGGCAAACAGTAGGTGCCCAATAAACACAGAGTGAATAAAGGAATGCAGAGAGTCCCAAGCTCAGATTTGTAAGAGTAGCATCAGCAAGGCTGAAAGCTGATGTAAATGGAGTCTTGTGAAAGCTATAGAGACCACCCAAAACAGGGCTGTAAGAATTTTATACTGGGTAGGAAGCCAGGTTGTGACTGATGGGACAAGCCTCGGCAGGGTGAGGGCGGCAAGAAAGCAGGCCCTCCGCCCTATATTCTGTTCCAGTCGCTGCAGTCACGGACCAGTGCTTTGGATCAAGTGGGCGGAGACTGGGGCCTCCCAGCCCCCCCAGGTGGTCCGGCTCAGCTGACTCCGCCTCCGAGGGGAGGAAGCTCCGGATCCCCAGGGTGTGGTGGCACAGCCCTCTTGGCACCAGGGCGGTAGGTAGGACCAATGCCATCCCAGAGAGCTGAGCCTTGCAAGTGAGAGTGCCGAGCTGCTGCCAGGGTGTGGTAGGTGACGGGAAAGTCCCCTGGAGCAATGCAGGAAAGCATCAAAGGCGAGAGAAGCACAGTTTCTTTCTTCCTGTCCAGGCTCTTGCCCAAGGTGTGTGGGGCCAGGAGCTAGGGTGAGGTGACCAGGGAAAGTCCTGGCCACCTGCTTAGTTGGGGAGACCACAGGGCTGGTTTTCGTCTTGTAGAAGAGGAAGCAGCGTTTTGAAGATTGATGTGATTGTCACCCGGACGGGACTTCAGCATTTGTTACCAGTGCCGGGGGCCGGAGAGCAGAATTTCGGTTCTGAGGAGACTCAGAGCCGGTGGTCAGTGACCACAGCCCACAAGCATATGTGGTCTGGCTGAGACAGCATTTGGCCACATGGTGTGAAGTGTGTGTGCTTGCTTTTTTTTTTTAATTAAAAAAAATACTTACATGTAGCTATCTCCTTATACATTCAGAAAGGGTCCCATAAAACTCAAGATTTCTGGCTGCTCTTGACACTGGGGAGATTCTGGCAACTCCAGGCCCACGTGCTCACCGGGCAGCCCCCTCACCTACCGCAGTGACGTACCGCGGGGCCCTGCAGAGGCCTCGGGTGGCATCTGAGCCTTCCCTGGTGGCATGAGCCTTCCCACTGCACGTCTGGCTACAGCTGCCAGTGTGCATGGGAAACACGGAGGCTGCGCTGCTGGCGGCCTCCGTGGGGGTGTCAGGCCCAGGATGTCCAGTGGACATGGCTACTCCAGGTCCTCCTGACATCACCCCACCAGGCCAGGTAAGAGACGACAGGTGGTGGGAAGTCCCAAAGTGGGCCTTACCGAGCCTGGCAGGTGCCCAGCCTCACCTTGGGAAGCCCAGCGTAACTATCTACGTGACTGAAAAGGAAAGCAGTGGTACCTGTGGCCGGGTCCGTTTCTTCTGGGGACCTCTCTCCCGGGTTCACGGATGGCCGTTTTACTTCTGCATTTGCAAGGTTCTTCCTTGATCTCTATCTGTGTCCTGATTTCCTCTTCTTTACATTTTTTTACTAAAGTATAGTTGGCATACGGTACTGTGTTGGTTCACGTGTACGGCACAGCGATCCGACATTCGTGCACCGTGTAACGAGGTCGCCGTGATGAGTCCAGGGGCCAGAGTCTCTGTGCAAAGCAGTTACAGTGCACCCCCATGCTGGTCGCCGCGTTTCTTGCAGCAGCCAAGCAGTGGAAGCAACCTAGGTGTCCATCGACAGACTAATGGACGAAGATGTGATGCATATACAAACACGCTGTCTGGAAAAAACCCAGCCACTGTTAATATAACGAGGACGGTTTGCATGACATCAGGGTCACCTGGCAGCCAAGGAGAATGGACTGGAATGCATGTGCATGAACAATGACGACTTCACTGTGCTAGTCAGTGGGGGCCGTAGATGCCAGTGAGTGAGCATGTGTGCTGTGTGGCTGTCCCATTCAAAATGACTGAGTGAGGAGAGCAACAAACCTGCATCCGATTTTGCGTTAAGCTTGAACTTTCCTCTGTGGAAGCTATTCTGAGGACTCAGAAGGCCGCAGCTGTGGGCAACTGGGGACTGGCAGCTTCGTCAGGAGCACACGCCCACTCAGGCATCACGTCTCCTGCAGAGCGTTTTGGCGAAATATCCAACCACCCAGGTGATTCAGCCTCCGCATAGCCCAGATTTGGTGCCCTGCTATGTCTGGCTTTTCCCAAAACTAAAATCGCCTTTGAAAGGGAAGAGATTTCAGACTGTCAGTGAGATTCAGGAAAACACAATGGAGCAGCTGACGGCAATTGGGAGAACCGTGTGAGGTGCCAAGGTGCCTACTTTGAAGGGGACTGAGGCGTCATTGTCCTCTGTACAATGTTTCTTGTATCTTGAATCTTCTTCAGTAAATGTCTCTATTCTTCATATTCCATGTCTGGGTACCTTCTGGACAGACCATATATACCATATTTTGCTGTGTGTAATTCACACCCATGTTTTTGTGTGCAGATTATACATGGGATTATTATACCTATTATTATACCCATGGTATGTAATAATTTGCCCCTGTATAATGCTCATCCTTATTTCTCCCTCAAAAATCTGGGCAAAAGCTGTGCATTATACACGGCCAAATATGGTACATACACAGACAATGGAATGTTACTTAGCAATAAAAAAATGAAATCTTGCCATTTGTTATACGGTGGACCTAGAGGGTATTATATTAGGAGAAGGAAGGCAGACAAAGATAGATGCCATATAGTTTCACTTGTAGGTGGGGTCTAGAAAGAAAACAGAAGTCTACCCAGCTTTCCCGGCCCATGCCAATGTGTGTCACCCTGCTCATCGGCAGACCTCCTGAAGTTCATCGTACCTGGCCTGCGGGCTGGCCACCTGTGCCCGTTAGCCACACGCTCCTTGAGGGCAGGACAGTGGTTCAGTCGCCTTCCCCAGAGCCCACTCTAGGGTTCCTTACATGGACGGCTCTCAAAGTGTCAGTTCAATGACCCTGGCTGGCGTGGCTCAGTTGGTTGGCGAGTCCTCCCATAAACCGGAAGGTTGCAGGTTCAGTTCCCAGTTGGGGGCACATGCCTGGATTGCAGGTTCGATTCCCGGTCGCAGCACGTACAGGAGGTAACCAGTCGAGCTTCTCTCTTGTATCGATGTTTGTCTCCCTTTCTCCCTCCCTTCCCCTCTCTCTAAAACCTGACCATGTCCTTGGGTGAGGATTTAAAAAAATAAAGTGTCCGTTGAATGAAATTAAATCTGGAGGCTAGAGGCCCACATCCACCATCTGTGCTACCAGGGACCCTCCACAAGGGGGCAGCCTCAGCTGGTGCCTCAGCCTTTTCTACCCCTCGGGGCTGGGCAGGGTTCAGGTGGGAGGAGCCTGGCTCTCCAGGGCTCCTCAACTTCTTTAAGGATTCTGCTCGGACAACGAAATGAAGTGACCTGTCTCTCTGTCCCCTCACCGACGTTTACACAGTTGCCACTGTAGACCCCACAGGGAGCGCAGTGGTGAGTGAAGCTCACTTGGTTCTTGTCTCATTCCCAGTGTCCAGTGCAGCCCAACTGGACAACTGGGGGTTTCCCAACCAGCCCTGGGTCGCCTGCCGCCCCGTGTGCTCCCTCGGCTCCTCCTGGCCCAGAGGCCTCCACCGTCCCACCTGCCGAACTCCCACTCGTCCGCCCCTCTGGGCCCAGCTGCCAGGCCTGACTCCCTGGGAGGAATGAACACCCTCTGAGGGACCCGGTGGGGAGTCGGAGGGAGGGGGTGCACAGGCCTCCCTAGAGCCATCTCGGGGGGTGGCTGCAGCCTGCAGAGGAGGTGGGGGACAAACCCCCTCTGTGGCCCTTCCCGATTTAAGACTCTGTAGGGGCCATTGGAGGCTCTCCCTCGCAACACTGCCAGACCACACCGTCCTGCTCCCCAGCGGCCATCACTGCTCCCAAGGACCAGGTAGCCCTTGGAGTTTGATCCCATGAGAGCTGGAGTCCATGGAGTGATTCCATGGACCGAAGGACCCACGTTTCCAACACGTAGTGATTGAACATCTGTCTACTCTGTGTCAGGTCTTCAGAAGTGAGGCATGCTCTCCCATTTCCCTTTTCCTTAGGATGTGTGTGTGTGTGTGTGTGTGTGTGTGTGTGTGTGTTTCGCCATGACTCTTGGGGTTCATCCAGGCTTGGTGGGCTCGCAGCAGAGGCACTGGGCTCTCCCTACCAGCCCGGCTTCCTGGAGACCAAAACCACAAGCAGAGCACAGAGATGTGAGAGACACTCACGGGCTGGGCTTGCCCGCATGCGTACAGAGCACCTTCTCTCGAGAAGAGGAAGACGCAGCCAGGATCGGCAAAGGACAGAGCAGGCGTGAGGGGCACCCAGCAGCCGTGTCCACTCCCTGGCCCCGGGATGGCTTTCCCCGCCGGCAGGCACGCGTAGCCGTCGGAGATGGCACCAGGCATGTGGTTCTTCTGCGTGATCGCTGGATGGCTGGCGGCGGTTCTCTCAGGTAACCCCCTCTCCCCACCTCCAGCCATTCCTGCCAGAGGACGGGGGTCCCCGCCTCTTGGCCCACTTCTGGTTGTCTTCTCATGCTCACCTTTCTGGAGCCTTTTAGCCCAGGCTGTGCTCTGGTGCCAGGGAGGCCTCGGCTGTGCCGACAGTGTCAGGGCCCAGAGGGGGTCCGGGAACCTGGTGATGGGGAGGTGGCTGGGCTGTGCCTGGACAGAGAGGGCACCGAGGCTGAGATCGGGAGCAGGTGCGCTCTGGCCGCTGGGATCCCAGGGTCGGGGCAGGGAGATACCGCCCACCTGTGGGCTCAGGGACTGCCCCATTCCCTCGCTCTTGCCAGCTCTCAGGAAGGAGCCGTTCGCCTTCCAGGGAGGTAGGACGGCTGGCGATTGTACTTTCAACCCCAGACCCGGGGCTCTGGGCTCACCAGGTTCACGCCGTTCGCAGCAGAGCTGTCTAAAAGCAGAACTCTGGAAGAAGCCAAGGGGCGTTGAGGGCAGCCGGTGACTTTGGCACAACTATTTGGGGCACTTTAAGACACACATGAACAGGAAGTTTCTTGAGGATTACTTCCCTTTCCTCCTGAGCTCTCCCTGGGTGCCAGGGCGCCTTTGTGACTTGGGCTGAGGTATCAGGTGACCAGAAGGTCCAGGCCCTGGGCCGTGCTCATCGGATGCTGTGGCCCTGCCGAATGTGGGCCCGAGCTGGCCGGAGCTGGGCAGGGGCCCAGGGACACAAGAGATCTTGCCACGGTTGGGCCTCATGTTGGGGGGTTAGGGAGACTGATGTGCAAACAGAATTCCAGGACAAAGGAGTCTGGGTCCACCTGGCAGTGTGGGTCATTGGGGTGGGGGTGGGAGGTGCAAGTGCGTTTGGTTTGGTATGAGGGAGACCCAGGAAGACCCATTGGGAGGGCCTTCTGAGACAGCTGGAAGGGCTGGAGACATTGGGGGAGTTCTGGGGTGCCCTCTTTTCTCTGCCTCTACCATGTGCTCTGCGCCTCCTGGCCTCGCCCTGGTTCAGGGAAAGCTGTTTAGCTCTGGAAGCAGGAATGTGCGTGCCTTCAGACCCACGCAGGTGCACCCTGGTCACCGGGAGGACATGGGGCTCAGCCACCCTCTGCCCTGCGCTTCCTTCCTCCCCATCTTCACTTTCCCCACGCTCTGTGCTTCTCCGTGAGGCCCAGCGCCGGCTCTGGCTCTGAGGGAGGTCTGAGTCTGAAGTTTTGTGAGCCAGCCCTTAGGCCCGGGGAACTGACCTTGAACTGTGCCTGAAGGGAAGCAGGAACTCAGGGCCTGGGCAGAGCTCCCGACGGTGGAGCGGAGGGGCCTGTGGAGCCGAGTTCCCTGCACTTCAGTCCTAGTCTCATCCGGACGCCCGCCCGACCTGCTCCGTGTGCTCCCGGCACCGCCAGCGATGGGCTGCTGTGTGCTTTTGAAACTGTGTTTATATTCGATTGACTCACTTGTTACTGACACGGGTTTAGTTTTGAAAGGAAACCGTGTCACTATTACCAATGGAAAACCGGCATCATCTGCCGTGAGTAAAGGCAAAGATAGTCAGAAAAATAAACAGTGGTGAAAAACAATTTCTGTTACGCGCTCACGAAAGAGTGAAGAGAATGTAAAAGTGCTTGAGCCTGAAGCGTGGGCCTTGCCGTCTCTGTTCAAGGGGAGCTCAGGGGAATGACAAAGACACCTGGCTCCAAGTTGTTACTTTTTCCTTGACCTTTTAGGGCGACTGAAAGCACTTTGAGCAGGAAGCAGTTTGCTTACTACTTGATTTAATGGCTTTAAAACGATGCTTCCTTAAACCTTCCAAAGAGCCCTCCATGGTCTCTTGTCCTACTGCTGAGAAACATGGGCAAGCAGGATTTCCAGGGCAGTCCCAGCAGAAACTGTGCACCAAAGCTCCCCAAGAGTAGAGGGGGCCCTGAGGGAGCCTCTTGTGTGGCCAGAGCGAGCTCACCTGGGAGTGGGGGACTGTGCCCCGGGCCTCCCTGAGTGGTTCTTCCCGTCTGCCCTGGCCCAGCAGGCCCGAACCCTAGCAGGATGCCCCAGATCTGCTTGTGGGTTTCTCTTTGGTCCGATAGGTGTGCTGGGCAGACCCAGATGGGGAAAGGAGATTAGGACCTCCAAGGGGAGGGGGGGAGGAAAGAAATGGCATTAATGGAGCAGAGTGAGGGCAGGAGTGAGGGCAGGAGCTGGGAGAACAAGGCCGGCAGGAAGTTTCGGGGCCTTCACTCCAGGAGCGGGGTGTGCAGCCTGCTGGGGTCCCCAGACTGCGCCCTGGGACTGCCGGCGGCTGGAGTCCGGCCCTCGGGGGCCCTGGCGGACCTGGCTGCGGCAGTGGGCACTGAGCAGGACCCTTCCAGTCCTAGCTCTGGGCTGCGCCCCAGGCCGTGCTCAGCGAGTTCTCTGCCCAGGCTGGCCGGGGTCTGGGCTGTCTCATCAGACCCCGGTTTGCGCTGGGAGACTGGGGCCCAGAGAGCCGTGCTTTCCAATGCTTTGCTGGCGTTCCCTCCAGGACTGTGCCTCAGTTTCCCGATCAGCCAACTGGGGAGGCGGAGGCAGAGGGAACGAACTCCACCAGCCCGTGACTGAGGAGGGCGGTGTGGGATGGGGAGGCCAGAGGAGCTTGCCCAGGCCTGGCCTCTGGTTCACCGTGTGCTCCCCCCCCCCGGGCCTCGGCGTTCACATCAGTGGAACGGGGTGCTTTGGGCAGACACTCCCCAAGGGCTCAGTCAGCCCTGACCTCTGCGTGCGACGCGGCTGCAAAGCACCAGGCCTTCCGTGCTAGGCTAGCACCGAGGTGGATGACTAGCATCCTCTGACTGTGGTTGGTGATGTCCTCAAGGCCTGCCGCTGTGTCCTCGAAGGCTACCTGTGGTTTCTTAAATTGACAAATTTTTTAAAAATCTATTTTTCCTGAACTTAGAAGAAGTTCAGTACCCACATCTCATGTTTTGTGTAAGTCCAACAGTGTTTAACAACGATTCTCATGGCGTCTTTGGGTGATAGTTCAGTCAACCAGGTTGAACAGAATAAGCTTCCTTCATACTAAATGCCAAGCATACACACGGCTGATTGAACCCCTTTGGATCTCTGCCGTCCCGTACGCCAGCCCCTGGACGAGCGTGTGCGCCGGACGAGCGGCAGTCTGAGCTGAGAGGGGCCGGGAATGGGGACTCCACGGCAGGTTTCGGAGATGGGCTAAAACATGCAAAGTAGCTCGTTCATAACTCTTATATGAATTACAGGTTGAAATGATGATATCTTGGGTATGTTGCGTTAAATAAATGTTATTACAAGTGTGTTTACCTATTCTTTTTAAAAGTGGCTACTAGGAAATTTAAAATACTACACAAGGTGGAGCAAAACTCGGTGTACAGCTGTTCATGTGGAAAATAATGCCATAATTCATAAGTACAAATATGAGAATAAAGTCTGTTTTGCATACACACAACTGTAAACCTACTTTTGCCCCACCCCATAGGCACTGAAATGGTGTTTGCACAGAACAGCTCTGCCTTGGATATTCTGAACTACATTTACTCATTTAATGAATTTGATTTTCTTATAAATGCTTCAGACACCACTAAGAAACAAAGCTTTCCCAAGGATTTCAAAGAATGTTTTCGACCTATACAACGAATGTATAAACAAAGTAAATAGTAAGCTCTCTTAAATAGTCGAATAATGTTTACAGACATTGCCGAATTCTTTTAAATGGTCAGCTTCAAATTTCAGCTAACATCTATTAACTCGATGATCCACATGAGAAACTCCAGTGGCTAAATGTTCTTAAACATTGCAAAGACAGGGCTGTGTCCATGAACACGCCAAGCCTGACCCAACTTTCACGTAGCGTGAATGTACGAATACATTTGTGCACTTGGGCTCTGGTTTAGTGCACCGCTATTTTTTATATTTTTTAAAGATTTTATTTATTTATTTTTAGAGAGGGAAGGGAGGGAGAAAGAGAGAGAGAGAGAGAGAAACATCAATATGTGGTTGCTGGGGGCCATGGCCTGGTAACCCAGGCATGCGCCCTCACTGGGAATCGAACCTGGGACACTTGGGTTCGCAGCCCACGCTCAATCCACTGAGGTACGCCAGCTAGGGCCACCACTATTTTTAAAATTTGAATCTTCCTGGGCTTAAAAGCTGCTTACCAGGAGGAGAACTGTGCAGCCGGTCACTCGGGTTGTCTGGAGCTGGCTGGAGTTTCCTCCTCAGTGGGCCAAGAGGCGTGGAGGCCAGCTTTTTTGTTGTTTTGCCAAAACAGCAGGCACAGTTGTGTCGTGCTCCTGACCAACATGCAGTGCCCTTTTTGAGAGCCCGAGTCCTCCAGCTGGGCTGGTCCCTTGAACTCTGGACCTCTGGGTCCCAGTTATACAACCTAATTCTCAAGGTCTGCCTGCCCCCCTTCATTTAACTGGATTAAATTAAACCAAAACGTTTACTATGTTTTTCACATTCCCCCTGCCTGGCAAGACTACAGCTCATAGATATACAAATAACAGATGGCAGGTATCTGCGTATTTCGTAGTCTGGCTCTCTGGTCACAGGTCGATGACTGGTGGGGGGGGCAGATAGCAGGTCTGTCTGCAGTGGTGACGTGGGACGTGGGACGAGGCCGCTGGGCCGCTGGGGCTGGCACGTTTAGCGAAATGCAGACGACCCCAGAGGCCTCGAGAACGAGGAGGGAACACTGCCCACCGCCTCCCGCCCTCAGTCACGCCAGCCTCGTTTTCTCATGGGGAAGGGGGCTCAGGAATTAAATGGGTCTCCCAGATGTTGAATTCAGAGGCTAAGAATCAGCCTTCCCCCCTCCCCCGCCCTGGGGGGACAAAAAGGAATAAGCAGGTGGCCCCAACTCAGGTTTTGAGACAAGAGTTTGGAGGAAAAGACCAAGCCGGTGCGGGGCCACCTTCCCACTGCCTGGACCGCAGCCCGGAAACCGCCAACTCCCGCCCACGCCCACCGGTGCTCAGGCCTGCACCGAGCAGACTGTGGCAGGGCCAGAGTCCCCAGGGCCACCTCCCTGGCTGGTCACAGCGTCCCCTGTCCCTCCATCCCACCCTCAGCCAGGCCGGTGGGCGAGGGGGGCGGTGAGCTCCCCAGGTTTGCTAGAGCTGCCATCTACCCGGAGATTTATGTTAATACTCTTTCTTAATTGATTTTAAAGTGAAAATACATTTATCTTTAAAAAACAAAAATGCCTTCTGTTGCACCCTTAAAGATAAAGCCGTCGCAGATCACCTTGATGGTAGTGATGGTGAAAATAAACACAATGGAAACAAAGCAGTGTCGTTGGGTTCTGGCCGGATGCTGGCTGCTTTCCCTGCGCCCAGACGGGAGGGTCACCGGTGTGGAGAGGCGGTGAGGATTAGCCTGCAGGGAGACTCTCTCCTGCGAGTAGGCAGAGAGGCTGGAAGGGAAAGGGGACATAACCTCCTTCAGCGATACCTCCTTCAGTGATGCAGTGGTACTGAGCGCCTTGCTGGGGACCGCCTGCATCGTTTTCCAGCCTTTGGGCGTGTGCCCCGCACTTTGGAAATGCTGATCCAGAGGAAGGACAGCCGAGGTGGGCCGTCGCCCCCATGGCTGACAGAGCCTGGGGACGCTGCCTGCTCCCCTTCCCAGGGGACACCCTGGACATGACAGCCCCATTTCCGTCTGTCCGCAGGCACCCTGGGTAGCCCCCGGATTTTCCTGATGAGCCTTGAAGTTGCGGGTGGCGCCCAGACTCATGTGCCCCGATTCAGCTCAGGGGGAATGGAGCCCCAGCCACAGGGGGAAGGAGGAGTCCTGAGGAGGGGTGAGGTGGGGAAGGGAACTTTGGGACTCGCCTTGGCTCTGGTGTGCTGAGTGCTGTGGGACAAGCTCCTTCGGTTTTGTGGCCCTAGTTTCCTTGCTGCAAAAATGGGCAAACTGAACACCAGAGACCAGCCTAAAAATCCCAGTCCTGTCTGTCTGTCTGTCCCTCGAGGCTTTGGGGGTGTGGAGCAGATCTGCTAGAAAGTAGCCCTAGGGTGGGCACAAGGCGAAGGCCCCTCGCATCAGGCAGGCTTGGGGCCGCAATCCCAGCTCTGTGCGACCCAGGCTGGCTTCTCCGTGCACGTCTGCGACAGATAAAAACGCCCGCTCACCGAGGTGTGAAAATTCATTTAGATAATGCATCTGCAAATGCCTGAACGCAGCAGGGCCCCACAAGGTTAGCTGACAACTGTGGCACAGCAAGGGCCGAGATCTCGTACGCGGAACTGCAGCACCAGTGGTTAACACAACTCCGTTTGCGTGATGAGCTCAGTTGCCCACGTGACAACCCCATTGTACAGATGAGGACACTGAGGTTTTTAGCGAGGCTGAGGCGAGACCCGTCTAAAAGTCTGTAGCTCGTAAGGGGCAGGACTTGAGCTTAGGTCTCCAGGTGGGTAGCTCTGTGCTCTTTCCAGTGGAGGAAGGGGCCTGGCTTGTTTGCAGGCTGCTGTCCTGGGGGCTCCGTCTGAGTGTGAGGCATCTCCTCCGGATGCTGCCCTTCAGGGCTTGCAGCCCCACCTCTGCATCCAGGGGCCGCCCTCAGGGTTCCCCTGGGGCCCTGGGGACCCCTGGAAGGCTTGTCAGGGACAGATGGAGCCAAAAGTGGCTGCCTCCCCTCCCTCACCGTGGCCCAGCCTCAAAGGGTTTGCCACACACCAACCTTGCCCAGTGGGGCCAGGAATGAATGACATTCACGTTAAAGTGCCACCACGTGTCAAGGAAAGCCTGCCAGGCAAGGTGTCTAGTCACATTTATTTAGCGCCTGCTATGTGCCAGGCCCTCTGTGGGCACTGAGACATGAGATGTGAAGGTTTGCCCTTGACACTTCAAGTGTTGTGAGGGAGGCGGTGCACCCCACAGGGGTCAGCCTGGAGGAGGTGTGACCACGGGTGCCATTGACGACAGCCTAACCACCTGGCGCTGCAGGGGACGCGCCGTCCTCCAAAGGTCAGCTGCGTTCACCCTACCTGGATGTCGGGAGGTCATCCTGCTTTATGGGAGGGGAAACTGAGGTTCAGAAAGTTCTACCCACTGGTGCCTCGGTGCTCGTCCATTCATTCATCCCGGAACTCGTATCGAGTGAGAAACTGGCGATTACGGGACGGTTCTCGAGCTACCACGAGACTCACCTGTCCATCTCTGTTTCGCTGCGAGGAGGGGCCGCCCAGTGGCGAGCAAGCACCAAGGGCGGAGGCGTTTTTTTTTTTTCTCGTCAAAATGCGAGGAGCACAGGGTTTGACTGTTCTGAAGCCGACGAGGACCGAGGTGTGACTGCATTGCATTTTGTTCCAGGCTGGCGGCTGATGCTGAGGCTAGGTCCTATGTCTGCAAGGTCTCCAGCACTGGGCCACACTGTCTCCAGGAGCTGGGAGTCAGAGTGGGGAGGCACGGGCTGCTTCCCGGAGAGGGGGCTCCCTGCGGTCAGGGGAGCTGCGACAGAAGGCTGCGCCCACACACAGAGGAGGGGGGCAAAACATCCGAGGCGCCAAGACGCTAAAAAATAAGCGCAGCAAAAACTGGTGAGCGGACTGCGCTGTGCAAACATCAGCTTCCTGGTTTGGGCGGTTTACTCTTCTTACCTGATCCGTCACCCGTCAGGGAAGCTGGGTGATGGGGGCGCGGGACTTGCCTGCGCTGTTTCCTCACCCACTTGAGAGTCTCTAATTTCAAAACAAAAAGTGAGGTGGGACAAAGGCGTTTCAGGCAAAAGGACCCATGTGGCCAGCAGCCCGGAGGCAGGGCAGGCGAGGTGCATGTCTGGGAAGGGTTTCCCTGGCCGCGGGGCCATTGCAGCCAGCCGGCCCCGCTGACCCCACGGGGCACGTCGGGTGGGTGGGGCCGCCGTTCCCGAAGCTGCTGAGATCCAGGCTGTTTTCCTTCTCCCGACTCATCCAGACGGGTCGTCATGGGGGTGTCAGTGAGCTAAAACTCAGGGTTACACGGCGCGGAGTGACAGGCCTGCACAGGTGCACATACAGGTGCATGCACAAGACCGACGCACTGACCAGTGCGAGCCGGGCAAGCACAAGGACAGCGGCTTCTCGGGCAGCACGCTGTAAACTCGTAAACTTGTCTTTTCACACAGCAGCGCTGTGAGGTATGAGTTATCGCCCCCATTTTACTGACTGAGTGACTGAGGCTCAGAGAGAGGTGGCTTTTCCTAGATGGCACGGCTAACAGAGCTTGAACTCGGTGACGCCACATCCATGCCGCTTCCCAGCCCTGGAAAATGGGCACCTCAAGATTTCTGCAGGGAAGGCCCCTCCGTTTTCTGCGGACTTTTCACCTCATCTCTGGTCTGCTGGGCTGTGGCGGAAACAGGCTGCAAAAAACCTTGAAGGTGCCTGTGGGTCAGAAACCACTTCCTGGCCGAGTGTCCACTGTGGGCCTGTTTCCCCGGCTGTAAATCGGGCCGATGGCAACCTCCAGAGCCCAGGCTGGGATGAGGCTCCGTGGGATGTGGGCTGGGAGGTGGGTGGCGAAACACAGGGCTCCTTGGCGTGCTCTGGGAGCACAGCTGCTGCTGGGCCTGGGGCTGGGCCTGGGGCTGGGCCTGGGGCTGGGCCGGTGCTCGTGGGGACAGCAGAGAGAGAAGGGAGGGAAGCCCGGTTCCCGCCCACATATTGTAGCTCCTGCCTGCCGATGGCGCTGAGAGAACTTCCAGGAGTCCGGCCCAGGCAGTGAGGCAGGACAATGGGGCAAGGAGGAAGCTGTGGGGTCTGTGTGAGAGGCTGGACTGGGGTCCTCTAAGGTGAAAGTGATCCCCTTGCAAGGAGGGATGCCCCTGGGTCTCCGCTGTGTGTTGGAGGGTGGGCAGCACATTAAGAGGTCCAGCCTATACATTTCGAGGTTGCCCAACCACTCCATCACGCCCTGAACCGGGCTGGGCTAGGCTGCCTGGGCAGGGCCTGCGGATGCCCAGGGGGTCTGTGCGGGCGCAGGTGGCCAGGGCGCTGTGGGGACACAGGCTACACAAGGGAGGAGGAGCCTCAGAGCCAGAAGCTTCTCCAGGTGTCTCGGGGATCCTGTCTGTCCACCCCACTTCCAGGGTGGAAGTCGCCTGCTGAGCCCTGAGCCAGGGAGGACCCAGAGGTGGAGTCGCTGGGTCCTCACAGCGACACGCAGAGCCAGGCCTGGCCCTGTCCGAGTCACAGCAGTGCAGACTCTCACTCTGAGAGCCCACACCACGTGGCCGGTCACCGACAGACTCACTTTCTGGTCCCCAACCCATCCCCACCCACTGCTTCTTTCTAAAAGGGGTTTGGAGGAAGGATCCTACCTACACTGCAGTATAATTTCTTGCTATAAATTTTCACCTCTACCCCAGGGTGCCTGGAAGCTAGACTGGGTGGGCGACAGAGGTAGGAAAACATGCCCAGGGCCAGTGAGAAGTGGCTTCCCCCTCCTTCCTTCACTAAAGTAAAGGAAACACACTCGCCACATGAGCTAAGCCCCTTGGGGAGGTGTTGCACTCTCCGGAGAGTATTCTAGAAATGCCGTGACTGTATCTGAGCTGGGAAACAGCTGAGATTCGAAGTTTAATCCTCCTATTGACCACAGGAGGACACTGAGGTGCAGAGCAGGGGGTGATGGGCCCCAGGTCACGGAGCAGAGTGAGAAGCAGGGTCTGCAGGCCCTGCCCAGGGCCTCCCCCCCGACCTCAGGAGGGCTTGGCGGGGCCTGAGCAGGCCAGGTGCATCCTGGGCTCCCCCTCGATGGGAGAGGGCAGCGGAGGGCTGTGGTCCAACGTGGTCTCACACAGTCTGCGCCGTCTCCACAGCTTTCCCACCCTTCCCCATCCTCAGTCTTTTTTTTTTTTAACTTTTTATTTCAGCATGATTTCTGACATACTGAGAAGCTGTAAGTTCCATATGCTTTTCACTCAGTTCCCAACTGTTCACATTTTACCACAATCACTTCATCATTTTCTCTGTTGTTCTATTTTTTTTTTCTGAACCATTTGAGAGTAGTTTATAGACACAACGTTCCTTTCTGCTGAATGGTACAAGGTGACTTAAAAAAAAAAAAAAGGAGAGACATTTTCTTACATAACCACACTGCAGCCATCAAAATCAGGTAATCAGCACTGGTCCAGCACTATCAGATAATCTGCAGGGTCCTTCTCAGACTTTGCTGGTTGTTCTAAAGCAAAAGAAAATTCCATTTAGTGTGCTACACTTTATCCTCGTGTTTTTGTGTTTTCCTTTTGTCTGGAACAGTTTCTCAGCTTTTTCTTTCTCTTCCATGGACATTGACCTTTTTGAAGGTCCAGGCCAGTTACTCCGTCGAGTGCCCTTCATCCGGGCCTGTCCGCTGATTCCTCCTGATCGGGTTTGACTGCTGCCTCTTTTGGCAGGAACAGCACAGAAGCGGTGCTGTGCCCTTTGTGCATCGTATCACGAGGCATGTGGTGTCAGCTTGTAACGTCAAGATAAAAGGCCCAAAGGAGAGGCAATGAGCATTTATTTGAGATCCAAAAGAACGGCAATTCAGAAAGCACTAATGCAGACGAAAGCGCAAATATTTGTTTAGGAGGTGGAAGCGAGGGATACAGACGGAAGGAAGGCATTTCTGTGGGTCCAGAGACGCTAACGTAGTGATACTAATTCAAAGAATGCTTTTCATGTCTGGTCAGGTGGCCACCGAGTCTGCTTTCCTGTTATCTGTGCGAACGGTTGTTTGGGAGACGCTGCTTTTGGCCTGGTCTGAGGTCATTCTGCTCAGTGGTAACATTCCGAATATTTGAGAAGTGAGACACGCCAGGCAGTCCATCTAGAGAGGCAGCTCTGGGTCCATTTCAAAGCGGCTCTGTTGATGTTTTTTGTTACAAGTGTGTCCCACCGCTGGCAGTCCAATTTCCTTGCTTGACCCAGGTCAGGTCCGCTCGGTACAATTACCCTTTTCTCCTTTAAATTAACATGTATCTCGTGGGCAGGTTCTTTGAGAATATGTAAATATATTGCCCCCTCTCAAACACTATGGATGACTCTGGCCTGAGTCAGTGTTAACGACAGTTTCTTGATGATATTATAAACTCCACCGTCCCTTCCATGCATGTTTAGGTGCTGACTTGAGTTGCAGGCTTTCTCTGCCGGCTCAGTGGGTGGGAGCCAGTTGGCGCAGAGCCTGAAGGCGGGTGCCGAGGAGGCCGAGGTGTGAGCTCCCTGCAGGCGGGGCCTCCGACAACCGCCATCTTGCCTCGCCTCTGATTCCGAAACTCGGCTCCTGCCTGCTAGCAGAGCGGGTCCTCCCTCCAGCTGGGCAATGGGTCCCGCTCACTGGTGGAGCTCCTGCGGAGTGCCGGGCACTGTGTTTGAGCACTGGGGATGCGGGACAAAGCCCCAGACTTCACTGAGTTTCTAAGAAAATAGGCCAACAAGTAAACACGTTCTAAAAGTGGTGTCATTTCAGAGAGGAATGTGTGCAAGAAGGAAATTCAGAGCAAAGTAAGGAAGGCCTCCAGTGACTAATACCGGGACATAGGTGAGGCCTCTGGGGGCATTTGAGCAGAGCTCAGATGGATGAGATTAGCTGGGAATGCACAGACCGGGGAGCAGCAGGTGCTTTGGGGCAGAGGGAGCAGCAGGTGCGAGGCCCTGAGGCAGGAGGAAAGCCGACACACCTGAGGGGCTGACGGAGGGAGGGGGCGGGGGGAGGGGGGGAGCTGCAGAGGTTGGCAGGTGTCGGTCAGGGAACACAGATCACACACGGGCTTGGGACTAGTTCAAAGGAAACGGGAAATCATCGGAGAGCTTGCAGTAAAAGAATATGACCTGATTGGCCTAAACGTGCACACAGTTATTCTTATTATTCAATATTTTTTTCTCATCAACCCCACTGTTAACATAAGTACGTTATTTAAATCTAGGAATCTCCTCTCACGATCATACATCTCACACCAATATTACTTCAGTAACTAGAATATATTCTATGAACAAATAAGACACTGAAAACAAAAGTGTCATTAACCAGCCTGCCGTTCAGGCCTGAGTCAGCCCTCCCCTTGTTAAAAAGTGTTTGAGGGTGAAAGGCTGAGCAGCCCCACAGAGGTCTTGAAACCCCAAGGACTGAAGAATTCGAAAAGGGAAAATTTCCTTACTCTGTGATTCCACACTATTTAATCTGGGCTTTTACACTATCTGCTACCTGGAGGAAAGGTGTGTGGGGTGGAGGTGGTGGAGGTAGTAGGGGTAGTGGGGGCAGTGGGGGTGTGCTCTGAGGGCGGCGAGCACAGCCTGGCCGGCCACCTAAAATCAGAAGCAATCCCCCCCACCCCCCGCAGCCAGACCCCAGCCAGCCCCAGGCACTCAGCTAACCACGGAGAAACGGGACCCTGAAACGGGGCAGGGACTTACCCAAGGTCATCGTAGCAGCTGGTCTTAATTCTACCACCTCTCATCATCACTCCCACCTGATTCCAGCTGAAAAATCAGACATGATATAAACATTAGTCATCCTTATTGTAAAGACGTTGCAACAACCACATTAAAAGAAGTCTCCCACAGCACCCTCACGCAGCGCAGCCTTTCGAGCTTGCAGGAGGGAGTGTGTGGGTCTCTGAGGCATGGCGGGCGTTCAGTCTCGGCAGCATGAGGGAGGCTGAGCTGGTGGGCACCAGGCTGCCTCTGATCAATGTTGGTCTGGACGGCTGTGGGAACACGGACGAGTGTTTGATTCCAGGTTCCACCACCTACTCTGCGACCTTAGGCCAACTCCTGCCTCCGAGGGGAAAAAAATGGGGGCAACTCATAAGTCAGTGCACCCTAGATAGACTTCAAAGCCCTCTCTGAACATCCTCATGGATAATTTTTAGTCACCTGCACCTGTGGGGGCTGTCGCAGGTCCAGCCACGTCAGCAGAGCCATGAAACTAAGTCCCACGAAGCACTTGTAGGTGTCTAGATTCTAGCGATCTGGATATGAAGGAGGAGGACGTCCCTCTGTTTTGTGGGTTCGCCTCTTCCTCCCTTCCAGAATCCCCTAGAAGCTCTCATCTGGGTTCACCCCAGCCCCTGCTGCCGGAGGCAGCCTCTGCTGCAGGTACGTGTGTGACTCAGTTTCCCGGGGCTGCCATACCAAAGCCCTGAGCACCCCAGTGCATGAACCACAGAAATGTATCGTCTCCCAGGTCCAGAGGCCAAAAACTGAAGCCCACGCCATTGGCAGGGTTGGCTCCTCCCGAGGCCGTGAGGGACACTCTGCCGGGCGTCCTTCCCATCTCCCCACAGTTTGCTGGCACTCTCTGGCATTCCTTGGCTTGTAGAGACATCACCACAATACAGAAGGTCGCATTCGGGAGTACTGGGAGCCAGGACGGCAACTGCAACATATCTTGTTACATGGGACGTAATTCAACCTACAGCAGAGCGTGTGTGTGCGTGAGTGTGTGTGTGTGACTCAGAAGTGGGGTTTCTGGGTCATGACTATGGAAATGTTTCCTGAAGCGGTTGTGCCAACGTGGGCCCCCGCACAGGAGGATGCAGAGCCCCCGCTGACCCCCATTCTCACCAACACGTAGTCTTACCACAGTTCTTTTTCAAAATTTGTTTTTTCTATTGCTATTCTATTACAGTTGTCCCAGTTTTCTCCCCTTTGCCCTCCTCCACCCAGCCCACCCTCGCTCCCACAGTCCATCCCCACCCTGGTGTCCATGTCCATGGCTCATTCACACATGTTCTTTAGTCCCTTCCCCTTCTTGTCAGCATTATCCCCCTTCCCCCTCCCCCCTCCCCCTTCCCTTCGGCCTAGTGCACTGTTGGTGAGAATGCGGACTGGTGCAGCCACTGTGAAAAATAGTATGGAATTTCCTCAAAACATTAAAAATGGAACTGCTTTTTGACCCAGCGATTCCACTGCTGGGAATATACACTAAGACTCCCAAAATACCAATTCAAAAGAACCTATGCACCCCAATGTTTATAGCAGCATAATTTATAATAGCCAAGTGCTGGAAACACCCTAAGTGCCCATCAGTAAATGAATGCATCAAAACACTGTGGTACATTTACACAATGGAATACTACACAGCAGAAAGAAAGAAAGAGCTCCTACCTTTTGCTCCAGCATGGATGGAACTGGAGAATATATATTTTTAAGATTTTATTTATTTATGTTTACAGAGAGGGGAGGGAAAGGAGAAAGAGAGAAAGAGAAATATAAATCTGTGGTTGCCTCTTGCACACCCCATACTGAGGACCTGGCCTACAACCCAGGCATGTGCCCTGACTGGGAATTGAACCCGCAACTCTTTGGTTCACAGTCCAGTACTCAATCCACTGAACCGCACAAGCCAGGGTAGAAGTGGAGAATATTATAAGTGAAGTAAGCCAGGCGGTGAAAGACAAATACCATATGATCTCACTTATAAGAAGAATCTAATGAACAAAATAAATTAACAAGCAAACTAGAACCAGACACATGGAACAGGCTAAATTTATTTTTATTTTGTTTTTTAATTTTTTTAAATTGAGTTTCTTGGGGTGAGATTGGTTAATAAAATTATATAGGTTGCAGAAGTACAATTCTATAACATCATCTATACACTGTATCGTGTGTTCACCACCTGAGTCAAGCCTCCTTCCATCACCATTCATCCCCTTACCATACTCCTTAGTGGTTGACGATCAAGTGAATGAGGTAGTGTCTCCCTGTGGCCTTGCTTTGCATTTCTCTGGTCGCTTGGAGGCTGGATACTTAGCATTTCCTTTGCAGTGAAGAGCCTCTTCCTGGCCCTTGCCCATTTTTCTTCTGTTTGCCTTTTCCTTCCTGAATCTATAAAGGAAATTCTTTGCAGAAATGTGTTTCCATTAGGAAAGAGAAGGGGAAGTTAGGACAGCTTTTCTGGCCTGAAATTTCGCACACTGCCCGCACAGCTACAGCTTTAGGGGAAAAGGAGAAAATGATTCCAGGTCCTCTGTCTCTTTCTGGAACCCGCGGGGCCAGGTGCAATGCAGAATCTAGACCGTTTAGGTTTGCGAAAACTGACGTGGTGCATATATTGTATATTACGCAATGTGCCAGCAGGAGCCTGATCAGCCACTGGAATTGGATGTACTAACTTTTCTGCAGTGGGATGTACGATTTTCACATCACACAAACTAAATAATGACTATGAACAGCCTTGTGCCAGTTCTGGTCAGGTCTTGCCACCAACACAGTTATGAGAACACTTCGAGTTTGAGGGTGCTGGGGTTTCAGAATTGCAGTAAGGGATTGTGCACGAGTGTCCCCACAATGGCAGTTGAGGGTCAAGCCCTGTGGTGCCCATTTTCTCCTCCAATCTTCTGGGAGCCCCAGGAAGGTGAGTTAGCATCACCACGTATGTGAACAGAAGTCACAGGGGCTCGGAGGTTAAGAAATCCAGATCCTCTCGTATAAAGAGGGAGAGATGGGATTTGAACCCACATCAGTCTGACTCCAAAGCCCACACACTCCCAACTCCACAGGGCTGTCCCCAGCCCTATGTGGGTAGCTTCTCAGCTTCTCTGCTCCCCAGGACTCTGGAGTTTGGAAACAAAGTCACCACCAAAGGGGTGGATTGGGAGGATAACAGGCCCCCCTCCAACCTCTTCAAAACCTCCGTAGGGTCCATCATACTTTGGCATTGACCGAACATCCAGCCAGGTGTCGGGTGGCACAGGTGGGAGCCCTGCGCACACAGGCAGGAGCCTTACACACTTGGTACCAAGGGGAGAGGCACTGGCCAGAGGTTTTATCCATCACTGGGTTTCAGGGGCCAAGAAGGCAACAGTGTGTTCCCAGCACATTAGTCAGGGCTCACGCGCCTTTGCAAAGAAGCACGGGGAAGCCCCATGATTCCAGGCCACTGGCAGGGAGGGAAGGGAGGGCGTCCAGAGAGTGTGGTGGGTCGCATGGCCCTACGTGACCTCGCCTCCCAGCCCACTTGCCCTCTGGAAAGGTGCAGGTTACAGCTGCAAGACTACGGGGCAAAGGCTGGCTATCTATCGCCTTCACTTTCTCATCCCTGAGAGCCCCTGCTCACCCACTACAACCCCTCCCACTTGTCTTCTGCTCTTTGGAGTTGGCGTTAACCCCTCTAACCTCTATTCCCCCCCGGGACATCTTGTGCTGACCATGGGGTAGCCCTTATTCCTGATCACCATCCACTCTGAGCACATCTGTGTCCTCCCCTGCCGCGTGGGGCCTGCCATGGAGCCTGACCGAGACAGGAGCGCAGGAAGGAAGGAAGGAAGGAAGGAAGGAAGGAAGGAAGGAAGGAAGGGCACGTCCTGACTGAGGGTCGACATAGGCAGGAACATGGAAGACTTTCGGACACTTCGGAAGCCCCTTAGATGTGAGTTGTGGGGGGATTATGAGACAGCCCTGAGGCCGAGGGCTGAGAATGTGTGCCTGGACTTAGAGGGACCTAGAGTCATGTTCTGGTTTTCACCTCCTAGTAACTGTGGCCTCGGGCAAGTCATTCCATCCCTCTGAGTCTCGGTTTTCTCATGTGGAAAACAGACTTCCTGAGGCCCCATTGGAGATGAATAAGAGAGCGTGTGCCGTGTGTATAAAGGAGGGGCACGCAGTAGGCATTCAGATGCTACCTTCTCTCGAAATTTATTTCCTGAACTTGAGCCCCTGGGTCCAGTGGACCATACAGCCAATGGCCGCTGCCAGCCTCTAGCTGTTAATGACACGGGTGGCTATGAGAGTCAGGCTGAATAACCCCAGTGTCTCCCAGCTTCTCCTTTGAACCTGGATGAGTGGTGGGTGGGGAGGCGACCCCTGTAGCGTGGAGCTGATGGGTGCAGGGACCAGCCTGGATAAACACAGCTGCTGAGCCAGGGCTGGCCCCTGCTCCCCCAAGGAGACTTTCCAGTCACAGCTGGAAGTCCCACCTGCTTGGGGAGGGCTGTATTTCTTTCTTATGAGAAACGCCGATGACTTCTGGGGTCTTCTGGATGCCTTATGTGAAGGGAGCTTTAGGCCACCTCGGAGAGGTCACAGCACCACACCTGGGAGCCGGGGGGTATTCACCCCTTGCCCACGCTCAAGCTCACCCAGAAACTGCTGCTCCAGCACCTCCAGGAGACTTCAAGCCAGAGTCCCTCCTGAGAGCTGGTGGGTGGGGGCAGCCCCCCTGGGAAACCTGGCACAGCCCAGCAGAGTTTTAGCTCCACCGAAACCCCGAAACCCAGCCCTGTCCTATGCACAGAGGGCCAAGCTCTGGGGGGGGTTGTTCTTGAATTTGATATCCTTGAGCCTCTAGCTTAACACACCAGGCCCTGTCCCAAGTCCAGGCCTTTGCTGGTGCTGCACCCCCTACCCAGAATGCCTCCCGCCTCCTTTCCCTGGTTGAAGCTGCCTGATACAGTGCAAAGAGTGAATCTGGGGAACAAACTTGGCTTTGACTCCTGGCTTTGTCAACTCCAAGCTGTGTGACGTTGGGCCAGGAACGTGGTATCTCTGAGCCTCTTTGTCAGTCAGTCAGACAGGCTTCACAATGGCATCTCTCCCCAGGGTTAGCATGAGGGTTCCTTAGGAGAGTCCTCGGTACCTGTGGATCTGCTCCCCCTGCCCCAGTGAAACGCTCTGTAACCGTCAAGGCCTGGCTCAAGGGTCACCTCTCTGCAGTAACTTCCTGGACCCTCCCTCCTCTGGGTTCTTCCGGCACATGGTTCATGCCTCTGTCTGCACGTCCCACAGGGGGATGGGATTCGGGACTCAGGGCAGCTCCTGACACTGGGGCTCCTGGCTGTGCCCTGGGCTGATGGCAGGCCTGGGGCTCCCTCAAGGGCACGTTCCCGCAGCGGAGCCCAGAGATGGCCTGGCCGTGGGCCTGGCTCAGGAAATGGTGGAGGCGAGGCGAGTTACAGAGACTTTCATTAGTGGTAATGGTGACGCTGAGCATTTGCTGTGTGCTCTGCAGTGTCGGTCAGGTGGTACTTAAGGGACCACAGTGAACCCTCCTTGGGGGTTCAAATCTCTGCTTTGCCTCTTAGGAGCCCCGCTGTCCTGGACCATTCCTTTCCCTCTTGGGCCCCAAACTTTCCCACCTGTAGAGTGGGGGTAATAATTAAAACCTATCTCCAAGCATTGAGAAGGAGATTAAAGAATTTAACACTATCAAAACCCCCACAGATTTATTTACCCATATCAGCACACGAGAACCATTGGTAGTGGGTATTGATGTGATTCAAGCAATTTACAAAGCTTTTCACATATGTTCTCATTTAAATCACTGATGCTTTTATTTCCATCACTTAACGTGATATATATGACAAAAGTTCCAGAATTTAGAAAATAAAGAAAAAACTTAACAGCAATGCTAAACTTACCTTCAGGGATGACTGTTATTACTACCCTGTTATAGAATCTTCCAGACGTTTTGTTAGAAATATTGCAAACACTCAGAAGTGTACTGACAGCATCTTACCGAAGGTAGGAACCTTTAGGCATTCCCACCGCCCAGATTTAAGAAATCCTTACATTTTTTTCATCATATTTGCTCAGATCTACATTGATAAAAAAGAAAATCGTACAGATACTGTTAAAACACTTCCTTACCCCTCGTGCCCAGAGCACTTCCGCTCCAAAGCGTGGTGGGCCTGCACTTTCCTTTCATGTTTTTATACTTTCATTACACAAAAGGTATCAATGCCCACTAGATGGTACATGCGGTGTATTTCACATAAATGATATCACACTGAGCAACTACTCTCAAGTTCTACAACTTACTCTTCTCACTCATTATATGATGCCTTCAAGATCTAGACCAAGATATAAGCCTAATTAATTCATTCTTTTAACCAAATAACCCAATCTATGATAATAACACCGTATCTTTAATTATTTCCTGCTGGTGGACTAGGTGAGATTACTACTGAATTTTTCTATTACAAGGAGCACTTTTAAAAAAATCCCAGTGTACATCCGCATGGGAGCACACCAGAGAGTGTTTTTCCAGGACGTGTACACAGCGCTATTGTTTGGGCATTGAAGTGTGAGCACTTCCAACCACAGGAGGCATCCTGGCCACTGTTTCTGTATGTATTTATAAGGATATGCTCATCCTGCTTATTTGGTTTAAAATCTGCTTTTCCCGCCCACCGTACACCTGCACACACACGCCTGTCACAAGTGTACGTTTGTGCCCATGGATCCTGCAAGGTCTTGTTGGGTACTTACTGCCAGATAGGTGCTGGGTCTGCCTCCTCATCTCACTTCAGTCCTGCCAGGTGTTTGCACCTGTGAGGTGAGGGAGGCAAGTCACGCCGATGAAGGGATTTGCCAAAGGCCCCCCCTTCAGTAAGGAGGAAGCTGGGTTTCCATCCCAGGCTTCTTCCGTTCCAATCCAATGCTTTGTGTGCGGCCCAAGCCCTGGCAGATGGTTCTCCCCAAACCAGACTCAAGGGCCCCGTCCAAGGCCTACTGAGTCGGAGTTAGGGAGGAGGGATGGGGACATCCACCTCTGGCATTCAATGCTCTGAATTCTTATGGGGGATCAGGAAGATGGGGCTGTTGTCTCTGGCCTGCTGGCTCCCTCGGAGCCACCTCCGTCCCGGTGTCCCACGGGATTTTTATTTTGAGTTGCTGGTCATCCTGTAAGCCTGGGGCGTATCATCTTACCATCTGGTAACCGCAAAGAAGGAATAATTTGGCACACGAACCTGAGAAAGCCTCGGGACCAGGACCGCAGGAGCCTTTGCTTTGAGAGGAACTTCTGTTACCATAGCAACTGCAGTCCACATCTCATCTTCAGGACCACTGGATACGATGGAGAGCCAGCGAGGGAGGGCAGGGTGTGTGAGTGAGGGACAGCTCGGCGAAGGTTCATAAGCAAGATGGGGAGGGGTGAGGGAAGAATAAAGAATGCAGCCTTTGGGGAACAGCCTTTGCTGAGCAGAGAACTGAGGGTTTCTCAGAGCCATCTTTTGCTTGGGGTGGAATGTCTCTACAACTGACCCTTGAGTAATATGGGTTTAAACTACATGGGTCCACTTATATGTGGATTTTTAAAAATACATACTATACGTTTATTTTCTCTTTCTGATGGTTTTCTTAATAAGAGTGCCTTCTCTGTAGCTTATAAGAATATAATATATAATGCGTATACAAAACATGTGTTAATTAGTTGCTTATGTTATCAGTAAGATTTCCGGTCAACAATAGGTTATGAGTCATTTGGGGCTGTGAAAAGTTATTTTCGGATTTTTTTATTGCGTTGGGGGTTGTACCCCTAACTCCTGTGTTGATCGAGAGTCGACTGCCTAGTCAGTGGCCAGCTGGCCTCTCCTGTCCACTCAGGACTCAAGAGGAGAAAGCAGGTCAGGGCCTCAGAGTGTGGGGCAAGGATGACGGCTGCCATGTACCGCGTCCTAAGCATTTCACACGCAGTATCCATGCCCCCCTCAAGGCGATCCAAAGTGGCCCACGTGTTATGCCCAGTGCCAGGTTAAAAACAAAGTCTAGTCTGGCTCAGCGACCTTGCGAAGGTCGCACAGCACAGACAGGTTTGCAGCACTGTGCTGTTTTCCCAAAGCCTCCGTTCTAAGCCATGAAGACAATTCCCTGGAGTGGCAACAGGTACTCGGATGAGCTGGTGCCCAGGGAAGGTTGTGGACTCTCCTCCTTCCGGACCCTCCCATTTACACTTATCTCCCTTAATTCCTGCTCCAGTCCCAGCACCTGGCCCAAGTTCAGCAAATGTTCATGGGACTGAGTGCAGGTGGCAATACGCTCATTTCTCAGCTTTCAGGATATTGTCACTCACACGCCCTCATGTTCCTGAGCACCGGGGGCGATGCGGTGGGAGGGGGGGTGAGGAGGAGTTCCAGAAATCAAACACACCCCAAAGCCGGGGTGTTGCATTATCTTTGAGCTGCCTTTCTGTGGAGATTATGAATTGTCCTTCACTTCCCCTTGGGTGTGGTGGTGAAGAGGAGGGAATTCAATCTGGGCTTGCAGGGAGGGTGTCCTGCCTGTGAACATCTTCTGTCGGCGTGACCTGGTGACAAAAGACGGTTAAAGAGGCTAGAATGCTCTGCCTGAGTGGCTGAAGCCCTGTGGGGCAGGGACTCTCAAAGCCGTTGCCACCACCCTCCTCTGGCAATGGTGCACTGCCTTGGCTCAGGCAGCTGCAGCAGGCCTTGGGAGATTAGCCCCCGGGGCTTACAGGCTGACTGGTATCACCACTGTTCGTAGGTTCAGGGCTGGCCCAGCCCTGAGAAGCTGGAGGGAGTTAGGAAGACCACCTGGTTGTCAGCGTTCTCTGCCCCCACACCCTCGACACTGTCACTGAAACAGAAAGTAAGATGTTGGGTTTCAACTCAGTAGAGCAGAGCAGTTAAGAGTGTGGGCTCTGGAACTGGACAGCCTGGGTTCAAATCCCAGCTCTGTCATTTTCTAGCAGTGTCATCCTGGGCAAATTACTAAACTTCTTCGTGCCTCTGTTTCCCCACTTTGTGTGCTTGCTGTGAAAAATTAAATTGGTGAATTTATCTAAATTATTTTTTTAACTGCTTGGGTAACAGTTGTCCTTGCAGCTGGCAGCTCCTTCTCATTCTTAGTCAGTCAGTCAATCAACAAACACTGTGTTGGGCACCCTGGGGGCACAGGGCTGACTCAGCCTTGGGCCCTGCCCTCCACGGTTCTCTGGTCTAGTAGAAGACCTGTGTGCCTTTATGCATGACAAAGTGTCTTCCCAGAACCAAAGAAATGATACAGAACTGAACTCGAGCCCTCCACAAACACACAGTCACACACAAGCACATGATCCCACACACAGATGTACCCACACAGAGGGGTACACACATGATCACAGTCATACACCCATAAACGCACACGCCACAATCACACACACACGTATGCACTGCAGCCAGCATCTCAATCCCCCCATCTCCCCAGCACACACGGAAATAGGTGGAAATACTGAAAATTGCACTGGAGTACTGGGGTGGTTGCCATGGGAACCAGGATTCCAAAATCCTAACTTGAGGGTATCTGAGTCCTTGTTCTGAATATTTCATTAGTCACGGAGTTCGTGCTCCGAATTCCGAGTCATTTCTCTTTCAGGGGTCAGGCGGGGCGGCGAGGCTGGGAGTTGGTGAGGACAAGCAATTAAAGGCCTGATTACTTTCTGCCTGAATGATGGAGTGGCCCAGACAGGTGCTTGTGGGAGAGCTCTGTCCCGAGGGGCATGCGTGTGCATGCACATGCACGCTCATCTGGGTGTGAGTCCAGGGAATCTTCTTAGGCGAGGCTGAGAAAGTACAGTAGTCGTGCCCATGTCTGCAGCCCCTGTATCAGTCAGGCCAGGCCAGGTCAGGCCGTGGTAACAAATACGCCCCCAGTCTTCATGACTCAACACAGTAAAGGTTCACTTCTGACTCACACAAAATTCCGGCTGGGTCAACATCCCCCTTCCTCTTGTGGCGGCACCTGGAACCCAGGACCTCAAATACGGCTATGACAGAGAAGAAAGAGCCAGAGGAGGCTCATTGCCTCTTACCTACCTTGTCCCCGCAGTGGACACACGTCCACCTGCCCAGGCTTCAATGGCCCCAACATAAGCACAAGAGACGGGGAAATGGGGAGGCGTTCTTTTGTGAGCACAGTCGTCCCTGCTGCAGCTCTCCCTCTGTGCTTCTGCAAACTGGACCGCCCCCACCCAGCATGGAGCCCATTCCTTGGGGACAGTTCAAAGGCTGGCTCTGCCTCTTGCCAGCTGGTGGCCTGGGGCCATGTATGACTCAGGGTCCTAACAGGAAACAGATGGCACACTCAGAATAGAAGTTTGAAGGGGGCTTATTTACAAAAGCCCGTTTACAAAGGACAATGCAGTAAAAGGAACTCAGAGCAGCTGAGCAGTTACCACCCTGGTCCAAGGACACAAGACCAGGGAGTGGCCAGTGAGACACGAATAGGTGACTGGCTACCTTGAGAGTATCAACAGAAGGACCAAGCCTGCCCAAAGGATCTCACTGGGAGGGAGCCAGGGAAATAAGCACCATGACCTCCCTCCTGTCTCTGCTGGGGGCTCTCCATTGGCTGAGCCAAACAG
Organism: Phyllostomus discolor; assembly: GCF_004126475.2. Lineage (NCBI taxonomy): Eukaryota > Metazoa > Chordata > Mammalia > Chiroptera > Phyllostomidae > Phyllostomus > Phyllostomus discolor. The sequence continues at coordinate 162,236,750 of NC_040908.2, forward strand.
AAGCCAAAGGGCCCGGGAAGATGCTGATTTAGACCAAACAGGTCATCATATGAGGCCTTGGCCAAGTGGACATAAGGTGTGCAAACACCTGACATACTCAGTCCTCCACACATGTTGATCTCTCAGGGTCTGAAAGCCTCCTTTCCAGTCCAATGGAGCACAGCTCAGGAGGCACCAGTTACCCTAAAGTCTGGTACGAATCTCTCAAGTTTTCCAAACAAAAGCGTGTTTACTAAAAATAACTCCATTTTCAAGATTCCTTGGTGCATCAAATATTTTACAGCTATTATCTCTTGTTAGCCCACAAAATTTTCCTAAGGGCTTTGCCAGCAAGTTGGGACTCTGGCAGAGAAAGTGACCGAGCCATCCATGGTCACTCAGCCAGTGAGTGGGTCTGGCCCCAAAGCCTGGTCCTTCCTCTCTGCTCTGCTGTGGTTTCCGAGGGCATGTGCACAACTCCCAGATGAAGTGAAGAATGCTGCAATTCCGAAGCTTGAGAATTTCCCTCCCCTGAAGGGAGGCAAAGGAACCAAGGTCCAGGACCATGTCCTTCTCCAAAGGCCCCCTAGAGCTGTGGCAGACTCCAGAAAGCGGCCCCTGCCCTTCCAGGTACCACTGTGCCCTCCACGCCTGAGTCCACTCGCTCACCACGGCTGTTGCCCCTTGATTTCAGGTCACCCGACTCCAGCCCCACCCGGCCAGCGCAACACCAGCGGCACAGAGAGCCAGCCCTCGGAGCCAGGTGAGCAAATTATCCTTCTGGGATCCACGGTCAGCTTTCTGAGACTGCGCAGGTGGTGTCCTGGGGTGACTGAAAGGGGAAATGGACTTTTAGGGTACCAGGGAGGCTCCCTAACTTCAGACAACACCTCTCCTTCTTAAACCAGTGTCTGCAGGTCCGCATTAGATACCCCTGGAGGTCTTAGAACTACCATCTTTGAGAGGCCACTGATAAAAAGTCACATACACTTGACAGGGTGTGCAGTGAACATTTTAAGGGGATTTGCTGAGAACAAGCTGAAGGATCCTTGGTGAAGGTTGGGGGGGTTCCACCAGGTGGGTCTCAGATTACCTCGACAGATATTTATAAAGGACCTACTCCCTGCAGAGCGGCACGCTGACACTGCAGGTGCAATCCTGGGCAAACGTGGGCAGGTGGGCCCCCCAAGGAAGGGCTCTGGAGCAGGGGAGAGCCATCATACACACCGCACACCTGCAACCCCATCGCCAGCCCCACGTCTGTCTGTCCCCCAGGGTTCTGGGGCCGCTGTGGCGCTCCCGTGCAGCTAGTGCCCTGGGAGCAGCAGAGAGGCCTGGGAGGGGCAGCGTGGCGCCCGCAATACCAGGGGGGCCCCTGAGCCCAGAACTCTGCTCTTCCTTCACACAAGGGTGCTCTTGAGACAGGGGCAAGCGAGGAGGGTTTGGGGGGACTGGGCCCCGGGTTCTCTGTTGCCCCAGGCCTAATTCATCCTAACCTTCAGGGTCACCCTCAGCCCCTCTTCCTGGTTGCAAGGAGAGCCAGAGGGTCAGGCGTCAAAGGCGGCTTGGGGATGAACCCTCCCAGCCCCTTTTTGCAGACTGGAAGGCTGAGGCCGGGAGTGGGGGTAGGGAATTGTCGGAAGTCACTTAGCAGGTCGGTGGTGGGGCCTCTGGCAGTAGCCTGCCCCCACCTATTCCTGGCATGGGCAGAGTCTGAATCCGCCCAGGCCTCAGCTGGTGTGTGGTGTTTCCAGGGGAGTGGCCGGGGGTCCGCCTGGTGAACGGGAGCAGCCGCTGCAGCGGGACCGTGGAGGTTCAGCTACGACAGTCCTGGGAGCCCCTGTGCCGGAAGTTCTGGGACCTCAATGCCGCGGAGGCCGTGTGCCAAGTGCTGGACTGCGGAGGGGCAGAGCCGGTGCCGAGCCAGCCAGCTCCATTGTCGTCGGAACTGCCACGGGTCTGGGCCGCGAGGAACGCCAGCAGGACCCCAAACGCCACGCGAGCCCTGGTGCCCACAGTCCAATGCAGAAGCCCCGAGTGGCAGTCCTGCGAGGTGGTGGAGCGGGAGTGCATCAGCAGGGGGCCGGTCCAGGTCACCTGTGCAGGTACAGCGGCCCGCCCCGCGCCCGCCAGCTGAGCCCCTGCTGGGGGAGGCGGGAGAGCATCTGTTCCCCCGCCAGTCTTCAGCCAATGCCCCTCACTCCTGTCCCCGGCTCTGGGCACTGGACCCTGGCCTCCTCCCCCGTACTTCACCCCCCAGCCCCCACCAACGCAAACACAGCTGCTCCCCACACCGGAGGGACCGGAGGGACCGCCAGTTCGTATCATTTCCAGCTCTGAGTGTTTCCTCAGATCTGGCCTGCGGACCTTTCTCCCTGCTAGAACTCCGGCTGGCCCATTGGGTCCCCAACGCGACCCCTTAGGTCCCCAATCCCAACAGAGTCCTAGGCTTTACTTGCTGGTGCCTTCCCTCATCCTGCTCTGGACTTCTGTCTCCTTTATCTCCGTCCCTACCCACAGTGCACATAAATATGACAAGTTCCCAGGGCCCCTTAGCACTGCAACTCCCTAGCACCACGGCCTCGCTTTTCAGGCCCCGCCCACAGGTGTCCGGCCCCACCCACGAGTTTGCACCAGGTTACTAACCCCGCCCACCGGCTCCGCAGGAACCCTAGTCCTGACCAGTTAGTCCCCCTTTGTCTGCTCAGCAAGTCCCAGCCCTGCAGGTTTCCCTGTCCTGCCCCCAGGGTTACAGCCCCTCTCGCTGGGTCCACAGCCCCGCCCACAACGATCCGGGCCCAGTCCCTACCACCGCTTTCCTTCCTGGCCCTCTTCCCACCCCCATCCACAAACCCCTTGCCCTCCCACCCCCAGAGAATCGAGCACTGCGGTTGGTGGAGGGTGGCAGCCGCTGTGCCGGCCGCGTGGAGATGCTGGAGTACGGCCAGTGGGGTTCTCTGTGCGACGACACGTGGGACCTGAAGGACGCCGACGTGGTGTGCAAGCAGCTGAGCTGCGGCTGGGCCATCCAGGCCCTGCCGGGCTTGCACTTCGCCCCTGGCCAGGGAGCCATCCACCGGGACCAGGTGAACTGCTCCGGGACCGAGACCTACCTGTGGGACTGCCCAGGGCTGCCTGGACATGGCTACTGTGGCCACAAGGAGGACGCCGGCGTGGTGTGCTCAGGTCAGTGCGCGCCGGTTTCTGAACCCCTGCCCTCCACCAGCCTCACTGCCAGCCTCCTGGGCACCGGGCCTGGAGTTAGTGCAGGAGACAGGGTCCCTGTCCTTGCGTGGTCACCATCCAGGAGGGGAGATGAGACCCAGACAATCATAGAACCCCAGGGAGCGAGTGGCAAAAATCCTGAGAAAGGAAGCCAGGTGTTATTTAGAGGCTGCAGGCAATCCAGAGCTAGAAGGATAAACCCGCCCACCTTCTGGGAGAGGCGGCCTTAGGGTGAGTTCTTCCTGAGGGAAAGTTGGTCACGTGATTCAGAGAAGGGAGAGGCGCTGGAGGCTGGGAGCCCCGGAGCCGGCTGTGGGCAGTCCTGCTGAGGCCGTCCAGTCCAGCCAGTGCTTCTCCGTAATAGACGTAGGAGTCAGGCGGGGGCTCTTGTTAAATGTAAATTCTGATGCAGTCGGTCTGGGGCAGGACTTGAGATTCTGCATTTCTAACCAGACTCCAGGCGATGCTGCCGCTGCTGCTCCACGCCCCACACGTGGAGCAGCAAGGGTGTAGGGCACGGAAGCCCAAGTAGAGGACAGGGGATGCGGATCCTGGGGGGAGAGCACACAGATCTGGAGACCTGTGGGCTGTGGGGTGTTTGCATCCGTGGGCGTGGGCTGGTGGGAATCTGGGCCCAAAGATCCTGGCCTGATGCTGCCCACCCCGCTCCCCTGCAGAGCACCAGTCCTGGCGCCTGACCGGAGGCACTGACCGCTGCGAGGGGCAGGTGGAGGTATACTTCCGTGGGGTCTGGAGCACTGTGTGTGACAGCGAGTGGTACTTCTCAGAGGCCCACGTGCTCTGCCGTGCCTTGGGCTGCGGGACCGTGGACAAACGGCCCAAGGGGCTGCCCCACTCCCTGTCGGGCAGGATGTTCTACTCGTGCAAGGGAAACGAGACCACCCTCTCGGACTGTTCATGGCTCTTCAACAACTCCAATGTCTGTGTGCAGTCCAGGGCAGCCAGGGTCCTCTGCTCAGGTACTCTTCCCCCCAACCCCCCTGTACCCTCACCTCAGATACTGACCAGGAATCCCACCGGAATCCGCAGCCTAAGAACTTGCAGCCCAAACAAAGACCACAGCGTAGGCCAGGTCAAGGATGACAAAGACTGGCATGAGAGGGGCCGTCGTCCCTAGCGTGCCCAGGCAGACGCTGCTAACCAGTCAGGGCATCTTTTCCACAAATCCTCAACTTGGCCTCAGAATCGCATACTTCCAGGGGTCTCTATGGACTGGGGTCGGTTCAGGGGATAACACCAACTTGCTGTCCCAGGGCTGGTGACCCCAGTAAGAACGCATCAGGAGACACTAATACTAATATCAGTGGCAGTGTCTGGAGTCCCAATCACGTTGCAGACGATGCCGAGCCCTAGGTTATGTCTTACTTTGGCTGAGCCCCACACCCACTCCGTGAACTGGGTTCTACCGAACTTGAACAAACCTGAGACGGCCCTGATACGCCACTCCACTGTTATTTTATGTACGTTAATGGGCAGACATGCTGCCACAATAAACTCTTGGCCTGTCATGAGTTGGAACGATTTCAGAGGTGTTAAGGTATGACAAGGAGAGAGTGTTAGCCCTGAGGAAACGCAGTGTTAGCTGTGTCTGTGGAGTTCCGATGTCGAGCCACGGGGTCCAGGGCCGCCGTGTACCAGCCAGAAGGCCTCCGTTTCGAGACCATGTGGGTGCCAATATAGCCACTCCCAGGGTAGCTGGGAGATCAGAGAACAGCACCACAGGACCTTGGGATTTTGCCCTCCCTTACCTGTCACGTGCTTATGATAATACTGAGCGTGCCAGCTTCCCACCCCCTGAGGCCCACCTGAAGAACAAACCCGACCGGGTGGAAAGGGGAATTGTGGTCTGTAGCAGATTCTATAGAAGGAAGAGATCAGTCTTTTTATTAGCCCCATATTCTTTTTTTAAAAAAGATTTTATTAATTTTTTTTAGAGAGGGGAAGGGAGGGAGAAAAAGAGAGAGAGAGATATCAATGTGTGGTTGCCTCTCACATGGCCCCCACTGGGGACCTAGCCTGCAACCCAGGCATGTGCCCTGACTGGGAATTGAACTGGCAATCTTTTGGTTTGCAGCCCATGCTCAAACCACTGAGCTATGCCAGCCAGGGCTATTAGCCCTATATTCTAAGCAAAGGACCTTCCCAGCATTTAATCTGTGCTGTACCTCCTTGTTGTAGGGGGTGAGAAAGACAGGTTTCCTTAGCCAGGTGCCCCCCTGGGACTGTACCCCCAGTTCCAGGTCACCTGTTGTGTTCAGTTCCTGGCAGGAGGACTGGCACATAGTAGGTGCTGTGTGTCAAGCTGAAGGAGATGTGTTTCTTGACAGGTTCCCAGAGGTTGCTCAATCTGTCCACTCCTGAAGTTCCTACAAGTATGCAGCCAGTCACTGTAGGTGAGTGTCACTGGGTTCGCAGTGTCTCAGAGGCCCGGGTGCACTCATGCATTTGTGTGTGAGTGTGTGTGTATCTGCCTGGGTGGGGCCAAATGGTTGGCCCTCTATCACCCACCTCCAGATGCTGGACTTGCCTCCCCCAGGCTTTCTTGGTGCCTTGTGGCCCTCTCCCCTCCCCACCCTCCCATGTCAGCTCCACCGCTCCCGAAATCCTGGTATTCCGTGGATAGGAGTCTACTTCCCGCTCTCCTGTGAGCTCCTGTAGGGCGGGAGGACAGAGCTGGAGAGCTGAGCCGGTCTGACACGGTGAGGATGCTGAAGGGGACAGCCAGTATGTTTACAACATCCCAAGCACCGGCCGAGCACTCTGGGTCCCTACTTCCCAACCCTCTAATCTTCCCAGCAGCCTCCTGAGCAGGTCTCATCATAACCCTTACACAGGGGAAGGAGGTCCAGCTCAGAGGGCGAAGCGACAGCTAGCCAGTGTTGGCTGGAGGTTGCATCCAAGGTTCTGAATCCCAGACCCACACTTGGTGCACCTGCCAGCTGTGTGTAGTTTGGCTGGCTTCAGGGCAGACTCTGGGGGCTCGGATCCCAGCTGTGCCTCTCGCTAGCTGTGTGATATTGGGCAGTCCTTAACCTCTCTGAGCCTCCGTTGCCTTGACTATAAAAATGGGATTGAAAACCATAGCGCCTCTCCTAGTGTTGCTGTAAGTCTCCAAAGAATGACTTGTCATAAGGCACTTAGAACAGGGACTAGCACACAGTAGGCACCGCCTGGGCATCAGTTATTGGAGCCCCTGGCATGTTCACAACCAGGGGTGGCTCGGAGTCACCTTCTCTGGGAAGGCCGCCTTTGTCTTTTCCATGGAGAATTAGGTGGCCCTGGCAGAGCCTCATGCCCCCAGGCCCCCACCCGCAGCTCCATCACAGCACTGTATGGGGTTGAGCCGAGTTACTGATCCCCCCACTAGACAGAGATTGTGATGCCTTCTGACACTGTTGTCACACCTTTGGGGCTCAGGGATGGTTGAGCAGAGAGAGATCCCTGAGGGCTGGGGGCCAGGAGAAAGTTTCACTCAGGCAGTTATTCATTCAGGATGTGTTTCTTGAGCACCTACTATGTACAAGGCACCTAAGAGCAGACGAGAAAAAAAAATGTTAAAGGGAAGAGGAGGCTAGGTCCAAAGAAAAAGCGGCTCAGCTGCAGACAGGTTGGAGAGGCGAGAAGAAGGGCAAGGAGGAGTCTGTGTCCGTTCTTCTTCCTCCCTGATTTCCGGCTCTTGCTTCTAGAACCTTCTGTGACCGTGAAAATGGAGGACTGGCAATCTCGGGAGCTGACCCTCTTCATCACCTCTATCATTCTGGGAATTCTCTTCCTTGTCTCACTCATCATCATTGCCATCATCCTCTTGAAAGTTAAAGGAAAATACGGTAAGTGCAGAATTCTGGGAGCCATAGGGAAGGCTCAGGGATGGGAAGGAGCCGGCCTGAGGAGCAACCCTTCCAAGTGGACCTGAGCTTGGGGGGCCCCATCAGGAGTAGCAGTGACTCAGCAATGGCCACCCAACCCTGGACCCGGGAGCACCTCCTGATAGGAAGGATTTTCCCAGTGTACCCAGGAGAAGTGGACCAATGTAGGTCCCACGGGAGGGTCAGACTATGTGTGTGTGTGTGTGTATTTGGGCGGGTGGTGAGGAGGGAGATGTCTCAATGAGAACAGAACCAGGCAGACCGGAAGGGGCCAAAAAATAACTTATAGAATCTCTGCCTCCCTTCCCTCAGCCCTCCCTGCTATGGTGAACCACCAACACCTACCTACCACCACCCCAGCAGGGGTCAATAGCTATCAAGAGGTCCCCATCACCATCCCCAAAGAAGAAGGTAGGATGTCAGCCACCCTGGGGGAGGGGAGGGCTGGAGAAGACAGGAAGAGTATGCTTTCTGGAGGGTCCGCACTGTTCATGTCACAGCAGTGTCCTCGTTGGGGAGGAGACCTGGGCCAGCCCGCTAGTGGCTGTGGAACCTTGAGCACACCAGGTCTCAGTCTGACAGGCAGGTGAGCTGCCAGTGCCATCATTTGGGGACGCTAGGCTTTTGAATTCTGGACAGACACGGCCCAGGGCATTTGGGACTGGGCTCTCATTGGAAATCTCCACTCTGCTAATTGGCTAGTCGGTTGTGGTACCAACACCTCTTTCAATGGCTTGCTCAGCCAGCCTCCCTGCAGAGCCCCGTCCAGGTTTTCCTGGAATGTGATTTTATTTCATGCTTTCTGAATGAAAAAAAAAAATAGATCATGCATCCATGTTTTGGGACATACGGATTTATACCTCTTGAAACTCTCGTAAAGGAGTTGGAGTGCAATCACATTGCATTGTGAGTATGTTAAGTCTCCTTTCCTTGAAAACCAGTGCAACACTCAGCCAAATATTATTACTCTTCTCTACAGTATCCACATATCTGAGAAGAGAATGTGAGTAACAGAGCCCAGAACCAGCCTAGGCACCCACTGCACCTGGTGGCCTGGAGGTTGAGAGCCACCCGGGAGCCACCCATGCCTGCTTCTCTGGGCAAGGGAGCACCCTGTGCCCCAGTTTCCTCAGCTGTAAAATGGGGACGCTACCGTCCCTCCCTCACGGAGTGCGGGATGTTATTTGCACTCATTAGAACAGCGCCTGGCGTGCAGTGACTACTACGTGTTTGTCACAGAAGGAAATCTTAGTTTCCTGTTTGAAATGGGTGGGAAGCGCTGGAAAAACCCGGGCTGGGGAGTCTCGGACAGATTGGCTGCCTGGCGCTCTCCTGCCTCTCTGCCCCCCGCCCCCCACCGCCATCCACGCTGTCCATCCGCTGTCCCTGCACGCTCCGCCCACCACTTGGCCACGCCCCCGCTCTGTTCTCTCCCTAGTTCCCAAGCTGTCCTTCCAGGCCCAGGCCCCGCCCCCCGCAGACCCGGACTCGAGCTCGGAATCTGACTACGAGCACTACGACTTCAGCGCCCAGCCTCCCGTGGCCCTGACCACCTTCTACAGTGAGTGCCTGGGCCCGGGCGCCCAGAGGCCTTGTTGCCTGAGCCAGGGAGAGGGCCCAGCTGCCTGGGGACCTTCAGCAGGTCCCACCTGATGACCCCCACACAACAAGGGTGGAAGCACCCTTGCTGCCCCTGTGTTGACTGTAAATGGCCCCACACTGAAGTTTTCAAAGTGCGTTTCGACCCTGGAGGCATCTCCATGCCCGCGGGCATATCCGCTCTGGACCTTCTTCCCTCCTCCACCTGCCTCTGACCACACAGGGTCTTAAGGCCTGGCCTTCCGCACTCCCCCGAAGGAGGCTGTGTCTGTGTAAGATACGAGGGAGTCCAGGGGACAGACACAGTCCAGATGGCTTCCCACACACTCCCACGCTCTTTCTGCGCCCCATCCTCCCCCTCCACTGTGAGCCCAGCTCTGCCTCCTGTCTGGCTTCCTCAGCTCTCCTCTCTGCCTGCTGGGGTGGCAGGGCCCAAGCAAAGCCCAAAGCCCAAAGCCAGGAGGTTGAATGAGAGCAGAGAATCCCTTGTAGAGTCCCTTGGGAGCTTGTCACAAATTCCTGAGCCCCAACCCACACCTGCTACCAGAGTTAGGATGACAGCTAGGCTGTGTGAGACAGAGACCCCTAAATGACAGTGTCCTGAGACAGTGCCCAGGGCCCAGGCTCCTTCTCTCTTGCCGCTCTGCCGTCCCGAAGATGTTGCCCTTGTCCACGTGGTTCAGAATGGCTCACCACCGTGTCCACATCCCAGCCAGCAGGAAGGGGGAAGGGCAAGTAGGGTGTACCCTCCCTTCCAGGCCAGAGATGCCCACGTGGCTCCCACTTGGGGTTCACCAGCTGGAACTTAAACCCACCAGCTGCAAGAGAGGCAGGGAGATGAAGCCTTTGTCCTGGGCCACTGTGTGTCCGGATAAAGGCCCAAGGGGCCCCTGCTGCAGGAGAGATACAGGGGCCAGCCAGCCAGCCGTCTCTGCTGCACCTGCTGGACCAGGGCCTCTTGGGGCAGGGGGACGCAAATAGCTCCACTTCGGGTCCCTGCACTGGTGTTTGGGAGCCCCAGGCATGAGGTGTCCTTAGAACCTGAGATGCTGAGCCCAGGCGTGGAAGGTGTGAGACTGAGAGGCCCAAATCCTGGGACTCTGACACGAGGGGTCAGTGGTTCCAGGTTCGAAAGAGCTGACTGCGAGATCCCAGACACTGGAGTCCATAACATCCTCTGAGTCTGCTTCTCCTTGGTTCCGAAACGAAGGTGCCACAGAAGCTGTGACAGAAAGCTTCCCGACCCTCCAGCTTATGCTCTGGGCCGGCTCCTCGAAGGGGCAAGGTCACATGATCAGAGAACCCAGGACTTGACATTTCCTTATGTGGAGCTGGGGACAAAGGGTGCAGGGTTTCTGGCCACAAGCAGCCTGCGCCCATGCTGGTTTGAGACTGAGGTTCGGGGTCTTCCCTGGACTAGGACAGAAGCCTGGGATCTAACGGGGAAGGCTAAGCCCCTCCGGTCCCCTGGGGTTGTCCTCCCGCCCGATCAGCCTCCGGGGCACCCTCCTCCGGGCTAGCGGGACAAGGAGACGGAGCCTTCACCCCTCCTCACCACCCCGTCTGCTTGTAGACTCCCAGCGACACCGAGTCACAGATGAGGAGGTCCAGCAGAGCAGGTTCCGGATGCCGGCCCTGGAGGAAGGTGAGTGGGACTGGGGCAGGGCCCGGAGGGGGCGACACTGGCCCCACCTGCAGAGGCAGCAGCTGAGCTCACCTTTGTGAGAAGCTCCAGCAACTCCCCTCGACAGGTCCTTCCTGACTTGACCAGTCCAGGTGGCACTCCGTTCTTTGCCCAATCTGATCTTAAAGCCTTCTTCTTTCCTCACCATTCTCCCTTTCCTGGCCTGGGACTCGAAGAGGTGCATGCCTCCCGGGTCCCACCTGCCAACCCTGCACCCTGCATTGCAGATCCCCCCTCCCTGGGCCCTCAGCAGCAGGTGAGGAGCCACAGCGAGTCCAGCACGTCGTCTGGGGAGGACTACTGCAACAGTCCCAGCAGCAGGCTGCCGCCCTGGAACCCTCAGGGCTTTTCCTCAGAGAGGAACCCCCTCCGGGAGCAGCCCCCGAACTTGGAGCTGGCCGGCTCCCAGGGAACCTTTTCAGGTAAGCTGAGCTGGGGGGACTCTGTGTGTGCCCTGTAGCCAACCTGGCTGGAGAAGTCATAAAGCTAAGAGCCTTGAACCAGGCTGAGTTCAAGATTCTAGTCCCAGCTCCGCAGCCACTTGCTCTGTGACCTTGGACAAGCCTCGTCCCCTCTCTGGGCCTTCATTTCTTCGTTCATCAAGCTACAGACTTGACTCCATGGAGTCGTGAGGGCCTCCCAGCTCTGGCAGTTTGTGTTCCGGCTGTCTCCAGGCACAGGGTGACCGTCTCTGTCCCCATCAGGGCCCTCGGCTGATGACAGCTCCAGCACCTCATCTGGGGAGTGGTACCAGAACTTCAAGCCGCCGCCCCAGCCCGTTTCGGCGGAGCAGTTTGCATGTCCAGGTGCCAGCGGCAGGGGTGGGGGTTTGGGGAGGGCGACAGACAGGGGCTGGGGAAAGGAGGAGTGGGGGACATCTGGATCCATTAGGTACATCAGCCCAAGGAGAAAAGAAGAGAGGTAAAGGGATTAAAAAAAAAACAACAACAACAATAAACAGGAATATGAGGAGGTAGGGAAAATGGGGGTAAATTGGACAGAGATTCAAAGAGAATGCTTTGGGAGGAAGTGAACCCCCCCATTAGTGGGAGCATTCAAGCAGAAGCAGCCAGATGGCCCCTTGGGGGGAACTGTGGTGGCAGAGGGGCTCCCAGCATCAGTCGTCCATTGGGCACTGTGCCAGTGTAGGGACGACTGCCCTGAACACAGATAAGGCCACCTTCTGGTGAAGGAGATGGCACATTCTGGTGAGAGAGACGGCAGCGATCAAGATGATAAGATGGGGTTCTTGCCACGCCTCGCCCCGCAGGATCACAGGGAGGGGGCGTGGACCCAGACCCACTCAGCTCTGTCCTGGGGCAGCTGGGGAATGATCGGGTCTCCCGCTGCCCCCAAGCGTCCCCCTGACCTGAGGCTCTTGGCCACACAGGATCCTCCGGTCCCCAGCCTGATTCTACCGATGATGACGACTACGACGACATCGGAGCAGGTTAGGCAGGGCCCAGCGAGGCCCTTCCACTGGACTCCGGCTCTACCTGCTCCCCTGCCCCGCCCCACCCTCCCAGATTGTGCCCCAGGGTGCTGAGAGGCCCCCCCTGGAGAGATGAAAGGAAGCTCCACGCCCTGGACTTCTCCGTCTCCATCCGGCCGAACCTGCTGGCACAGCCCTCTGCCAGCGCCCAACAGCAGCCCCGAGGTGGAGGTGCTGCGTCCGAGAGGTGGCGAGCTCTGTCTCAGGGATGGACAAGCAGTCTGGGCCGCCTCTCGGCCAGCGGCACGGAGGGGTTGAACCGGATGACCCCGGAAGCCCCTTCTGACCCCCGGGTGTCTGGTGCTTTGGTACCCTGAGTCTCAGACAGCTCGAGGTCCAGAAGTAATGGGAGGGGCAGAAGCGGGCTGTCCCAGTGCCACCCAGGAGGCGCCGCAAGCAGGGTCTGCTGGGCTGCCGCCACTCTGACAGGTAGCTTCTGGGGCTGGGAGCGGCGGATCCAGGCTTCCATCAGAAGCAGGGAGCCCAGCTTCCTGGGCACAGCCAGCTGACAGTGAGCAGGACAACTGCCTCCCCCCACCCGTGACCCGCACCACCAAGAGACTGGGGCCTGAGGTCAGCCCTGCCTGTGGAGGCCCTCGGAGCCCACCAGGGCCACTACCTTGTTCTGCAGAATAAGGACGCCGAATCCTTGTTCTGAACTTCCAACAGTTTACGAAGATGACCCCAGCACAGACCCTGAGTTGGGTCCCAGTCCCTCAAGGGGCAGAGGCTCCGAGATGTCTGTCGGGAGGGCTCCAGAGGCTCACCAAGCCCCGAGGCCCCCTCTGGCTGCGTGGACTGGTGGGAGACTCCCGGAGAAGCCTGTGAACAGGCAAGATAACACCCAGAGCCACAGACGTGACCCTTCAGCCTCCCCAGAGAGGCCGGTGGCGGGTAGGGGCACATGGGGGAGGGGCGGGGTGGGGCTTAGGGCCAGCTGCTTGGTGTCCTGTTCTGAGCATCCTGAGATTAAACTGATTGCTGAATGAAACCTGAGCACGGAGTGACAAATCCTTGAACCCTGTGGAACCCCAGGCTGTGTGTGGGCTGGGTGGGGGCAGCTCTGTCCACTGAGGCAAACTGGAAAACCTACCGTGGCCCGGTGCCCTGGAAAATGCTGGGGATACAGGGACAAGAGGATACAGGGCTTGCCCCCTGGAGGAGGTGGGTCCTGAGACAGCCACCTGTGAGTTCGGCAGCCACCGTACTCCTGATCTATCTACCCCTTACGGGCCCTGGCACAGTGGGGCTGAAGTTGCTGTGCTGAATGGATTCAAACCTGGGCCTCCAAAGCTTCTGAAGCAAGATAATGCAAGGGGTTCTATGCTCAGAGCTGCCTGGCCAAGAGGCTGACCCCAGGCCAGGGAGGAGTTGGAGACGGGGCTGGTGGATATGAAGGGGGCCGGGAAAGGACTCATGAAAGAGATTCTCCACCAGCTCAGGCACTGGGATTTGAGCCCAGCTCCGCCTTTGGGGTGGGGGATTTGAGCCCAGGTTTCTGCTGAGCCCGCCAAGAGCAGGGGGTGGGTAGGTGAGGCTGGGCTGTGGGATCCTGCTCTGGGGGGCTGAGCGGGGCTGAGCGGGGCTGAGCAAGGCTGAGCAGGGCCTGTGTTCTGCTCACCTGTCCCACAGGTGGAGAGAAGGCTGGCACTCCCCAGGGCAACCGTCACAGGATGTGGTTGTTGCTGTGATGGGCCCCCTTCCCCAGGCCAAGGGGGATTCCTAGGGGAGGAGCCAGGGGTGGGGTGGGCGGGCACAGACTTCCAGAGCAGTTTGTGAAAAAGCCTTTTTTGTCAGACAGCCTGGGTTCAAATCCAGACTCCACCCTGTCCTGGCTGTGTGGTCTCGGGCAAGTCACTCGACACCTCTGAGCCTTTGCTGAGAAGTCTGTCTGTAAAGTGTGCACAGCAGTGGTAGGCACCACACAGGTGACAGCCAGGGTTAGAGTCTCCGCAATGCATGTTTCCTCTCATGGGCAGATTAATCAATAGAGGTGAGCGATCTCCTTAAAAGGAGAAAAGGGAGAAACGTAGAGAAGACAGCCAGCCATTCGTGCTGCAGGAGTAGGAGCATCTCGTCTTGCGCTCATCTGACTGATAAGGAGCTGAGGCCTGGCCTGGGAAAGGACTTGTCCAAGGTCACTCGGAGAGTTAATAGCCCAGTCGCCATTGGGCCCTACTCCACCCCGCCCTCACCCCCCAGGAAGATGGTGACACCTTCTTTTCCCCCAGAGTTCTCCCTCATTACTCACCAGAGCCCCCTCTCCCACCCCTGTGTCCCCCCCCCCCCCGCCCCCACACCAGTCCAAGAGACCCTGGGCGACTCTGAGACATGCCTCCCTTGCCCCTTCCCAGCCCCTGGGCAGCCCGGAGGCAGCAGACAGTCTAAGGGCTGGTGTCCGGAACCTGCAGAGCCGGCTTCCCGGGTTGGGTGACGGGGGCTGCTCATGGGGGGTGGGTGGGGGCCGGAACGATGTTGGTGCCTCCAGGGGACTCAGACCACCCATCCGAGGGAACTCACGGGCAGAGCAGGTGTGCGGGCCGGAGACCAGCGGTTATAAAAAGCCTCGCAGCTCTGCGAGGGGAAACACCGTGATGCTGAATGGAGGTGGCAGCTGAATGGAGCCCAGTTTTAGAAGCATCCACACGGGAGGGGCAAGTGTGGCGGGAAACTGACGCCCTGCGAGCGTGTGGGGCCCAGGGGAGCCGCTGACCCTGCTGCAGAGGGGCCACCCGGGAAGGCTTCCTGGCGGGGGTGGGGACGATGCTGGAGTGGGCTCACAAAGGACGAGCGGGAGGTAGCCGTGGACCGAGAGAGGGAAGGGCAGTGCAGGCTGATGGAGCGGCATGAGCCAAGACAGAACGGGAAGCCCAGCGGCTCATGAGGTCGCAGGTGGTCCAGCCCCAGGGAAGACGCTGAGGACAGTCAAGGCTCAAACCCGCTCGTTCCCGGGTGGGGGCGGGGGGAGAAGGTGGAGGCCCAAAGGGGCTCAGTGGTCGGCCCGAGTCACACAGTTGGACAACGTCAGGCCCTTTCCGGGTCCTCCACAGCTCCCGACTCGTCGGTGCTCACAGCAGCCCCATGAGGTGTTCCCGCCACCCCCTCCCCCCCATTAGGGTCAAGGGAGCGAGCTCCAGAGGATTCAGAGTTTCTCCCAGGGCTGTCAGCCTGACGCGGAGGGCCAGGCCCTGGCTGCTCCTCCCCGTGGCCGCCTGACGCGGTGGGGGCTGCACGGAAGGGTCCTTTCCGTGCTCACTGCTCTGACCGCCCAGTGGGGACATCATTCCCGCTGTTCATCGGCCTCCTCCTGACACCTGGGAGGACCCAAAGGATGAGGACGGGACCCAGGCAGGACCATCCCCCCAGGGTCCTCGGCTCCTGTCTGTTCTCCGGGCTGCACGGACGTGGCCGGGAGGCTGGTCCCGGGAGTCAGGGTCAAGGCTGCAAGCCCCCTGGCTGGTACCCAACCCTGGCTGGGCATCGCCTGCCGGTACCCAACCTTTTCCACTGGAAACCTCACCTCTGAGGCACATCTGCCAAGCCACCACTCCGCTCCCCATCCCTCCCTATCGCCCCATCTGTGGTTTCCACTTCCGTCCCTCCCTAAGCCCCTCCTGATGGCCCTGGAGCTGGGCAGAGGTGGCTGGAGCACCGTGGGGCCATGCGGTGTGGACCCCTCTTCGTCGTGGCCCCAGGCCCCGGTCCCGGCTTCGTGACGAGGGCATGGAGGCTCCAAAACGAGGAGCAGCAGGGGAGACCCATCAAGGAAGGACGAGTTCAAAGTCGCCTCAGTGGAAAGTTCATCTCTCCCCACATCCTTCAGCTGTTTACCAGTGTGACGGGGTTCTGGCATCCTGACATGAAAAGAGGCTCACCCCTCACCAGCATCATCGAGGAAGGACCAAAATAGCAGCAGAGGAAGACAAAGAAGAGAAAGACAAAGGGAGAGGGGAGAGAGAGAGAGAGAGAGAGAGAGAGAGAGAGAGAGTGGTGAGGCCGAGAGAAAAAGCAGTGGAGGTCACTTGTGTCTGAGCAGACGTTGGGAGACACAGCAGGCCCCATGAGGCTGCCTGGGTCCCCTCCTCTGGACACTGTCCAGATCCCTTACTTGATCCTCAAACCCCAAACCCTCAGGGCAGTAAGGTATCCTAATCTCTATTGTCTTCTGGGTGAGCACAGCGAAGCCCAGAGGAGTCTCAGAACTAGTTCGAGGACACCCAGCTAGGAGCCCGGGAGCGGGACGCCCAGTAGGGCCCCGCCCAGCAGGCAGGAAGGAGGAGAGGAAGGAAACTGGAAAGGCAGAAGGCAGGAGAGCCAGAAGGGGGGTGGGGGCCAGGGAAGGATGCAGAGACCTTCTTTCTTGGGGAAGAATAGCTCCCCCAAGAGGACCCAGCGCCATCCTGGCTGAAGCAGGTGCCCGTTCCGTCTCTCCTTCCCTAGGCCCACAGCCCTGGCTGCCCAAGTGCAGAAGGAGGAGAGGAAGTCGCTGCAGCGCCATGGGCTCTGCCCGAGAGTCATTCCCCTTCCGAGTGACCTTGTCCACAGCACCCGCTGCCTGTGGGTCTCCTGCCTTCCCTGCCACTGATGAGCCGGGGTCACACTTGCCTCCCCGTCCCTGTCGCACAGCAGGGAGAGAAAACGGTGAACGTCCACACACTCACAGGCACGTCCTCCCCAAGGCCCCCAGGCCGCACCCGGCTCCACCCCCCGCCCCCCCACCGCCCCGGGAGACACCGTTATTCCCCAGGTCGGATCGGAGCTCCTGCTTCCCTCCACTCTGGGTGTGGCCTCACCTCCTCCAGGGCCTTGCTCAGACACCCTGCCTGGCCGCGGGAGGCTGCTGTCCTCTGAGGACGAGAGGCTAAAATAACTGGGGCCAGTGATCCCCAACTCTTCTGCAAGCCAGGACACAGTGAGACCCTGTTGCATGACCACGAGGGGCAGCCTCCTCTCCAAACCAGCGGCCCCTTCTGTGGCAGAGCCCTGACCTCCCGCTGTTCGTGCCATTTCCTGCTCTGGCTCTCATTGCTCTCCCTGTCTTGGGAACCTGAAAAGGAGGTGGGTGCACCCTGCAGACAGCAGAGAGTGAGCCCCAGTTCCAGGAACAGAGCAACAGCCCGAGACACAGAGGTGTGGTCCCGTGCA
Organism: Phyllostomus discolor; assembly: GCF_004126475.2. Classification (NCBI taxonomy): domain Eukaryota; kingdom Metazoa; phylum Chordata; class Mammalia; order Chiroptera; family Phyllostomidae; genus Phyllostomus; species Phyllostomus discolor. The sequence goes on from NC_040908.2 coordinate 162,253,761, forward strand.
GAGCCCCCCGGCTCGGCTCACAGGCACCAGCCTGTTGGCAAGAACACCTCTTCCTGTGAGAAGGCCCCTGTGGGCTCTGAGGTTGGGACCACCCACCTGGGGGATAGTGCAGGGCCCAAGGTAGCCAGGTCACCACCCTGCAGTTCCGGCTACGGGGACCCCCCTGCAGTGTGGGGCGATGGCCATTCAGGGGCAGGATAAAGTGGATTGAAACCAATTATTTCCCAAGCCTCAGTTTTTTTTTTTTCCTGTGGACCTTTTGTTCTCCTGCCTGCTTAATAGGTTTTCTTTCAATGGACTCACGTTTTTCAAAAGCTGAAATTTATTGTAAAAGCCATCTTTAGCCGTTTTACAAAATACCCACAGTGTGCTTTTCGAAAATGCTAATATCGTAGAACACAAAGACACAAGAACGGTTTCAGACGACAGGAACTAGAGAGACGTGGCGAGGTGTCATCTGGGATGGCCCACCCCTGCTAGGCAGGGCCGTGCTGGGGCAGACGGCGAAACCGGAATGCGATTTGCAAGTTAGCTTATAGTGTCGTGTCGGTGTTAACTCCGTGGTTTTGATAGGCGTTCTGTAGTCATGTGAGAGAATTGGTTGCTTTTAGGCAATGCATACTGAAGTATGAAAGCATTCAGGAGTGAAGGGACAAGGTTTTTAAATAAAATTTCAGTGACAGTTTACATTCAATAGTATTCTGTGTTAGTTTCAGATGAACAGGGACAACCTATTGATAAATGGTTCAGAAAAAAAACCCGTGTAGGAGGATGGGGAGGAGGGGGAGGCTGAGACCGAGGGAGGGAGGAGGGGTGGGGAGAGAGAATATAAAGCAGTAAAATGTTAACACCAGGGGAATCTGGGTGAACGGTACCCAGGAATCCTTTGTATTATTCCTGCAACTTTTCTCTAGGTCTGAAACTGTTTTAAAACACATGTAAAGGGAACTTTATGTTGCTGTGACAACACCATCACTTGCTGCACATTTAAGGTAATTCTAAAAGAAAGCAATGCTGTTCCTCTTTCTGGATACACTGGTTGCCAAGTCTGAGCCCGGGACCTGTCGGGTCCTGGTTATAGGTGGGGACAGATGAGGGTGGGGAGGCATTGAGGTGTCCTCGCTCCGGCCTGAGACATTCCCCTCGACTTCACGGGAAAGGCTGGCACACAGTGAAAAGGGCATTGCTTTCTCACGTGTGACCTGGGATCCAATGATCCTGCCCTGTGCTTGGTTACGAGCCCAGTGTCCTTCATTTCATGACAGTTGGGCCCCCTCAGAGCCAGGCACCCCCAGGAAGCTCACAAGCCTCTCGGAGACCATCATGGCTGGGATGGGGGTGGTCGAGTGTGCAGGCAGAGCTCGCTTCCGTCTCTGAATCCCAACACTCCTGGGATCCTTGGAGTCCGGAGGGGCTGGCGACCTTGGGGCTGGCAGGTGCTCCCGAAGCAGGCACATCGTCACTGCAGAGGCCACTCAGAGCTGGGGGAGACAAGAGAACAGCATCAGTGTGTGAGAAGTGAGGCATAGGACCGTCACACCCAGGGAGACGGAGCAGCCAGAGCGGCCCCGGTCCCCGAGGGTCTGCCTGGTGTCCTCCTCGGACCCACGTCGCCCTGCTCCCCGCTCCAACCTCCAGCGCGACTTTCTCCCTGTTCTTCTCACGGCTCGTTTCACTTCTGAAACATGAACTTGTTACGTTAGGGCCGTTTTAGATTTGCAGAACAATGACGCAGACAGCATCATTCTTGATGCTGTCTTAAGGTCTCCTGCACCCCACCTTCGGTTTCCCCAGCTCAGCCCCTTAGAGTGGCTCAGGCATCATAACGAATGAGCTGACGCTGGGACACTGTCATCAGCCCGAGCCCACACGCTGTTCGGGTTGCTTTCATTTTCACCCGCCTCCCTTTTCTGCTCCAGGGTCCTGTCCCGAACACCACACGCCCCCGAGTCATCCTGCGGCTCCCCAGGGCTGTGGCGGTTTCTCCGACCTTGGTGGTTCCTGACGGGCCGCGGCAGCTTTGAGAAGGGCCGGTCAGGGGTTTTGTAAAATGACGCCCAACTCCGATTTGCCTGATGTTTTTCTCGTTCTTACACGGGGCCCATAGGTCCGGGGGTAGAAGACCACAGAGGGAAAGGGCCATTCTCATCACCTCCCATCCATGGTACCTCCTTCACCATCTCACCACTGCTGGCCTTGACCTTGGTTGCTGGCTGAGGCCGCATCGGTCAGCTTTCCGCACCGAAAAGTTATGCTTCGTGCTCATTTGAAGGACGTCTCTGTGTACAACCCACACTCCACAGCCCTGAGGACGGAGCACCTCCATAAACTGTCTGGAACTTTTCTGCATGGCAGAACTGTCTATTTCCCTTCACTTATTTATTCAACTACATATGGCTATCAGGACAGGTTGTAGGTTGTTACTTTGGGTTGTAATCTGGTACTAGTTTATTTTGTCATTCAAGTTGTGCAGCTTTGGCTGCAGGGGAGCTCCTCCTACGGGCTCCTGGGACCCTCCCACAGGCCCACCGTGGCGAGTTTGTGTGTTTCGAGCACTTCCTTACCTCTGGGAACCTGGCGCAGCCCCCGCCCCAGCGCTGGAATCAGCCCCTTCCCCAGGGAGCCCTGGTCCCTCTCGCTGGAGAACAGTATTAGAAACCTACGTCTGGGCTGCAGGTGGGCTTGCTGCTTCTGGAGTGTGGCTGTTGCTAGGCCCCATCAGCTGGCGGAGCAAGGCAATGTATGTGTGCATGTGCATGTGTGTGTGCATAACCCGTGTATCCTTACGAACCCATGTCCACGTCCACGTGTAGCCACCTGGATGTACGTAGATGCAGGCAAACAGGAGCCCAGAGCCAGGCCTCTGACTCTCGGGCAGTGGATTGTTCCAGCCTTCTTGTGTTTGCCTGAGACCTCTGGCTGCAGCACCGAGAAACCCAGCTCCCCTCCCACCCCCCACCCATTCACTCCATTCACTCCATTCTTCGGTTCTGCAAAGGCCTGAATTTGTTTCTCTTTCTCTGTCCTCACCCCTTCCCCGAATTCTAGCAGAATGTCCCTAAGAAAAACAGTACAACGACTACAGTTCTTGGAGAGGGAGGGAGGGAGGGAGAAGCAGCCCTGAGCTCCGGCCCCAGGGCCTTGCATGCCTCAGACACAGTCGCAGACACAGGTGCCTCTGACATCCTTTTGGTGCCAAATATGAATCGCCCACATCAGGGGATACGCGAATGCTAGAGCTCTCTGCTCGCCACCCACCTTCCTAGCGCCGCTCGCTCGTGCCGGGCCTTTGATACTTTTTACAAAGCCTTGTTCTATCGAGATGAATGGAAACACAAAGGGGCCAGTTGCAGGGAGAAGAAGAGTAGGTCTCATTAACCTGATACAACAACTGAGGCAGAGTGGAAAACATCTGGCCCCGGCTCTGGGAAGCTCTCAGAGGAAAATCCCTGGGGTGGTCTGCTGTCCCCCTTGCCACCACCCCCCGCCCGGCATGAGTTTCCTCTGTCTCTGGGGAGGGATGGAATGAGGAGGCCCCGACTGGCGTTAGAGTTGGACACGGAAGGCACACGTGCGCCGGGAGGAAGAGACGCTGTCACTGTCACGCGGCATCGGAAGGTCTTTGGTTAGGTTTCTGTCTGTTGGCGAGGTCGTCTTGCTCATTCCTTTGACACGGATTTCTATAAATAGATTATGCTGCCACCTGAACATCTGTGTCCCAATTTTTTAAGAAGGCACCATATGATTGCACTCCTGTGTGGAATCTAATGAACACACTGAACGCACAAGCAGCACAGAGACAGACTCACAGAGAGAGAGAGAGCGGGCTGACAGCTGGGGCGGGGAGGCGGAGGGATCGAGCAAAAAAAAAAAAAAACAAAGAGAAAGAGCTCAAGGACAGGGACAACTTTGTGGTGACTGTGGCGGGGGGGAGGGTGTGGGTGGCGGTGGAAAAGGGCATGGGGGGATCAGTGGTAATGGAAACAATACGATGAAAAAAAGCTGTAACTGGTTGCCACTGTTCTGGTGCGTTTCTGCCCCAATTTACAACAATGAGAAGGCTCGGCCTCGCTCCTCCCCTGCTCTCTTTGCCCCAGCAGACACCCCATGGTGCCCCCAGTAGGATATGCCCAGGTTTCCCGAGGGTCCCAGACACCTCTCCCATTGTTCTTTGCTTGTTAGTGAGCCCTGTGAGGTAGGAGCCCTGCCCGAGGGGGCTGGAGGACCCCCTCACTCAGGCACCGAGCCTTCGGCATATGGCTTCTTATTAAGCAAGATGAAAAGGAAAAAAAAACCCCACAATTTAATAGAAAAGCCAGCCTTTAGGGCACCGTGGTGGAAATCATAAGGTATTCCAAAAGCAGAGATAATGCTCTTGCTATGCATGGTTTAGAATGAACGGTCCCCCTCCCCTCCTTCCTTACGTTTTCATTAATTACGTTTGCACATGTTTATCCTGCTCCAGGTCCAACCCCCTCCTCCTTGCGCCTGCTCTGCGCCAGGCACCTCCCCTACCTGACCACAGTTAATGCTGACAGCCGTAATGGGCTCAGGGCTGCTATCTCCTTCCTACGCTTGGGGAAGAACAGGCGACTCGCAGCGGAACGGCATTCACACCCAGGTCGTGGAGTCCGAGGCTACCACGCTCTCTGCCACCCCACACACCCCGGGCTCCGGGGACCGGGGCCGGACCAGGGGAAAACGCCCACACGAAAACCAAACGCAGCCTCACGTGGCGGGCGGGCGACAAGGTTATCGGCGCCATCAGAGCCGCCACCCCCTCCCCAGACTCTCACTCAGCAGGATCCAGACCAGCTCCTGTCTGAGAGGCTTCCTTGGGTGGGAAGGGGGTCACGCAGGCCTTGGGTGTCGCGTACAGAGGGTCCGATGAGGCTGCCCGGGCCACCGTACCCGCCCCCTCCCGGGAGCAGCGAGCCAAGGCGCAGTGGGCAGAACCTCAGAGTCCGCCGACTTCCCTTTCCTCGTCGGCCGTAAACGCGGCCGCCTTTCCAAGCCAGAAAAGGGGGGACATTCGTGAGGATGGTTCCCCACGCGGACGGCCTTCTCCCTGGAAGAGGAGCCGAGCCCCGTGCCGCCTACAAAAGTCCAGACCGTTACCCCACTTTGAAGATGAAAAGAATCCATACTCAGGGGCTCCTGGGATAGGTCCGCGGGCGGCTGCACCGTCAGGGCGGGAGGGAGACACCAGTCCAGCGCGCGAGTCCGCAGTCCGGGCTTTTCCCTCGCACGGGTCTCACAATGGGAGCCTGGAGCCCAAGTATAATCTGCGGTTGGGCTTTTTAAGGCCAGCTCAGTGGTTTAAAAAAAATTTTTTTTTTAAATGAACTGCCAACATTTGAAAATCAGACTTCACATACAATTCCAGATTTCTGGTTTCTTTGGAAAAATGAAAAATTTTGAAAACCCCAGACCTGGAACCTCAACCATCAGGTGGGGCCGGAGCGAGAAGACAGGGCCCTCTGCCTTGTCGTCCAAGCTGGGACCCTGCGGGCCCTGGGTTGCCACCTCCCCCCCCCGCAACTCTTCCCAGCCTCTCCCTCCGAGAATGTCGGCTTCACCATATTTGACCCAGGGGGAGGTGGGGTGGTTGGTTGCCTGACCGAGGGCAGGGACAGGGGAGGGGCAGAGGGAGACCCTGAACGCCCAGCCCTCCCTGCCTCTGTCTACTGTGCACCCTCTGGTCAAGACCCCAGTGCACAGACCACCGGTGTGGGTGAGGGAGGAGGTCACACTGTGCCCTTCCAGGGGACCTGGAACGTCAGGGCCTGCCGGCCGTGGCCGGTCGCTGGTCTGCCTGTAACTCAAGTGGCCTCTCCACGGATCCCTGCCAGGGCCTCACAGGAAGGCGCAAAAAGCAGGCTCACTGTGCCCCTCCAACCACCTAGCCTGGCACCAGGGGTGGGGCTAGCTTCAGCTCAGTGCTTTTCTGCTCTGTTCTGTGTCTGGTCGACCCTGAGGTGTCGTCTCCAGGGCCCAGGAAGCTTGTGGGCTTAGAATGAACCAGGACCGGCCTCTGGGGAAGTTGGTGGGTGTTGGTAACTGGACAGACTGATTTGCACAAACCTTCGTCTGTTCACCACAAACATGGAAATCGCATGATGCTGGGAAGAGCCCCTTCTCCAGAATCACCACCATCCACCCATGGCCAGTGCCTGAAATCCTGCTCTTAGCCAGCCAGCACTTTATTTCCAAGAAGGAGTTGCCTCTTCGGGGGTCATTTCTACAGGCAAGTGCTCCTGGGAGGTGTCAGCCATTAACACCTGAGTATGAATTGCTCTCCCCAGACTTCCAAGTGTTTTAAGCCAGAAGGGAACTGAAAGACCATTTTGTCCAAGCAGCTTGACTGCTTGCGAGGAGAGAGGTGAAATGATTTATCCCCTTTTCGGGGCACAGCTGGAGCCACGAGGCAGCTTTCCTGAGTCTGGGGTCCAGGGCAGCAATTGGCAATCTTTGTCTGTAAATGGCCAGACGGCAAATATTTTAGAATCTGCTGGCCACACAGTCTCTGTTGAAACTACCCCTCTGCGCTCAGTACCGTGAACGCAGCTGCAGACACTCTGTGGTGGCTGAGTGTGGCTGCGTTCCAATCAGACTCTATTTATGGACGCTCAAGTGCGAATTTCACATAGCTTTTATGCATCACAAAACAGTCTCAATTTTACTTTTTTCCAACTATTTAAAAAACGTGCCCTGGCTGGGGTGGCTCAGTGGATTGAGTGCCGACCTGCAAACCAAAGTGTCCCAGGTTCGATTCCCAATCAGGGCACCTGCCTGGGTTGGGCCCTGGTCCCCCCCAGTTGGGGGGTGCACGAGAAGCAACCGCACGTTGATGTTTCTCTCCCTCTCTTTCTCCCTCCCTTCCATAATAAATGAATAAAATCTTTAAAGAAAATAAAAATGTCAATGCCATGCTCAGTTTGCAGGCTGTATGAAACCGAGCCCTGGGCACACCGAGACAGAGGGCGGGGCTCGCTCACCCTGAGTCACTGGGATGCTTCCAGAACGCTGCTGCTGTAGAGGCCCTGGCGAGTTTCCCAGTGGGTCTCTAAAATGCTTCGTCAGGGGTCCGGTGCAGCAGGATGGGGCGCCTAGTTCATATCCGTGTCCTATGTTAAATCACCTCATTCTTGCAGAGGAACCTGGTGGGAGGAACTTAGATATTAACCTTCCTTTTCTTCAAACTTTTTTTATTGTGGTGAAATACACACAATCCAGAATTTGCTGCCTGAGCCGTGTCTAACGACCGATCGGTGGTGCTGAGCGCGCCCACACGCACGAGGCCGTTTAGCCAACGCCATCCATCTCCGCGGTTCTTCGTATCTTGTCGAACTGAAACTGCCCCCGTTTCACCACGACTGCCCCCTCCCCTCGCCCCAGCCCTTGGGAACCACCCTTCTCCCCTCCATCTCTACGATTTTGACTGCTCTGAGGAGCTCACGTAAGGGGAGTCATATAGGACTGGTCTGTCGGTCGCTGGCTTGGGCCACCTAGGGTAATGTCCTTCAGATTCATCCTGTGCTAGCAGGTGTCGGAACTGCCTTCCTGTTTGAGGCCGGACAGTATTCCTCTCTGTGCATTTACCACGTTTTGCTCGTCCATTCACCCGCCAAGGGATTACGTCTGCATTTCAGCTACTGTTAGTTAGTGCCACTGTGAACATGGGTATTAAAGGGGGGCAGAACATGCCACCCCAAAATATGCCACTTCAGCATAAGGATTAGTCGGCGTTAAAGGCACTTGAAAAACAGCAAATGCAAGAAAAACACTCTGACCTTCCTTCTTTTTTCTTAAAAGCAGGGGACGAGATTCCTGTGTGAAAGGTGTCCTCCGCGTGCCACGAGGGAAGTGTCAGTAAGGACAGGAAGTTGAGGTGGAGACAATTCTGCACAAACAGACCTCGTTAAAATAGGTCGGCAATTGTCTTCTTTCAGCCTCCCAGGTAGCTTACTTACTTTTCCACAACGGTGTCTCTTTGTTCGACCTGCCAGTACCGTGCATAGGGCCCGCTGTTTTTGGGGTCTTCATTCCTTACACAGGCTTCCGTGTCACGTAACACTTATGCAAATGTGTATGCATTTCTCTTGTTAATCTGTCTCCTGTCGGTTTAATTCCCTGGCCCAGCTGAAAAAAACTAAGCCAGGAGACGTAAAAATATGCCTCCCTTGCAGTATGCAACCATCACCTATTTTTAAAATATGTGAGTAAGCCATCCTTGAAGAGCTCATAATTTTACATGATTCCCTCTTCTTCTTGAACTCGTATTCTAATCCCTCTGGTATATTTGCATGCTTTGAAGTCTTAGAGTAATCATCCTATCATGCTTTGAAACAAAAGTGTTTCAAAGTTAAAATGTTAAAACTCTACCATTTCCTATACCCATAAGGGTTTGATAAAACAAAATTCCCCCTACATTATGTTACAATTATTATACTTATTATTAACAACAAATTAAAATAACATGGGTATTATAATCTTGATAGTTAATTATTCACCACAAAAAGCCAAATTTTATAGGAAATGTATCTTTCTCTTAATGAGGTATTTAGGTCTTCTCAACCATGCATTTAGCTAAGGTATCTGTGGATGGATATTGTTTCTTGCTAAAAAAAGATAGGCATTAACATCCTGTTTGTTTGTTTTTTTTATAAATGCATGAACCGACTAGATGGGCCTGGAAGGAATTTTTTTAAGGTTTATTTTATTCTCACTCGAGATAGTTGGGGGGGGGGGGGAAATTTCGATGTGAGAAAGAAACATCAATTGGCTGACTCCTGCATGCACCCCAACCTGGGATCAAGCCCGAAACCTGGGCATGTGCCTGGACCAGGAATCGAACCGGCAACCCTTTGATTACTGAACAATGCTGCAACCGACAGAGCCACACCAGCTAGGGCTGGAAGGAATATTTTTATAGTGATGCCGCTCAGTTCTTCCAGCTGCATCCAAGTAAGATGCAAATCATCACAACACAATCTAGTATCAAATTACTTTTTGATTTTCAAGATTCTGTCAACATTAAAAACTAGAAACCATCTGCCTTGCAAAATGATCTATCTGTCCTAGAGTGGCTTACTTGCTCACCACCAGCTCTGACGCCTCAAGCAGTCAAGTCAGCCCCTTTGTTGGTGCCCTGGTATTTTTTTTTTTTGTCCCGTAGGATCAGGGATGGGTTAGGTCCTCATCATTCCAGTCAAGTGGGCAAAGAGCGATTATGCAAGGGGGTCCAGAAGGAGGTGGACTGGAGGAGGGTCACAGAAGGAGGTTGAGGGTCTGGAACCAATTCCCTGGAGTCTCCCTGGGCCCGTTCCCATCTGGAGACCACCAGCTGGGGCGAAGATGAAGAAAGGCAAGTCCTCTGGGTTGAGAACTGCAGAAACCTCAGCATGAGCCATCCGGTCCGAACCCCTGCACGAGCAGACCTGACGGAGCTCCGGTGTGGCTTCCAGCAGCCTCAGGCCACATCCTGGAAGACCCGGCCCCCGAGTCCCTGCCTGGAAAGCACTCAAGGCGGATGGAAGAATTCACTGTTTTTTCCAGCCAACAGGTGGGGAAGCCCCATGACCGCCCTGTCGATGGAGCAATTATTTTTAAATGATTTCATTTTAAACTCAATGTTACATTACATTCTTTTAAAGCACTGTCGATCCCCCCTCTCCCCCTCTGAGGGGTATTATGCATCTCCTGCAGCTCAGGGTGCCTTTCCCAAGGGCCCGAGAGCCGTTCCTCTGAACACCATTGCCGGGAGCATGCGCTCCAGCCCCCTGACCCTGTGGGAGCGTGGACGCCTAACTGAGATAAATGCTGGTTAGACGCACAGCGGGCCCAGTCATCGACCAGCCCTCTGCTCTGCTGCTTTTTATAGTTCTCCCTCCCCTGAGTCTCCCCGAGCCCCACCGCTGCTCCACTCTGTTTAAACCACCCAGCCACCCCGGAGGATCAGAGTTGAGCTCAGTTGTCCCTGGACTCTCCTCCCAGGTGCAAAGGTTGTCACTGAGTGAAATCTGTCCTCCTTGCCTTTAGCGCCTGCCTTGCTGATCGCTGACTGTGTAGACATCCCCTCCACGGGCAGGACTGCTGGTCAACCACAGTGCTCCTTCCCAAGGGACCGGAGGCCACATGGGGCCTGAGAGCCCTCCTCCGGACGGCCCAAGGCACGGGCCAACACGGCACCAGGCTCCCCTCCAGCCAAGACACAGTGGGGGGTCCGGGGTTTCACCAATCAGTCCCCCTTGCTCCCAGGGCAGCCCCCTCCCACAGGACCCCCTCCTCGGCCTGTCTTCTCCTGGCAGAGGAGTCACCTGCTCAGGACAGACGCAAGTCCCTCTAAGCCGAGGAAAGTGCCTCCTGCTCTGGAGGGGGAGACAGGCCCAGACACATGGGCTTGGACAAAACCTTCAGGACCCTGAAAACCACTGCGTTGTACACGAAAGTGGACACCAAGGGCATCAGGTGACTCTCCTGAGGCCATGAAGCTGGTCAGAGGCCACCGTTTGCTCCTCTTTCAAACAGCCCTGATGATTGTCCATGGCACTGCATGGCCCAACGAGTGAGGAAAGGAAATGTTTGCCTCATGGACAGAGGGTGACCCCGAGCCCTCAGCTGCAGGGCTGGGCAAGGGGGCAGGCAGGGAACATTTCGTGGCAGTCCTTCCGGGGCAGGGGCACGGACTGCCTGGCCCTGAGGAACCCCTGCTGCAGCCTCGCTTCCCAGCCTGTGGGCTACCTGGAGCAACAAGACCTCCTGCGGGTGCAAGGAGTCAGGTCCCACGGGCTCTGGGGGAGGGGGTGGGGCAGAGGCCTCTGCACTACAGACAGTAGATTCTAGAGACTCTATTTAGAGCTCAATAAAAAAAAAAAGAGGGAAGGGAAATGCGAAAGGCAAACAACCTTTGCGCGCAGTCAGAGATGGTGGGGTGGGGCGGGCTGCTGGGAAAGGCCTGCGAACCTCTCTTGCACAGAGCCCCACACCGCGTGGGGGCTGGGTCCTGCTACTTGCGAAGAGTGGAAAACATCCTAGCACGCTGGCAGAAGGAGGGTGGTACGCCAGTGAAGGGGTGCTGATGAACTCACACCCCACCCATACCAGGAGCGCTCCCTGGAGAATGTTGTTGAGCTAGATTTGCTGGCTTGGAGAGATGACCTCAGCATATCACCGAGTTAAAAAAAAGTGAATTTAAAAATAGCATTTGTAGTGAGATCCCATATATGTATTGCCACACACATACACAGTATCTGAAGGTGCCTGAAACGCCAGGAAACAGAATTGGGGCCAATTGCAGGGGCGTAGGGCCTGTGCAGCACCCTCCACCCCGCCACCCCACACTTCCCCAGAAGGGCCCCGGGCTTGGTTTAGATAACTCTGCTGCCGCCACCCGAATTCTAATGATCTAGCTGGCCCTGCATAGAACAAACTCACTTTTTAAAAAATCAGCTCTGCCGAGGGATCATTTATATACAGCAAAATGTGTCCACGGTAAGTGCACTGTTGAATGAGCTTTGACAAATGTCTATTTATGGAACCACCACCACAGCCAAGGTACAGACCCTGTCCACCGCCGCAGAACCTTCCCTCACACCCCGTGCAGTCACGCCGCCCTCCCAGCCCCAGGCAACCCCCGTCTGCTCTCCATCCCTACAGCTTACTTCTGTCGCTTTCAGAATCCTATCAAAATGGAGCTGTCGGGCGTGCACTCTCGTCTCTGCCTTCTTCCCTCTGTGCCGTTCGGAGATTCGTCCTCTCGTCCCGTTGCTATGGGCGAGCTGTCCTGCTCTGTTGTTCTCGGCTACGGATACACCACAGTTTGCCCCTGTACCTGGTGGTGGATATTTGGGTGGTTTCCAGTTCGGGGCTGGTATGAGTAGTGCTGCCGTGAACGCCCGTGCACAAGCCATGTCTGGATCTTACGCTTTCATTTTTCTGGGGTTCGTCGACGCCCGGGAGCGGGGTCACTGTGCTGTGTGGCAGGTGCACATTTCACTGGCTGAACTGCCAGACCCTTTTCCAGAGTGGAAGTGCGGTGTTCATTGTCCCCACAGCGAAATGCACTTTTCAACAGCATGTTTAAGTTCCAAATCCTAGGTTTGATACGTTTTTCTTCACCCTCCAGCGCAACAAAGACAGAGTGTCAAAAAGTCTGGAAACACATGTAGAATAGCGATTATTTATTGAACGTTTTTCACATTAACAAGGGGACCCCTTGTTTCACCCTTAGAGGTACCGCGAGTGGAGAGTGTCTATAGAGTTTGAAGAAAACAGATCGGAAACGTAACTAACAGAGGTTTAAAGTAGGTCTACCCTATTTCCTAGGTTTGGGGGTCACCTAGACGTCTCAGGAATTTATAATAATGGCTGTGGTTTACTTTCTGGCTGTAAAAGCTACAGGTATTTATTGTAGAAAATGTAGAAAATACAAAAGAGTAAAAATATAGTTCAAAATCCTACTCGCCATAAGGCTACGTGTATTCCTGTGTGTTTTGCTGGGAAGTTGTATGCGTTTCAGGACTTAACTGTACTCTTTATCTTGTGGGAGCTCCCTAAAACAGGCCCTTCCTTAGGCCAGCACTGCTTCCTCGCAGTACAAATTCGAAAACAAAACATTGTCTGTAAAACAGAACTAAGAGGCTTCCCTTCCAGGCCCACACCCTGCTGTGCATCCTTCTGAAATTTTGCATGCCCGTTCAGTCCCTTAAACAGACACACATATAGAAACACATATAATTTAAAATCCACTGAGTTGTACACCTTACTTTTTTCACCTCATAATATACCATTAAATAGTCTTAAAAAAAAACAAAGTCTTTAGTAAATATTTTTGTCGTCCCATGTGTCTGAAAGAAAAACTAGAACTGGGTGCCCAAGATCTAAGAAAACCGTTCAGTAAATGCTGGTGTGTAGGCCAGACAAAGCTTCATGCAGTGTTCAGAAGTGGCTCTTTTCATAAACCCCAGCGAAATGTACGGTAAACAAACCTCACGGTGGCTCGTGACGCTTGGGAGGGTGGGATTGGGTGGGAATTTTTTCTTTCTAGTTTTAAAAAATGGTATTTCACTATGAATGTGTACTTCTTTGATGACTTTAAAAGCCTATGATAAAGGAGCAATGAACAGTTTTCAAAATGAACACAGCTTATTCTAACGAACCCCTACTCATTGAAAGGAAGAAGGTCCAACTCGACAGAAAACGTCGAGAAGAAAGTAAAAATAATCTAAAAGTCTCGCCACTGGGAAAGAATCGCCGCTGACATTCTATTGCCCGACAACAGATACACACATATATAAACATGCCACTTTCCGAAGTGCCCCTTTCGCTCATCAATATGTCATGGACGTCCTTCTGCATCAGTAAAAGCCCATCTACCTCCTTCTTTTCTAATGGCCTGCATTAAAATATTTCCTCCCATACATCTTGTCGTATGGATCTACCATTATTTATGTAACCAATCCCCTACTGAGGCACATGGAGACCATCTGTGATATTTCACTTAGTAATGAACGCATCAGTAAGGGAGCAGGACTGGGAGTCAGCCTCCAAGCCAGTTGTCGTATCTATTGTTAATTCACTATCCCCGTCGGAACCGAGTGTCCCCCTTTGTGAGATGAGGACGGGGGGGTGGGCATCAGATGAACCCTGAGATGCCCCCAGATGAGCTCTTGAGGTGGCAGCCAATTTTCCAAGAGTACGAAGTGTGTGCAGTACAATTTAGAATAAATAGCACAGCTCAAGAGCAGAACTCCTCTCTGAAATGATACTGTGAAAGCACTCAAACACCTGCCAGGCTTAAACGGTACCTACTTCCTAATCTGGAGGTGACTAGAAGGTGACTCCCATGCCACCTGGGGCCATAAACTCATGGCGGACAGCTCTGCTTTCAGCCAGGCCAGCATCCCTGGGGGAAGAACGGCTGTGCGGTCCCCTGCCTCTCACCCAGCCTCTGGTCCCCCCTTCCGCAGAATGACCCCACACTCCCCCTCTCTCTTTCTTTCATCTTTCCTTGAACCTCAAACACGCACACGTGAGGATGCCTTGAGCTCCGTGTGGTTCTGCAGCAAATCTCTCAATAATCCACCTACTAGCAACACCATATCCCCTGCAAATGCTTCTAAAACAGGCCTCTTCTTAGCAAAAAGCTTTTGAGGTTGCAGCAAGCACATGAGTGGGCTTCAACTGGGCACCTTAGCTCTAAGCCAACAGCAGCAACCATAAACTTTATCGAGCACCTACTATGTGCAGGCACGGTTCTAAGCATATTTTATGCATCTCTTATATTCTGAGGACTGGGCAGTTCCTGGAGGCACTTAGGGAAAACTCTCATCAAAAACCCCAGCTTCAGTCCATCAGTAGTTGAATGGATAAAATAACTATGGGACATTTACACAATAGGATTCTACTCAGCTGTAAAAAGAAGAAAATTTTACCCTTTGCAACAGTAGGGATGGACCTGGAGCACATTATGCTAAGTGAGATAAGCCAGGCAGAGAAAGACAAATACCATATGATCTCACTCACATGTGGAATCTAATGAAGAAACTGAACTAAGAAGCAAAACAGAGACAAGACTGAGAGCAGACGACAGCTAGTGGGAGCTGTGGGGGGGAGATTGGGGCGTAGAGGGATTGAGCAAAAGGGGAAAAGGACTCATGGACATGGACAACAGTGTGGTGATGGCTGGGGAAGGGGGTACAAGGGAACTAATTGGTAATGGAAAAAAATACAGTAAAGATTACATTTCTAAAAATCCCAGCTTTAAACAATGTGTCTGACTCTAGGAATCGGGTTTAGAGAGGCCAGATCCTCTGAGCGTAAACCCCTGCCTCGCGGCAGTAATTGGAGCCTCTTTCACGGGCATTCGGCATTCATTTGCTTTGGCCTCTGAAGAATGGCTTTCACTGAACTGTGCTTGGGGCCAGACCTTCAGGCACTGAGGAATTTTACAAGAAAATGCTCCATGAAACTGACGGTTGACAGTTCACAGAGATGACGACACTGTCTTTCAAGACAGCAGGAGTCTTCAGTGGTCTGGGCTGACCTGGGGAGCCAGCCAAAGCCCACGTCCCACTGCCTAACGAATAGATAGACCTTCGGGTGTGCGGTGCATCTTAGAGACAGGCTTCCCCCCAAGTTCATCTTGTTCTGTATCCTCCTCCTCCTACCACCCAGATTTCTCTTCTCACTTTTTACCCTGATCCCTTTCATGCAACACTGCCTCACATCCTGGGTGGAAAGAGAAGGGGAATAAATACATGTCGGAAGGCAGGGACGGGACAAAGGACGGGCCCCCTGACTCCAGCCCCTTCCCCACATTTGATGATTGGGTCGCCTGAGGAAGAAGCAGCGTTCCTTGAAGAGCTGATCTGAGCCCCGCCCCCCCCCCCCCCCCCCCCAGTCCCCGACACTTCAAAACAAAGTGCTTCGCTGGCGCTTTTCACAGCATCTTCAATCGCTCCACATTTGGTCCTTAACCATCAAAACAGACCTATTCTCCTTGCCCAGCAGGTAAAGGCGGCAGAGTCAGTACATTAAAATTGCCCTTGACCAGCCGTCTCCTGTGGGTCGGAATGAATGGCCTACTGGGTTCCCAGGCAACGAAGAGAAAGTCCGAGTTGAAAAACAAAACAAAGAAACAAAACCTTTCCACAATCTAATGATCCCGCGCTCCTGCACAGACACAGAAAGGAACTGGCCTCAGGGGTCCTTCTGCACAGAGCGCACACACGCCACCTTCCTCTGGTCATTAAGCTTCTGTGCTCGCTGTCCCCTGCACCTAGTGTGTCCTCCCCTGGGTCCATCCACCAGGGAAGGCCCAGTGAGCCCCTGCTCACCCACAAAGTCTTCCCCTACCATCTCCTCTCTCTATTCTCCTCCACTCCATTTCCACCCCTTGCAAGGATTGCTTCCAGTCCCCCATCCCCACCTGCAAGCCAGGTGGGCCCTTCATTGGGGCCCATTGGCTGCCTGTTCTTGACACACTAGCCTGGTTTCAACTAAACATCGCAGGAAGCTACCTGCTTGGCTGCACGCAACCCTTTCTTTTAAACTCCACTTCAGCCCAAGCTGTCATTAAGATCTGGCCTTGGCAGGGGGTGCTGGCCAGTTCTCCACGCCGCAGTGTCTGTTAGTGGTTCAGATCATAATAAAGCCCGATGCCCAGCACAGCACCATGAGACGGTGCTTCCAAAGAAACGCTTCCAAAACCACGTGTACCCAGCAACACAGTGATGTAGTCACCCCACCAGCGTTGGCTTTGCGTGTGCCCGTGACCCTGAGTTAGTCACTCGGCCTGCCTCCGCCTCCAATCTCCTCTCCGGTGAAGGGGAGCTAATCACGGTGCCCACCTCACACTACGAGGCGGCTGTTGACTTCCTTCTCTGGGTCTCAGGCTTCTCATTTCCCCAGGGCCGTGTGACTCAAAGTGAGCTCTTAGGGGGCAAGAAAGGCGTTGTGAGCAGAGCTTACACACAACAAATGCCACCTGCTAATAGTGACACGATTGTCACCAGCATCACCATCGCATTCTTGTGACAACATGGTGAGCTCTGTAGGCACTTCCGGCTCCGTGCTTGGCATACAGTAGGCGCCCGATAAACCCTAGCTGTTGACGCTCTCTGTTTATTACTCCTCCTGAGCTTTCAAAGCCTTTGACATCTATTTTTCACACACGGTCTCAGCAGGTTCAGCTGAATTCCTTGAATTCTGTTTTCTTTGTAAACCAACCACCGCAATTTCAGAAAAAGGAAGAGAACCCTTTTTTTTTCGACTTTTTAAAAAATCGTGTAATGAAATGATGCTTTGTGATGGAAAATCATGGGGTTAGTGTGATTTCCTCTGTTTTCCTTTCTAAAATGAAGTGACTGATTTTGTTGCCGTGGGTCAACCAAGTTTTACAGCAGAACGAAGGAGCATGAGCGCCCACTAAGCGGGAACTCTGTAGGTACAGACTTTCATTTTAGTCAATAATTAGTAACAATGTTTTAACATTGCAATTATATTTCTGCATTACACATTTAGTATTTTATAGATAAAAAACCACGAAGGAATGAACTACAACTTAAACTACACGCCGTGGTTGTGATCACACTGTGAGGCCCGGCATGCAACTGGGGAGTGTCACCTCACACTGCATTAGCGATTCCCGTCCTTGCACACTGCTGCTTGGGTTTCAATGGCGGCATCATGCATGGCATGGCAGATGCCATGAGCCGCTCATAATTCTGAGCAGAACTAACTGCTCATCTCAATGCCACGGGGCACCGTGAGGGTGGGAGAGTCACTGTGACTCTCTGTTCCTGCCCCAGAAAGGCCATTTCCCTCCCAGGCTCCCTCCGGCTTCATTAAAGTCTCAAGCCACACTGGTGGCTTTCTGCATATGTGGGCCTTCGATTCATAATAACCAGCTCAAATGAACCAGTCATGGGGGAAATTAAATTCCGAGCATTTCAGCTCCGAGGGCTTGGGCAGAACTACTCTCCTCTTCCAGCCCCTGCAGGTGCCCACGGCTGCCCTGTCCTGGGCCTGGGAAGGAGTCCGGAAAAATGAGAGGCCAGAGCAAGCCACACGGCAAGCGTGGTCCTCTCCAGCCCCGGTCCAGGCTGCTTTCTCTTCCCTAGGAATGCTGGGAACAAGCCCGGCAGGAGGCAGGGCAGGTGTCTGGCCTCCCTTCTACAGCTGCAGACACTGAGGTTCAGAAAGGTGAGGTGCCCGGGCCAGGGCCACAGGGACAGTGACATGTCCAGGATCCCACCAGGTCTGGCTGAGCTCCTTCCCGGTGCCGCCCTGCCCTCCGCCAAAGGACCTCAGTGCCCTCCCAAGAGAACAGCTGTGAGAAGGGATCTCGGTGGAGCCAACACATGGAGTTCATCACACCCACACTTCCATTCCGGGGCAGTTGCTACTCCGGAGGCTTACAGATAGCAGCACTCACTCAAGCCAACTTGCACTGCTCGTTGGACCACACCGAGTGCTGGGGGTGGTCCCAGGAAGGCCCTCGTTCCCACCAAGCTCTGCCTCCTTGGAGCAAACCTTTCAGACAAGTGAGCCCACCACCACCACCACAGGGAGCCCCTGCCTTGTCGCATCTCCCCAGCCATGGCCTGAATCCTGGACCCTGGAAGGGCTCTGCCCTGGGGACCAGAGACCTGGGAGGGGGATGTCCCAGGGGCAGTGCTGTGAACAGTCAGCCTTCAGAAGTGCCAGCACTGTCTCCCCCACATCATAGGGGGAGGGGAGACAGAGGCCAGAAGACGCCATCCCTATGCCCTGAGCAGCTGGTGTCTGAACCCAGTTTCTCAGCACCAGGAGCTTCTTCAACTAACACCAAAGCGTTGTTCAGTGTACACCCAGCTTTCCTCCCTGTCGGGGGTCGGGGAGCCAGGTCAAGCCCGAACAACACAGCATTGCCCTCCTTACACAAGTGCAGGAAATTAGCGCCCGTCTCTTGGCAGGGAGGGAGCCACTCACTACTCAGGTGAATTGATATCCAGGCCTCAGCAACCTCAGGAAGAGCTGCTGCTGGTGGCTGGTGGCTGGTGGCTGGCAGTGACCGCCGATCCCAGGGAGAGGGAAAGCCAGAGGAGGAGGAGGAGGGACTTTCAAAGGCAAAAGGAAACTGGCTGCTCAGGCTCGTAGCCGAGGCGGAGGCTTTAGGGGACCATGGAATGGGTTTCGAATTGGGCGGCTGGGTTCGAGTCTGGCTCTGAGCCTTTTTAACACGTGAACTAGCCAAGACCCTGCAGCTGTCAGATGGGGGACAGGGACAGCTCTTGTAACCGCAGAACCAGCTCAGATGGGTCCTATCCTGTTTCTAACAAGACCCGGAACGAGCGTTTAAACCTTGGATACATCACTTACAAGTAGTGCTTGTAAACCCTTAATTCCTGCCCCCACCGAACCAAAGGACCAGACACAATCAGAATTTGAATGCTAGGACCCTTTCAGAAGTAAAGGGGCCATCGTCCAGGAAGATCCGGTATTAAAACCCCTTAACATCCCACCTGGATCCCTGGACTGGGGAGACGCATTGGAGCCTTGCTTCCTGTCCCCTTGCCAGTCGACTGGCGAGTAAAGCCTCCCAAAAAGCCAGTGCCATGGTATTAACTTCTACGCCCATCGGGCCGAGAGCCCTTATGTGCTAACACTCAGCCCTCAGGTTTTCTCGGCTGTAAAATGTCATAGTAACAGTACGAGAACCTGGTGGCAAGACAGAAAAGAACCCACACGTCCATCCACTGGCGATGGGATGGACAAAACCGTCTGCCCGCCAGTGGAATACCCCCCACAGGAGAAGTCCCGGCACCAGCTACGACCCCGGTGAAAGTCCACGTCATTCTAAGGGACAAGAGCCAGACACAAAAGGCCACAGAGTGTATGATTCCATTTCTATGAAATATCCAGAAAAGGCAAAACTATAGGGACAGAAAGCAGGTCGGCGGCCGCGTGGAGCTGGGGCAGGAAGGAGGGTGCCTTCCAGTGGGCCTGCGGGGTCTTTCTGGGTGTCAGCACTGCCATGAAATTGGACTCAGGGGCTGGTTGCCCAGCTCTGCAATTTGCTAAAGATGATTAAATTGTGCAGATGAAACAAGTAAATGGTAGGTAAATGGTATGGTATGTAAATAATGCTTGTCCTAAACTGTTTTTGAAAAGTACCCGGTGAATATGCCATATCTGTCCATGCAAAATGCGTACTTTTTTGCCCCAATTCTTGAGGGAAAAATAAGGATGCTCGTTATACGTGGGTAGTACCTGAAATGCCTTGTATCTGTTTTTGTATTTTGTAATTATTTGTTACATAAAATTTCTTGTACCATAATATGTTCAAAACCAAATGCTAAAAATTCCTTTGTAATACAAAAAACAAGTATCTAACTATAAATAAATTAAAACTTGAATTAAAAAAGAAAAATGAAAGATTTTTTTTCCTGAAACTTTGGGCCAAAAACATGGGTGCCCATTATACACGGCAAATACAGTAGTTCTAGGGATCAGGGCAGATTCAAGGACCTTGAAAATTGTAATGTGCTTTGGAGATGTCCATCGTAATTATTACCAAGGCTCTGGCACAACCACACCAACCGACCTGGCATCAACTCTACGCCTTACTAGCCTGGCCTGCTCTTCCTCATCTCTAGAATGGACATAGTAGCAGTCTCATGTCGGCTGATGCAAAGATTAAATAAGTGAAAGAGGCAAGCTGCTTGGTAAGCGCCTTGCAAACGGCCATGTGCTCAGAAACCGGCAGCTCTTATCACCCTCCTCCTTGCTATTATTATCCCGGCAGCCGGGAGGAGGCCTCCTGAGAACGCACAGGGCTGGAGACACGTCCCATTCATCACCGTGCCCCTTCTGCGGCTCCCGGCCATTCATCACAGTCCCTTGGGCTTTGGATTAGACTCGGCCATTACTCCCGAGCTTCCTCACGCCGGCCACCCAGCCCAGAGCTCTGCCCACGGCAGGGCTGCCTCGGTTCCCCGGGAGCCCGGGCAGGTTCACAGCCCTGCTGATGCCTGTGTAGCACCCCGTTGACACCCTGCTTTACAGTCAAACTGCAAAGGATTCTGAGGCTCAAAGAGATGAGACACCTGGCTCTGTCTCACAACTGTGAGCCTCTGAGCAGGAGTCAAACCTGGTCTATTTATGCCCAAGCCCAAGCACAGGTGCCCAAAGGAGATAATAAGTGATGGAGGGAGGGGGGATAAAAGAGGGAGGGGATGGGACTGGGTGCCCCCCTGCACCCCACACACAATGGGCTGTGAAAATTACTCAAATAGCAAGTGAGGACCCTGATGAAAAAAGGCAGATCCCGGAGCCCACTCCCTGAACCAACCGAAACAAAGAAGCTGCATTTTTAAAAAAAGTGACCTGGGGTAATTCTTAAGAAGTTTGAGAATTACCAGCCCCAAGTAATGCAGGAAAAGAGCAATGCAAATAGAGAAAGATCCAGGTGTCTGAGAAGAGCATTAATTCGCTGAGTCAGAGGTAATTAAAAAAAGAGAGAGAGAGAGAGAGGAGCCCCAAGGCTGGTGCTGGGGTTTCAGAGGTGTGTGCAGCTCAGACACTGCAAAGTGCGTGGTGGAGCAGAAGCCTCACACTGGCTTCTCACAGTGACCCCACGCTGGCAGACACACGTACTCCCCAGTGCAAAGGAGGAAACTGAGGCCTGGGGAGGGGACGTCACGTGGCCAGCGGCTAACAGAGCTGGCCTGCCAGTCTTGAGCCATGGACCCCACAAAGTCAGTCACCAAACCCACTGCCTGCAAGTCCTGGTCGGTGCATACCCCAGACCAGCATCATGAAGACCCCAAAGACCCATCTCCTCATCTCATTACCCACATGGAACCAGGGATGGGACACAAACTGCCCTGAGAGTAATAGCCGTGCAGACCCCTGATGGGAGCCATTTGTCTGCAGAGGGCTGCCCTCCGGTCCCCGAGGGCGAGCTGATGGCTGCGCCTGCACAGCCCCGATGGCATACCACGTGCTTTCCAGCATCATCCCCACTTGCTGACAACAAGAATTAGCACGGTTAGTACTCACAGTAACAAATGCATCTGTTCATAATTTGCAGATTGAAGGCTGAGCTCAGGGCACACAGAATCCTGACGTCTGCAGCCACCCCGGAAATCCTGACCTAATTGGTCTGGGGTGCAGCCTGGATGGAGGGATTTTTTAAAGCTCCCCAGTGAATTCTCAGCCAAGGCTGAGAGCCGCTGGACCCCCAAAGGGAGCCAGGCTGGATTTCAGGTTCCTCGGAGTGTGGCCGCGGGCTGGGTGCTTTTTCCTGGATTGCCTGCAGAGCACCCTCAGGCCTGCACGTCCCACGGCCCCATGGCCCCGGCAAGCTCGTCTGCCTTGGGTCTTTCTCGCCCTCAGTCCCATCTGCACCCTGGCAGCCAGAGCAGTTCTCGGGAAAACACGTCTTAGCTGGATCTTCAGGTGCAACCCAGCGAACCTGTCACCCTCCCACTCTAGCCACTCAACTCTGAACCTGCCTCCTGGTGAGATAAGCGCAGAGTCACAAAGATCGCAGTGGGCCCTCGGGGGGCCCCCACCCATCCCCACCCTACCCCATCGAGCTCCCACATGGCCCAGGCAAGCCACACCAACACTCCTGAGCCAGTGGGCCAGCACACGCCCCCACAGCAGGTCCGGCCATTACCCATCACCATCAGTCAGTGATGGTGGTCGTACAGTGTGACGCTCTCCTCCTGGGCCCGAGGTTAACCAATAGCAAGCGCTCACCACCAGCCCCATGGTATTAGCGATGTTGATAGAGGCTGTGCGCTACGTGATTTCCATGCATTTTCTGAGCTAATCCCCAGGCCAGGCTATGAAGCGGCTGGTATTATTACCCCCATGACACAGATATGAAAGCCAAGGCTCACAGAGATTTATTTATGTTACTTATGGGGTAAGGAGCAGGATCTGAACTGAACCCCAGTCATAAAGACACCCCCATAAAGGAGAGAGTCTGTGCTCTCCCCACCAGCCTCACTGCCCCACCTCTGCCAAGGTGCATTTTGGTTTCCCACCAGTTGAACCATTGCCATCCTCCTCAGGTTAACCTTGGACCTGACAATCAATAGAGAGAGGGTGGGGGAGAGTCACGCACACCTGGCTGGACGGAGAGGCCTTGGTGACTCTGCTGGGTACAGAGCCCAGCACGCAGACCCCGCCCAGTCATCTGAGCTCTCACAGACCCACGGTGGGTCGAGTTAAAGTGAGGTTACTCCATAAAGAGCAAATCCCTGTCAGCAAATCCACCCCGGTCTTTTGGGGGGCAGTCTCTCCGAGAAGCAACGTGGTGGCAGTTGAAAGAGTGCAAAATTTGGAGTTTCGATGACTTGTATTTGAATCCCGTCCATGCCTCTTAGTGAGGGTGTGAATTGGAACGAACTTCTTAGCCTCTCTGTCTATTTGTGCCCCAGCTAAACGAGGGTGACAGGGGATCCCAGGTGGTGGCAGAGCAGGTGGAAGTTACACACTCACCTTCTCCCAGGACCACGCTGAAATTACAGCTAAATTATGGGACAATCGACCTGAATAGCCAACCGAAGACTAGATGAGCGGCCGGTTTATAACGAAAGGGATAATAGTGCCCCCTGTTCTGCTCACCTTACAGAGCGTTGTTGGCCCGTTGAAACCCTACCTGTGAGATCTGGAAGCACGATATATGTATTGTCACTGTTGGCTGTAAAAGTCCCCAAGTAGGGGACTTCACCCTTACTACTATCTTCGCCACTGAAGCTAATTTCAAGTGAGTAGCACATGGGACCTTTCATTTTGTAGCAAAGGCTACCCAGTTATGGTCTACAAGTTCGGCTGGTTCCAGGGAATGTGATTCTCACTGGGGGTGTTAAGTAAATGCTTTTCATAACAACTGCAAACAAGACGAACACATACGCCGATAGCTGGACCCCACCCACAGATGAGGCCAAGATTCTAACAGTCAACAGGGCCAGTTCTTCGTTATTCGTGGTGCACAGTCAGGGGTGGATCCAGATTGTACTGAACTAACGTAATGTAATTACGTAATTTGGGAGGCCCTCTTTTAAAAAGGAGCCAAGAGAAACAAATAAAATTAGATAAAGGGTCATGAAAGGATCCATGCAAGTGCACGGCCCTGAGGTCGACCTTCTCCAGCTTCAAGGTCAGTCTGCTTGGAGGCGGGGATGGGAGCAGGGGCACCAGTGGCAGCAACCGCGCCTCTCCCACTCTGTCCCGGGGCCTGTCTGCACGCCGTTTCTTTAATTCTGTATCACAATGCGTTATTAAA
Source organism: Phyllostomus discolor (assembly GCF_004126475.2). Taxonomy (NCBI): domain Eukaryota; kingdom Metazoa; phylum Chordata; class Mammalia; order Chiroptera; family Phyllostomidae; genus Phyllostomus; species Phyllostomus discolor. The sequence goes on from NC_040908.2 coordinate 162,277,546, forward strand.
GAGGAGGACTCGGGGCTCAGAGAACCCTTAGGTGTCCACGCTGGACCAAGCCCAGTTGCCTCCAAATCCCATGATCTTTCCGCCGCACCACGCTCCTCTCGCACATGTGACCCACAACACCATGAGGGTAATCGATCGTGATGAATGGAACACAAATTTGGGGCAAGTTTCAGGTTCACCCCAACCCCATCCCACCCAACTCCCACCAGGACTCCTGAAAATCACAAACATGCCGTCAGGACCCCACACACAAAAAGTCCCGGGTCATAACTGTATTCGAGTCATGGAAAATGAGAAAGTGGAAAAAACCTCCATCATTCCCAGCAAAGACTTGACGGGGCCCTCACGAAGCTCCTCCGCGTTCCCACTGAGGCAGCTTCCGGCAAGCGCCTGTTTGTACAGCCAGCGAGAAACAGAACTCTTGCCGATCTGAGTGTCTTCCCCCCACTCGCCTGGTTCTCTTATGACGACAGGCAGCTCGACCAAGTTTCACAGCATCCCCGAAACGTGCCGGAGTGGGCTGGGTGAGACTCTCGGGGCTCAGAGTCTATCATTACATCTTGACTGTGACCACAGAGGGTTTTTGTGTTCTTTTTTTTTTTTTTTTTTTTTTTTTAAACATCAGCTCAAGGGCAGAAGAGTTAGTCAGGGCTCAGAGGTTCAGGACCGCTACTGTATGGAACCATAACACTGCCGTGAGGACAACAGTTCAACCACCAGTCTGGCTCGGAGCAAGAGAAAACTCCCAGGTACTTTACCAGACAAGCTCAGCAGCGTCCCGTGGGGGACACAGTCATTTGGCACTCCAGCTTCTCAACCCAGAGTAATAGCGCTTCATGCTTTTGAAACTGAAAGATAACATCCAGAAAAATCTCGATGACACACCATGACTCACGCCAACCCCCCTTTCCCCGCCTTCAAGGGGCTCAGTCCCTTTCATTCACACCTGAAGTGAAAGGGGTTTGGTCCGTGTCTGTCAATTTCGCTTCCTGTTTCCTCGCTTCCATCACCAAGGCTGCTGCCGGGAGAGCGGATGTCCTACCGTGATGGGGCCAGACAAGCCCCCCCATGGTATGCCTCCAGAAGGAGCACATCTCTGGCCTGGCCTGAAATAGACACCTCATCAGGCGGCCGGCCCACCGTTCATTCATTCAAGGTCCATCCACGTAATAAGCCTCTACAGAGGCCTCTCCTGGCCGAGTGTGGTTGGGAGTTGTGTATGGAAAGACAGACACAGTTCCTCCTGCCCCGGTGCTCACTGTCCGGGAGAGACTGAGAAGCCAACCATTAATACAGCGAGATGGATGCCGGGATGTGGGTGCACGGGAGCTTCAGGATGAAGGGAGGGGGTCAGTCTGTCCTCAAATGGTCTAGGAAGGCTTCTCAGAGGAGGTGACAACCAAGAGTAGAAGGTTAGTTACCTCCAGCCTAGCCCCTACAATATGCCAAACAAATTCTAATATTTACAATTCATTAACTCAGGTCATCTTCCCCATCTCTCTTGGAGGTAGGGGCCGTTATTATCTTCATCTTATGAGGAAGAGACCCCAGTCACCAAGGTGTTTCCTCATCTGGCCCAAAGTCGCATAGCTGATGTGAGCACAGCGTGAGTGAGGACAAGGTGATCTTCCAGAACAGCGTAGGGATCCAGGTGTGGGAAGTCACGGAAATGAGAGAACGTGGCATTTACGGAGGACTACCAGCATCTTGCGAGCATGTAGCACAAGCAAAGGTCACAACACGTGGGTAAGAGGCCCACATGGTACTTTTTAAAAAAGATAAACCAACAGCTAACAATTGGGAGATTTCATACGAAAACTCAAATTTCCCAGGTTATGTTGAAAATCAAGATCTGGGAACATGGAACCCTTATCCGTCTAGGGCAACAGTTAGGGTTGGGATGGCTCTCTGTAGATGGGGTACAGCCAGCCCCCTGCCCCAAGTTCACTGCAGACCCTACGACTCCCTGCTATCTCTCCTCTCTGGCCCAGTTATTTCACTGATATTACCTGTCTGGTATATATGATGGGGGAGGGACCGAAGAGCTTGGAATAGAGGGTTTTACGTGGGGGGAGGGCAATGGTGATGTGACCAGATTTCCGTTGGACAGAGATCACTGGCAGCTATCTGGAGGAAGAGCTGGACAGAACACAAGCTTGAGTGGGAACCAGTGAGGAGACCCAGCACAGTCCATGCGGGATGGAACTGGGGACGATTTTGCAGAAAATCTTTTCTCTGTTCTCTCCCTGGGAGGTCAGGATACATCTCACTTAGAAAGCAGCCTATTTTCCTGAGGAAGCCTGAGCTCCACAGAAAACCTCTGAAATGATTTACAGAGAGCCCAGTGGAAAAATAAGGAAGATGTTATTGCCACTTCAGGGAGAAAGAAAGCTCATCACAGAGGCCAGGCTCATAGAGCACTCAACGGCCTCACGGTCAAGTGCCCTGCCTGCTCTGTTTTCAACCTGAGGCTGCAGATAATCCAGGAGCGCTGTGAGAACAGCTGGGGTGAATGCAGGGAGCAGGCCACCTCCCACAAGGAGAGGAGATGGGGCCGAGCCCCGTAGAACTACCAGGGAGAAAGAAAGATTGCATCTCCATTTTACATATGGCATTAACACGCTCAGTTCTGGGACACAGTCCGCAGATAAGGCAGCAAAGACAGGTTGACAGCACAGACCAGAGTTAACCGATTTCAATTTGCATCCCAGACCAGATACATGAAATGCCGTTTGTGCTGGGGATGAATCTGAGCTGCATCTGAACTTAGAAAAGAACACTGTGATTGATTGGTGATGTCTGTTATGGGCATAGGAATGGAGCGGTCATATGTATGTCGTACATTTGCTACCAACCTAGACAAAATAGCTATTCTCTTTTCATCTGGATTCACCCAAATATTTAGACCGTGTGGACTGGCTTCAGTGTAGGAAGGCAGAAGACTCAGGGCCTTTTGGAGGAGCCTGTCTCCCCACAAACACCCCGCTTTCAGCATTCCCACTCAATGTTTACTCCCTCATCCACGTCTCTTGGTTTTCAACTGAAAGCACCCTGTCATCTTTTATGTTTCCACTCAGGAAACGGCAACCATGCAACAGAAAAAAAAATCAAGATCCCGTTTGCCTTGAAGGATTCATTTCGATACAACTTCACTCAAGAGCTAGCCGCTTCCTGATTTCACATTTCACCATCAAAGACGAGGGCAGGGCTGGGGGAGCTGTCTTATCAGCAACATGTCTGGCTGAGCAGCCACCTTCTACCTGGAGAAGCTGTTCTGGGATGGCACCATGGACCCTGTCAGCCCCTCCCAGAGGGGGGACGTTCTGCAATGTCCCCCACTTGTGCCACCTTGCAGGCTCCCACAGTCCAGTGTGGCAACAGTGGACAGAACCCCTGAAGGAACCTGAAATGGGACGAAGCCAGACTGCTTGTACCAGATGGGTAAAGCGAGGCCCAGAGAGGGTAGTGGTGTGGCCGCGGTCACACGGCACGGCTTTAGTATCCGGTCTTCTCACTCTGGCTTAGGCACGTTACCTCTGCAGCTTGTACTGCTTCAGGCTACTTAATATAAGGATGTCTCCACCCCTTTCCCAAAGTGAAAACCAAGGGATCACATCCAGGGCTCAAGCAACCCTAAACCAGGATCATAACAAGGTGTTGATGGTCTGCCATGTGCCTGAGGGAGGAGGGGACGCGCTCCATGGAGCGGGAGGCAGAGACCAGGACTGGGCTCCAGGCCCTCCCCAGAGGTGTTCACAAGCAACTGTGTGGTCCGCACAGATAATCCCAGCACGACCTGGAGGCGGTCCCCAAACACGGTAACCACGTGTTGTGTGGCTCAGACCCAGTCCTGGTTACTGACCGGGAGGAGCAACAGTGCCTTCATTTACTATACAAGCTCTGGGTCAGGTTCACGTGGACTCAACTCAATGTTGAGAAAGACACAGCATCTAGCCCTCCATGTTGCTTAGAGCAAAATCATTCACACTGAACGAGTGCGATATCCACACAATAGGATACACCACAGCAATAAAAAAAGCACAAACCACGGTTACACCCAAAACGTGAATGAATTTCACTGGCACAACATGAACGAAAGAAACGAGACGCAAGAGACCAACATGCTGATTCCATGTATGTGAGCCCTCAGAAGAGGCAAAACTAACCGATGGTGATGGCGTCAGAGTGGGGTTTAGTGCAGGGTGGGAGGGGGGCTGCAGCCCGGAAGAGGCAAAAGGGAGCCTTCTGGGGTGGGGCAGGAATGTTCTAGAACACAAGGTGGGCAGTGGTTCTGTGTATGTGTGTTACAACTCAAAAAATTATTTTTGAAAAATCATTGACAGTGTCTGTTGACACACCTGCTTCAGAACGAACTGCTCAATCAAAAGATGAAAGTCTTAGTCAAAGACAGTTTTGCCTGCGTCTGATCCTTCCGGTGAGATGCAGGACCGGGGACTCGGCAAACCCATTTGAACTTCCTAGTCATCGTGGTGGCCGGCGCCCGGTCAGCCTGGGGAGCAAGTCTGCTGGGGGCAAGGCAATGGACACCAGGCGCCTCCCCTGGCCCGCGCTTGGACCCCACAAAGAGCTGGCCAGTTCACATCCTGAGCTCCAACAGAGGAGCAGTGGGGTGACCTGAGCCATAAGGGACCCAGATGGCACCTTTTGGGAAAAGGGACGTTGAAGTCTTGGATCAGTGACCAACGGGGCCCGATCATGGAGGCCCCCAGCTCAGAGTGACCTAGTTTCTTTGGAGCGACCTGGGGCTGGCGCTGATGGGCTCGGATGCTCTTTCCTGTGCTCAGTGTGGGGTGGAGGCAGCTCAAAATAGCAACCCCCTCCCTCAGCCCACACAGAGACACCAGGTGACTGACAAAGGCGGGAGAGGGGGTGGGGCGGGCACGGCTGCCAGTGCGGTGGGATGGACTCCTGGTGGAAGAGTCTGGCTGGCTTCTCTGAGGCACAACCCAGGGCAGAGATCGGCCGGGTAGTGACTTCACACGACCCCGCTGCCACTGCCCACCACCCCGCTCACTCTCACAGTGATGGTGCCATCGTGTCCCCACCAGTCTGGACCGCTAGGGCCCCAGACTCACTGCCGGCTGCCCACTCAGCACCGCGGCTGGGGTGTTCTCTGGCATCTCTAGTGTCACGTGGGCACTAGAGTCCCCACCTCGAGACAGGGCTCCCTTGTTCTTCCAGGCGCTCTGTCCAGCACCAGTGTCTCCTAGACTCCTCTTTCTCTCCCAGGTGCCTTCTAGCCAGAAATCCCACCGGTCCCACCTTCAGCATGTGGCCAGAATCGGAGAGCTTCCCCCACCTCCCTGGCGGCCCCCCTGGTCCGAGCCTCCATCATCGCTCCCCTGCTTGCTGGCATCCCTGCTTTCCGGCCTTGCTCCCATCGGTGCTGCACGCACAGCGATCCTGTAGTGAGGCCGGTCACCTCTCCCATCTCCCATCCTACTGCTCTACTCTGCTCTCTGCTCGCACTGCTTCTGCCTCCCTGCCTCCCTGCCTCAGGGCCTTTGCACTGCCCGGCCCCTCCCTCCACCTGGAAGGCTCTTCTCCCAGACATCCACGCGGCTCCCTCCCTCGACTTCGGTGGGGTCTTCCCTGACAACGCTATTTAAAATTGCCATTCCTCTCTCCCAATTCCCCTTCACAGCACGTATCCCCATCTGACACACAGTGCATTCTTACTTATTTTGTTTATTGGCCATCTTTCTAAATTAGAAAGTAAAAGCATGAGGCATGAAGGCAAAGGTCTTTCAGGTCTGTTGGGTCCCCAGCTTTATCCCCAACACCAAGAACAGCGCATAGTAGGTACTTAAGTTGAATAAATGAATGAGTCCAGGCTCAGCGAGCCACAGCTTCGGCAGCAAAGCTCTTCCCTTTGCTCCTGGCCCCTCGGTGCCACACCCAGAGCAGGATCGGGGGTGTGCAGGGTGTCTCCGGCAGGTCCCCAGGCCCCCTCAGAGGTGGGGACAAGGGACCCCTCAGTCCCCATGACTCTCCCCACTCCTCTCATCCAACGTCTAAGACGCCTCTCACTGTCTCGTCCCCCTCGCATCCGTCTGCCTTTCACAGTTTGCAGAGAGCTTCGGCACCACTCTCTCGGGTTAACCCTCCGTCAGCCCCGAGCACCGTTTCAGCATCCCCGCTGCACAGGTCGGGAGAACCAGGCTGAGGCCCGAGGACACAGGGCAGAGAGGAGAGGGGGGCTGCCCCCCAACCTGACACCGAGCTGGGCCCCAGTCCGTTCACTCCACCCTGTGTCTCCCACGTGCTTCCTCCAGAGCAGCACAAGCAGAAACGATGGTGACAGTGACCTACGGAGAGAGGACAGGCACCCATGCTGGTTTCACCCCAGGAGACAGTGAGTCAGGAGAGGGGGCTAAAGTCGGCCTGAGAGGGCATCAAGGGGTCAGGGTCATTCCCCCACCACCCCAATCTAAAGCACATCCTGATCAAGACACAGAAAGCAATACCCCAGCCTTGAAGCACCCGTCCCGGGGGCCCGGAACCCCACACCTAGAGATCTACTGCGAGACAGTCCCTGAAGGAGCGGCCTCGTGACTGAAGGCGGGGGGACCCAAGGGATTCTCTGGTAAGAGAACCACAGGGAGGGACTGGCTGAGTGTCCCCAGTGTGGGAAGGCCGTGAATAAACCATGACCCCCGTGAAAAAGACGAGGGGGAGCTACATTCCCTAACTCGGGACGATGGCTGTGAGATCAAGCATGACACTGTGTCGCACGACCCCATTTTCTTCCTTAATAAAGGCACGTACGTTTGCTCGGCAAAGTGTCTGGGGAGGTGGCACCAGAAACAGCAGTGCTGGTCTCTAGCTAGTGAGCCTATAAGTAAACTACTCTCTCTTTTCTTTTCAGTTTTATTTATTGGGGAGAGAGAGAGAAGGAGAGAAACATCAACTTGCTAATCCACTTATTTATGCATTCATTGGTTGATTCTTGTATGTGCCCTGACCCAGAATGAACCACCCGAAACCTTGGTGTGTTGGGGACGATGCCCTAACCAACTGAGCTACCCCGCCAGGGCTAAGTAACCTACCCTCTTTTTAATTCTTTTCTGCATCTTACGAATAATTTTACAGTTACCACAAACCCATATTCTTAGTAAATCAAACAGAAGAGCACACTAAACACTCGCGGCCTCCCCCAGGGCTGTCTGTGCAGCCAGAGGCTGGCGCCGCCCGTGCAGAGCGGTCTAAGCTGGGGCCCTGGCGCTCCAGCCCTGCCTCTCCTCTCCGGGGCCTCCGGCCTCCCTGTGTCACTGAAGAGGGGGGAACAGACAGAGAAGAACCACTTCCTGCAGAGCGGGTGGTGCTGGCAGCTCTGGGGGAGGGGAATTGCCCACCCCAGGTGAGCAATGGAGGCTCCCTCAGCAAGTACAACTCTGGCGGCCACCCTGATTCACGGGGCAGTGTGGCCCTCGGTGCAGTCGCGTCGAACCACAGGCCAGCCGAGTCGCAGATGAGACGTGTCCCCACGACACGCCAGGCCCCGCAGAGTCGCCAAGCTGGGCCCTGCTTTGGGGGACGTGGTCTGAAGCAAGAGATAGCCCAAGGCCACCGGCCGTGGAATCCTCCACGGGTCTCCAGAGCCACGGCCACGTCAGAGCCACCAGATGGGACCCCACCCCTCGCCAAGAAACATTCCTCCCCAACAGCCTGGGGGAAATGTACCAAATCATCACCTGCCACAGCCAAGGGAAAGGCACTGACCCAGTAGGATCAGAACCTGTGAGTCTGACTGTGTCCCATCCATCTTTGTATGCAGGGTGCCCAGAACAGGCCTGGTGCTTAGTGCATCCTTATTCAATGAATGAATGAATGAATGAGTGAATGAAGGAACGAAGGAACGAATAAGCCATCCACAAAGACGACCCACATCATTGCTTTGAAAATAAACATCTTAGTTCAAGAGCTAAGGCTGAGGCCCAGTTACAGGACCCCACCCACCCCACCGTGCAGGGGGAGGGGGAGTCGGCTTCTGGGAAGAAGTGGGCCTCACCTGGGGCCGCCCCAGAGCCGGAGGTAATCATGCTGCTGCAGGGCCTCAGTTTCCTGCCTTTGGAAGGTGAGAGCCAGTTCAGTTCACTCAGGTTCGGGACAATTAGGCCCCCGTGTCAGCCTCAGCAGCTGTCACCCACCCGACGAAGACACTGGTAGAAAGGAAGGGGGGGGCTCCTCTGCTTAGACTGAGTGACAGGGGGATTTTCAAGCTCTCTGCAGGCCTTTGCCTGGGGCAGAGGGTCGCCGACGGACCCCAAGTGTTCCGCCTTGCATGGAGGAATCAGAGAGGCCGAGTCCGGAGAGCGCGGTGCTGGCAGGGAGAAGGGCCGCACGGTGAATCAGGAGGGCTTCAGACAGCGTGAGCGTGGGCCAGTTACACCCACTCCTCCCTGGGCTTCCGCCACTACACCCGGGCCAACTTCAGCCACTGCCCACTGTCACCCGCCAGCACGCACACCCTGACTGTGGTCACACTCGGCCAAGATGCCAAAGAACACCGAAAAGCCAGCTCTGGTGGCTCAGATGCCGGTGGGGATTAGAAACCACCTGCTCGGTCCCCTCTGCTGCCAGCCCAGAGAGGAGGGAGGCTCGCTCCAGCCTGAACCCGGCCGGGGAGCAGAAGCCAGGGCCTCCAACCCCGAGTGCAGTGCGCCGTGGGGAGTTTTCTCGGTGAAAGTCAGGGCTTCCCAAGGGGCCTGAATCAGCAGGATGTGGTCTCCACTCGCCCCGTGGGGGGCAGCCCCGCTCTCCACCCCACCCAGCTCACGTATCCATTCAATCCGCAGACCCTCGGACGGCCCGGCCCGGGGTGGGGGTAGCAGAACCACAACCGCCCCGGAGGCACCCCTGTCCGTCGAGTTGTCCTGAGATTTCACAAGAGCCAGTGAACTCGAGGGCTACCCCCACCGCATCCCCAAGAACGCCGTCAGCCCAGCTGACAGGGGCAGCTCCCTCCGTCCACTGTTACTGGCTTATTTTTTTTCTTTCTTTTACCTACGCTTGTCCGTGAATCTAGAACACATTATCTGGAGATTCCGGCCATAATGTCTTGCCCCTGTGTGTCTGCTGATAGAAGCCAAGTTCCTGGAAGATTGAGGTTTGCTGATAGAAGCCAAGTTCCTGGAAGATTGAGGTTTGTCCTCTGTACCTTTGTGTCCCAGCGCCCAGCATGGTGCTTTGGGCCTACAACGACTCTTACTGTTGTTTTTGATTGTAGAACCTGAAGGGAACTTCGTCTGTAGCCCTATCTCTTCCCTTTACAGCTGGGGAAAACCATGGGGCACACATTCATTTCCTCTAATGCCAGACCCTCCATGGGACAGTCTGAGCTTATGATCATGTCGATGCTACTTCAGGTCACTCCACACATTCGTTGATTATCAGTCTAATAGGATTCGTTCGGGGGTGGGAGACTTGACAAATTTATTTGTAAATGAGTGAGAATAACTAAGAATTGTTTAAGAAGAATAATGTCAGCCCCTGGCTGGCATAGCTCAGTGGGTTGAGCTCGGGCTGCGAACCAAAGTGTCCCAGGTTCGATTCCCAGTCAGGGCACATGCCTGGGTTGCAGGTCACAGCCCCCAGCAACCGCACGTTGATGTTTCTCTCTCTCTCTCTCTATCTCCCTCCCTTCCCTCTCTGAAAATAAATAAATAAATAGAAATCTTAAAAAAATTAAAAAAAAAAAAGAAGAAGAATGTCCTTCCCTATACCCAAAGTGTCGTTAAATCTACAGGTTTACAGAAATTAAAACCGGGTGTGCCATTTTGGGAATAAATCGATTAGTGGAAAAGAAGCAAAAATGTAGAAAAACACCAAGATTTATAAGGAAATACAATAATGTGATTGTGTTTTAACCTGTGAGGGGAAATGTGGAGTTTTCGAATAGTGGTGCTGAAGCAATGGGCCTCCTTTGGGAGAAAATAACTTTTAAATACAAACTACACAGATGGTTTTAAGTAATTAAAACAAGTCACATCTCGCACCATACTAAAAAAAAATGCAGGTGGAATAAAGATGTTTGTGTAATAAAATAAAAGAACACAAATATTAGGAAAAAATATAAGAGAAAAATTTTATGATTTCAATGTGGTAAAGGCCTGTCTCTAAGCATGGTATAAAAACTGTGAGCCATACAAAGAAAGAAACAAAGTTTGCTCACATAAAAATTTTAAGCTTATACATAGTGAAAAAAACACCATAAAAATAAATTGCTAAAAAACAGAATGGCGGGCTGGTAAAAAATATTTGCAACACGTGTAATAGATGAAGAACTAATATCTAATATATAGAGAGAGCTTCTATAAGTCAACCAGGAAGGCACAGACAATTGGAAAGAAAAATAGATAACGAATGTGAACAGATAACTAACCGATGAGGAAATACAAAACCCATGAAAAACACATGAAATAAGTGTTCAATTTTCCTGATAATTAAAGAAATAAAAATTTAAAAGGCAATTAGATATTTTTTTACCTATTCAATAGATAAAAATAAAAACTCTCAGCAACACTGAGAACTGGGAAAGCGGGGGACGATCAGAGAGCATTTCTGCCCTGACGGCAACCACGTCCACCGGCTCAACCTTCTCACACCGACCTCAGGCATCCTCTCTCCAAACTCTAAACGTTCGCGCACACACACAGCTGCATCACGTCTCTCTGGGAATCCATCCTGAAAGACGCTAAACCCTCGTGCTTGGAGACACGTGGGCTGTGCCCCCCACCCTCCACCCCCGTAAGCCGGGGAGCAGACTGAGCGTAGGGGAAGAAAAGCGTAAATAAAATACGGCCCGGCACATTTACACTTGCATGACCATGCAGGTGTTACAGAGGCTGAAATAAATACCGTGTACGGTCAGGAGAATCACCCATGATTTGTTGGGAAGTGGAAAAGAAAAAAAGCAATTATATAGTAGTAAGTATAATATGATGCCATTTTTTAAAACATGTTTAGCCCTGGCTGGCGTAGCTCAGTGGATTGAGTGCGGGATGTGAACCAAAGCATCGCAGATTCGATTCCCAGTCAGGGCACGTGCCTGGGTTGCAGGCCATGACCCCCAGCAACTGCACATTGATGTTCCTCTCTCTCTCTTTCTTTCTCCCTCCCTTCCCTCTCTAAAAATGAGTGAATAAAATCTTAAAATTTTTTTTAAAAAGTACTCATGTTAAAAAAAATAAAACATGTTTAAATTTTTTTACTGTAGTTCAGTTACAGTTGTCCCCATTCCCCGCCCACCCCCATGTCCCATTGCTCTCCCCTGCCTGGCCAACCCCTGATCCCAAAGACAATCCCCACCCCACTGTCCTTGTCCGTGGGTCCTTTGTATAGGTTCCCCTTCTTTCCCCCGTTACCCCCTCCCCAACCCCTCAAACAAATAAAATAAATGAATATTCAGACCAAACTGTTAGTCATGGTTACTTACATCTGGGGAGAGGGCCTGGTGGTGAATGACAGAAATGAGGAAATGTTGCTTCCTAAAAATGTATGTGGCTGTTCTTTGAATATGTTTCTATTATTATTATATGTGTAATTTTGCCCATGGCATGCTGTGTGTGTGTGTAATTAACGACAAAAGAGTACATCCTCATAGACTCCCCACAAAGGCGTCATTATTTCTATTTTAGAGATGAGAAAAGACTCCCGGATTACATCACCCGCCTGAGACCCTTGCCTGCTCTGAGTGCTGAGAAGGAACTTGGTCCCAGCTTTCCCGACCCGAAAACCCAGCTTCCCCTTTACAGCGCCCCCGCCCTTCCCTAAACTCAGAGCTTGGCCGTGGGGAGGGCTGGCTTGGTGGACTACGGCTGCGGGAGCTGGAGGTGGCGGGTGCACGCAGCGCCTCTCCAGGGACGGTATTTAACCTTTGCTGACCCTCAAAGTGCTGTCCTCGGCTGGGGAAGTAGACAAGTGTGTTCAGAGGCAGGGGAAAACGCCAGCCACACAGGGGCAATCTCTACGGCCAGGGCCCAACGCAGGCTGGCCCCCAATCTCCCACAATGGCATATTGCTTACTTTGAATTAAAGTTACTTGACCAGCACCTGGTGTCAAGAGGGCACCCTGGACCTCCCCCGCCCCTTGGAATGCGGGACACCCACCTCCTGCGCGAAAGGCGTCCTCTGGGCACCTGGCAGCTGCTCCCGATTGTCCAAGTGAACTCGGAGCCCCAGAGTCTAATTGAATCTTGTTGCCTGTGCTCTAAATTTTACTACTTCGTTTCAATTCCTCATTAAAGAATACCCAAGCCTTGCTTCAATTCCTGTCTAATGGTCAATACCTTGCTTTGTCCTGGCAGTTCCTCACGAATGCATTGTTTGTTTGCGTAAAAAAGATGAGAAGGCGTGTGGCTCGATCATTTCTTTGAGCCTCGTTTTGTGATCTGAGCATCGCACTGGGATCCTGCTCCCAGGGCCCCCGTGAAACTGCTGCTTCTCCTGTTAGTCTCGTCTTGTGTCAGCGTTGTTATTTTATCGCTAGTCCGGCTGTATGACCTAAAGAAAGGTAAAGGAGGAACATTCTCCCCTCCCCACACTATTACTATTTTGAAATACTTTTTCCAGTATTTTCCCTGTATTTTTAAAAAAAAATAGTTGATATTGTAGGTAGGATTTTGTGTCTTTCCTTGAAAACAACATTGTATACTAGTCATTCTCTTATGTTCTTAACATCTTCATAAACACCAAATTTAACAAATATCAGCCTTTAACAAATATTAGTGGATTGAGCGTGGGCTGTGAACCAAAATGTCGCAGGTTCGATTCCCAGTCAGGGTACATGCCTGGGTTGCCGGCCATGACCCCCAGCAACCACACACTGATGTTTCTCTCTCTCTCTCTCTTTCTCCCTCCCTTCCCTCTCTAAAAATAAATAAATAAAATCTTTAAAAAAACCATTTGAGAAAAAGATAATAGAGATATGAGCATCATTTGGAAAAAAACACAAATATCAGTTTTTTAAGTAGTGGCAGTTTATCTACTTTTTAATGCCACCCAGGGTGACCTGCAGCCCCAAAGTGCCCCGTCGGAGACGAACCGTACTCAGTGCGTATTCCACGCAGGGCACAGAAATGACTAAGACGTGCCGAGCCTCACACCACACGGCAAAATTAATTCTGGGTGGATTAAAGGGCGAAAGGGGGGGAGAAAATCACAGAAAGACTCGAATAAAGTTGATGAGAGAATTTATCAAGCCTCTGTGAGGGGGAGGACTTTCTAAGCCTGCAGCTATGGGAGAAACCACAAAAGAAAAGATCACGAGATTCGGCTACCCAACCTCTTGATGCTCAGTAAACAAAGTAAAGGTCAAGTTGCAAGCTGGGTAAGATCTCTGCAACAAATATGACAAAAGATTAATAGCCGCAATATGTAAAGAGCTCACTCAGATCAATGCAAAAACACCTGCTGAGCCTGCAACACATACTCGGGGGAAAGACTCAGCTCTGTACTGTGCGACAGGCCACCACTAGCCACTGGCTATTTCCGCATATTTAAATTAACTTAGATTTAAATGAAAACCTTGAATTAAATTCAATCGGAATCTAAATAAAATGAGGAAATCAGTTTGTCAGGGAAGCTAGCCACATTTCGAGTGCTCAGCGGCCACCTCGGACTGGTGCCTGCCCTGTTAGACGGTGTGGGTATACCCTCCTTCTGTCATTTCAGGAAGTGTGGTGGGAACGTGTTCTGATGGTTCACAAAAGAAGATGCACACGTTACCAACAAACACATTATAATTTCCAACCTCGTTAGGAATGAAAGGAATGAAAATGAAACCCAGGTAATGTTTTCAATCCATCGAATTAGGAATAAAGTGGGTGCTGCTGGCTGAAGAGTGAAGAGCTCCCTCCCGACCATCTGTAAAATAATTCGGCAATAGCAATTAAGAGCTATAAAAATCCTTGGCCCAGTCATTCCGCTTCTGGCAATACCTCCTGAAGATGTAGAAATACAGAAACAGATTGAACACGAAAAGTGATTCGTCCCTGAGTTAATTACAAATTCAGAAAGAGAGCCCAGCCTGAGATCCCACCCTCTGGGCAGTGTCTGAGCTCACTGCAGACCCGACGCTCGATGGGCCGGTAAACCATCAATAAAAACTATGCTTCTCACCCTGGCTGGCATAGCTCAGTGAATTGAGTGCAGGATGCAAACCAAAGCATTGCAGGTTCGATTCCCATTCAGGGCACATGCCTGGGTTGCAGGCCACGGCCCCCAGCAACCGCACATTGATGTTTCTGTCTCTCTCTTTCTCCCTCCCTTTCTTCTCTAAAAATAAATAAAAATAAAATCTTTTTTAAAACTATGCTTTTCCATGAGGGTCAATCGGCTTGGGAAATAACTATAATATGAGGTTACATTTTTAAAAAGTCATTCAAAACGGAACAATTAGGATAACATTGACTATAAAAAGATGAGGACTATAAATGCACAAAGAGCTGTCAAGTGTCAGAAATAAACCCCGGGGGGGATGGGGTTCTGAGTACCCTTCACGCGGTCCAGTCATCTCTGAATTGTCCGCAATGGTCATTTGCTGCTCTGCTGTCGGACTAGAAGGGTTATTAAACTTTCAGAGGAGAGACAACCTAGTGATGAAGAGCACAGATGTGGAGCTGTGCAGGATGGCTCTCCGACCTCAAACCAGGTCACCTCAGTTTCCACATCTGTGAAATGGACATCAGCCCCTGCATCCTAAGCCCGTGAGAAACTTCAGCGAGATGGTGCCTGCAGAATCTGAGCACCCAGCACTCCATCCTCGAGAGCTGCTGTTTTCATTAACAGGTCAGTGCTTAGTCACGTGGTTGCGGGACAGGACCAGGACCAGAGCCCTTTACAAAATGCTCCCCATGGTACAAACATCCGCTTTTAAAAATGTCCAAAGAGGGCTGTGAACCAGAGTACCGCAGGTTCGATTCCCAGTTAGGGCACATGCCTGGGTTGCAGGCCACAGCCCCCAGCAACCACACATTGATGTCTCTCTCTCTCTCTCTCTTTCTCCCTCCCTTCCCTCTCAAAAAAAAATAATAAATAAAATCTTTTTTAAAAATGTCCAAAGAAACCAGAAGGAGCTACACCAAACTGCTCACCATGGTTGCTTTGGGGAGGTGGGTTACAAAGGTTTTTTTTTGTTTTTCCTTTGCTTAAAGAAGCAAGAAAATGCCTTTCTCTGCTTTCCAAATTTTCTCCAGTGAGCATGCAACCCTTACAATAACAAAAATGCTTTAAAAGCAGAAAGCAAAGATGAGCTGAGTAAATCAACTTAAGTGGCTGTGTGCTGAAGAGGTCAAGTTTACCCGTCAGGTCAGAGGCACACCAGTGAAGGCTTTAGCACCGTGGCCAAGGTGAAGGGCACTGTGGGGAACAGAATTCTCAGGGTGTTTTAAATTTTTCTGAATGTTTTACATATCTTCCCATCTTTGTACAAGGGGTAGTGAGGGGTGTTTGCTTTTGTTTTTGTGTTTTTTTCCTAAGAAAATCATAGTTACAAGAAAAGCAAACCAGGCTCCCTGATCTAGGGACGGGGAGGGAAACTGAGTCTGGTTTTGAGGGGTAAGAGGGAGTGTTAGGAGGAACGAGACACAGACGACCTTGGACGGCCTAAAAGGGGCCCACCCTGCGAGGCCCGCGGGCGGGCTGCACGGAGAAAGCCTCGGTCCCCCTTGTCCGCCTTCAGACTCAGCCCCACGCCCCAGCCAAGAGCCCGGTGATGGGGGCAGGCTACCTGGATTGGAAGCTGGTACCTTTTTGTTTTCAAAGTTTCTCAGAAAAGTCTGCATTTTTTTTCAGCATCGGAGCATATAGGAAAGGAACTTGCATTTCACAGTTCATGTCGCTGATAACAGATCTGTCACATTTCTGTCACTAAGAGATGTTTTTCTCCCAAGAAGCTGCAAGTGGCTGCCCTCCCTGCCCCCATGAGTACACCCCAACACTGGGCCTAGCCATTCTAAGACCCCCAAACCCACAGCCCCCAGGCCCCACAGACATGAGCAACAAAAAAGAAACCTTCTCCCGGAGTGAGGCTCGGCCACTCCCTTCCTCCCTGCCAGGCCAAGCGACGCTGAGTCTGGTGCCCTCTCCTGATGCCCAAGCCCCCCAAGTTCCCCAGGGCCTCAGACAAAGCATAAGAAGGCCCTTTGTCAACCAAAAGTAGGGGACCGCTGGGGCTCGATGTCAGAGCTGCTCAGCCCGCATACTTCTGAGGCATTGAACTTAGAATTTCGCTTGAAGTGAGTGGGCTGTGGACTAGAGCATGAGAAGCCCTTGGTGACGCAGAAAGAGGTCGTGAAAATGCAAGGAGACAGCACAGTTTTGGGGGACACAAGGGGTGAGACCACTGGACCACAGCCTGGTTATCCACCTGCGCTGGCTGGCAGCCACATTCGGGGACAAGATCCCGGGCTTGCAGGGTTATCGCGAGCAATGGATAAACCAGCCACGCAGAAAAAGGCCAGTCAATAGTTCTGCACAATAGTAACTTTCGCCAGCCCCCCCTGTTCTTGTTGCCATGGCAACAGGGAAGGCTGTGAGGTTGGGGGAATAATGAGATGAAAAGACCCAGGACCCAGAATCAGAAGTCCCAGATGCCATTCCAGACCACAGGCCTGCACGGGCCACTTGACTTGCATTTCACCTCAGGGCCCCCCCCCCCGCGCCCCCCCCCCCCCCCCGCCCCCCCCCGCAGCCAGCATCGGGCCAGAGGCCCCTCGTCGTGGGAGCCGGGAGCCCACAGAAAGGCAGGCGAGCTGCCATCTCTGGCAGGACAATCGACTGCACACAGAGCCCAGCAACACAGACAAAACGCGCCAGGCCCGGGTCCCCCAGCCTCGGTTTTCTACGTGGGGAGAAAGCGTCGTCTCTGCAGCAAAGCCCAGCAAATCAACTAGGCATGAAACCACACTGCACAGCCTCGTCCTGCACCACAGGTTCTAGAACCTTCCGAGGTGCGAAGGAGGCCCAGATGCTCGGACTGAAGGTGTGGGCTCTTCTCCCCAGAAAAATGCACACATGCACACACAGGACGCCCCACAGCCAGGGCAGCACCAAGACGCAGACCTGGGCCCGGAGGTCAGCAGCCCTGCCCCACCCGGGCTCGATGCATGAGACAGCTCTCCCAGCCAGGGGCAGCCCCGAGGAAGCAGAAGCTAGGCTGCAGGCCCAGCAGCTCTCCACGCCACCCTTCCTACTGGTTGCTGTCCTGCTGGCCGCCCCTGGGACATTAAACATTTACCTATCCCATCCCCTTCACCAGCCCCGCTATCTGGACTCGACCCGGGACTTCTCGGTACAGCCTGTGGCCACGTCGGCTGAACCTTTAGCAAAACCTAGAGAAGAATGAGCTCTCAGGGTTACAGAATTGTAGACTTTTAGCTTTACTAACCAACCCTTCTGTCGAAAGGGGAAGTCGGAAGGGAGCTCAGAGGAGAAGAGAAGATGGAGGGACACCGAGCAGGCCACACCCAGGAGGGCTTCCTGGGGGAGGAAGATTTGGGCCAGGGCCCGGCTGAGGGGCTGAGGGTGAGAGAGGGGGCAGGACCAGCTCCAGCTTCCTTCCGCCCCAACACGCCTTCCCACGCCCCACCCAGACCTCACCCCCGGGTGCGCTGCCCCCGCATCCACCCCGGGCCTTCCTCCCCTTGCCTGTCTCATCCCGGGCCTGGGCCAGCCCTGCACGCCCGCGCACACACTCGCACCTCAGTCACGACAGCCTCACGGGCACCGAGGGCAGCCAGTCCCCACAGACACACCCTGCCTAGACCAGGGGCTTCTCTGCGGCTCCCCCCACCCCCGCCCCCGCCCACTCACTGCGGGCCCACAGGCGGGTGTGGCTTCTATGGTATGGGCGAGTGTCCCTCGGCCGCCTGCTGAGAACCTGGCAGGGCGGCCTTGCCACGGAATCAAGGGAACAGCACTGGGTGGTCCCAGGCTCTGCGCCGGTTCCACCTGCTCTGACAGCTGGACCACCTTTCTTACGGCCACACCTTCCCTTCTGCAGTGTGGGGGGAGGGGTGGGTGTCGGTCCACCTGTCCCCAGCGCCACGTGCCTGCCCATCTGTGCCGCACTCCTTAGCAGAGCCAGGGACCGGGAGGGGGGAGGGGTCTGTGCCAGGCGTGCTTCTCAGAGCCGGGTCCTCTTTGCCTCATTCAGTCCTCACAGCGATCCGATGGGGCGGGTGTCATTACTCCTGGCCCGCAGAGGCTGGCCACTCAGCTGCAGGGTGGCAGAGCTCTCCAGATAACAACAGAAAGGGGCTCTAGAACCCCGTTTTAACCCCTGTCCCCACCAAGCAGGCTGCCCTGGAACCGGTCTGCCTTACGATTCTCTGTGACTCATCCCCCAGCCTTCCCACCCCGGCCCCATCCTGCAAACAGTGGGATGCAGGAGCCCCAGGCTCCCACATGGCCTGACCCTCCCTCCTTGCTGTGTGTCCTGGGGAAGCCCCTCACAGCGCTGTGCCCCTACGTCCTGTGTGTCAGGCCCCAAGTCCCCACTGTGAGCCAGGTCCTAAAAGCAGGCCTTGCCCAGTGGACAAGGCCCAGTGTGGCAGGGAGGAGGCATCCTCTTGGGCAAGGAGTCAGGAGCCCTGGGTCCCTGCTGGTCCCTCACGGGTCGGGTCGCTTCACCTCTCTGCAAAAGGGTAAGTGTAATCCGCGCTGCCTTCCTCCCTGGGTGGTTGAATGTGAAAGTTCAACAGCGAGGAGAACAGTGAGGACAACAAGATCAGGGCGACCACAGCCCTCCCCCTGCAGGGGGCACGGACCCTCCCCCTGTTTGGCAAATGAAACAAAGTGAGGCTCAAAGGAAGGTGGCTTCCCACTTCAAAAATCCGAGGACTAGTATTGGCTTTAAAAGCTTCTCAAAAGGCACTCCAATCCCCAGGCTACAGGGTCTCCGAGACCTGGCAAGAACCCCCGTCCCCGATTTCCCGGCAGCTAGAAGGAGGTGCTAATAGCCAAGGACTTAGTATCAGGAAATTCTTCAGATCCTGGTTCTGTTTCGTTTTAGCCAGGTGGGGCGGGAGTCACTTCCTTCCGCCTCAGTTTCCTCATTTTTAACATGGGGACAGGCACCCCCCCACACACACACACACACACAACTCGGGTGGGGAGAGGCGGAGGGCGGGGCAGTGCTCCGTAAAGCGCAAGGCCACAGGAGCAGCATTAAGACTGCCTCAGCCACTCACCGCTCAGGCCACCTCAGGCTGCTCTGCAGCTAGGAAAGCACCTGCCTCTGCAGCTGTGGGTTTGTGTGATTCACATCCCTCCTGGGCTTCTAGCTCTTTAGAGAGAGTCTGGTTGACTCTGTGAGGTGCAGGTATCTGTGGGTGGCAGCAGAGCTTCAAGGTTTAAAAAACGAGGACTTCGGATGACCCCGAAGCCCATCATGGTAGCATGGGGAAATACACTGTGAGGGGGGGGGTCACCACCCCCCGTGGAATACTACACAGCGACGAAGAAGGACGAGCTCTTGCTATACTAGGCACAGCAATGAGGATGCATCTCCCGAGCGTAATGTTGAGTGAAGAAAAGAAACAGACACATAAAAGTACCACTTGTGTGATGCCATTTAGATAAAGCGTAAGAATAGGCAAAAGCGATCTACGGTGATAGAAGTCAGGCGAACACCTCAGCTATGCACGGATGAGGTGTCCACCTTCCCGTGTGTGCCCTGCATTTAAACACAACGTGTCTGTGATCAGGCCTCTGGGTCCCGATCCCAGCTCCACCACTTGCATATCGTGTGGCCTCAGGCTACCGACTCAGCCTCCACCCTCTCCTCTGCAACACAGGGAAGTGAAGGCATCTGCCCCTCGTGGTCCCACATGTCCACTATTTAAATTCCCCCTTCGTGGGGTGCACCGAGTACCAAGTACCAAGTACTACCAAGTACCGAGTATTAATATTTTTCCTTTAAATCGAATCGGCAGTTTTACCCAAACAATCTAAAAATAAAACTCTATTCCACTCCCATCAGTCACGTGTTGGGTGTGCTCATCACCTGTGTTCTAGAGAGAAATCAGAGCTGGCCTCCCCATGGTGTGCCAGTTTGGCTCGTGAATTGTTTTCAGATGAAGGCAATCAAGCTGTTGTGATCTCACGAGACACTTTGACCTCTTCCTTAAAGAATTTAAATTGGAAGCCCTGGCTGGCATGTTTCAGTGGATTGAGCGTGGGCTGCAAACCAAAGTGTCACAGGTTCGATTCCCAGTCAGGGCACATGCCTGGGTTGTAGGCCACGGCCCCCAGCAACCGCACATTGATGATGTCCCTCTCTCTCTCTCTCTCTCTCTCTCTCTCTCTCTCTATCTCCCTCCCTTCCCTCTCTTAAAAAAATAAAGAAAGAAATAATTTAAATTGGGGGTTTTGCCCATAATAAGAGTTATCACCACAAATAACTTTGTATGACCACTCTGTAGGGCAGAGCAAACTTCTAATGACGGAACATCTGCTCTTATCATCCTGTGAACGGCTTTCTCCCCCTCTGAAGTTCAAGGTGCCTTGCCTCATCCTTAGCTCCGAATGCCATCATCACCTCATGTTGGCTCTCTGACCCTGCACCTCTCTCGTACGTGGGGCCTCTGACTCTCTCGTACATGTGGCACGTCCATACATATATATGTAGTGCAAGTTGGTCCTTTTCTCTTGTTACTCTGTCTCATGCCTATATAATTATTAGGCCAGCCAAAAGAACCTAGATAGGTAGAGAAAAGTTTCTTCCTTTCCAGCACTAGTATATTAAAGTAACATAAATTAAAACACATAGCTATTAAGACAAAGAGGTTCATCTGCGAACCACCTCAGATCACTCAGTGATAATGGCATACTCGTGTTGGGAAAAAAACAAACAAATGAGAACATGCATGACTCAGAGGCCCGAGCACTGTGAGGGCCCTTCATGAGTGGTGACCATTATCACCATCATCGTCACGAATCTCACTGTCACCATCATGACGGACAACGTCATTATCATCATTACAGACACCGTCAGCACCATCGTCCTCATCCTCATCATCAACATCATCTCCAACATCACTGTCATTGTCCCGCCATCGTCAGCACCATCCCTGGTGTCATCACCACCATCACTTTCACCACCTTCACAACTGCCATCACCTCCACGTACAGAGCTAACACATACTTGCTTCCAGACCATCTCATCCCAGGTCCACCAGCCCAGCCCGGCCCTGCGCTCAGCCGGGCTTCCAGGATGGAGACCATGGAGGCCATTCTGAAGCTTTGGGGCCTCCTGGGGTGCACACATCCAGGTGAGGGCTGCATTGCGGGAAGGTCGGAGTGGCAGCAAGGCTCTGGGCTGTGCGCGCCCACACTTCACACCAGGGAGAGCTGATTTTCCTCCAGAAGCCTGTGGGCATGCTCCTTACCCCAGGCCGAGGCTGACCACACAGTCCCACCTCCGCCTCTCGCAGTCTTGGTCTCCTCATCTCTAAAACAGAGCCAGCGGCCCGGCTCTTTAAGACCTCCCGCCAAGGGGCCCGGCTCACCAAACAGACACCAAAGGGCCCAGATCACCAGACAAACAGACATCATACAGGAGAGCCCTGGACACTCGGTACATTATCAAAAATGTGCAGTCATTTCTCACATTTGCCCTCCTGGGTATGCCTGGGCCCTTCCCTCCCTGACTGCCCCGGACGCCTGCAGTGGCCACTCCCAGAATAAAAACAACTTTGACCCTGAACGTGACCTCAAACCTATTCCTATCTGCCCCTTTTTAAGTAAATTCAGCCCATCAGCGGTTGGCTTTACCAGAACGAAGTTGGAGCGATTCAAGTAATTCTACTTAAAGACAATAAAAGGATGAAAAAAGTGTTTGTGCAAAAACACTTATCACAGAGTTATGCTTAACAGAAAAAAGAGAGAAAGAGGGAATAAATAATGCAAATACCCATTGGTAAGGATCAGTTACACAAAGGTCAGGATTTTTATATCTTAGCTCCTGTGCAGCCATTTTAAAAAAACACATCACATTGGTCTGTGGCGTGGGAAGACGCTCGAGGCGTATTTTAAGGGGAAAATGCAGGATACACACACACAGAGGTTGGGGCCAACGCAGGTTCACAGCTGTAACTGCACAAAACACAGTTTAGGACTGTATTATCATTTATTAGTTACTATATCATTTTCCACATAAACAACGCTGAACCTACGTTGGCCCCATCCTGTGTATCTTTATCTACTTAAAAAATATATAGATCTTTTACATATAAAGATATATATCATGTATAATACTAACCTGGAGACAAAGTATAATTATAATTATAAATAGAAAAAAGAGTGAAAATCCATTCCCTAACACGTTCACAGTGGTCATGTTGAACAATAAGATGGGAGGTGGTTTTATATTTGTTCTGCTCTACTACACATGTTGATTTTTCTCAACAAACATGCGTTCTTTTTATTGTTAAGAAAACCATATTATAAAAATGTTATGTGTCGTATATAATTATACAAATAAACACATGGGACATTTTTTTTAAAAAAGATTTTCTGCAGATCCCTTTTACATTAGGTTTTATCATAAAGTCATAATCCACATCCTTTGATCAAAACTACATACCAAAGTGCACAAAATAAAATTTTTTGGAAAAACCCAACCCACTTTCGCTCTGCCATCACTATTGACTTCCACCCCCTCCAACTAATCTGCTGTCATTATTTTGAAGAACGTTCTGCAAAACCTTTTCCTGTGAACGCAGACACGTTTTATCTGACGCTTCAGTTCACTCATGTGCTTATGCAATGGAAGTAAGATTGCTGGATACAAACTGTCCTCCAACTCTGTTCTTCCCCTGAGCAGGATGGCCACCTCTCCAACCAGTCCATTCCGACCCCGTCCTCCTTCCTGAAGCCTGCACTGTTCTCCAGAGCAGACTCGGACTGGAACTTATTTGCCTTTTCCCCGTCTCCCCATCTTCCCACTGGCCCTCGGTGGCCTGAACACATTTCTGTATATCACCTGGCACCCTGAGGAGCAAGGACTCTCTAAAAGTAACACTGTATGAGTTTTTTTTTTTAATGTGGCTTTTGCCTTTTTGTCCTCCAAAAAAAGGCTGTGCCAATTTTTCTGCTTCTGGAAAATGGTTTTTTAAAAAGAAGACCTTGAGTACAGCTTTGTGGCAGGTGCTGGGTGCTGGAAGAGAAGGCCTGGGCTGGCTAAGGAAAGAAAGAAACAAGAAAGGAGAGATTCCCACGGCCCCAGGGGCTTCAGAAACACCACACACCCCAGACGGCTCTGCTGCACCCATTTTACAGAAGGGATCTGAGGCTGTGCTGAGCCCATTTTACAGAAGGGATCTGAGGCCCCAAGAGCATTGGCCATGAGCCAGGTACACAGAGCTGGGTCTGTGGGCCTCCTTGGCCCCCAAAAGGCAGGGGAAGCACCAGCCTGAGAAGAGACAGAGGGGCCGTGCTGGGAAAGGGTGGTCCGCCGAACAGGAGACCTGGAGGCCCGGCCCGACCCTCCCTGTCGATTAGCTGTGTGCCTTGGGGAATTCACCTAACTGATCTGATCCTCGGTTACTTCATCTGCGAAATGGGTTTGGTTAACACTTGTCCTACTCTATCTTGTAGGCGGCCTTATTTTCTTAATCAAAACTTAGGCTCCATGGTCGAACAAGCCCAACCTTACTTACAGAAGCAACAGAAGAGAAACCATGAACGCTGAGTCCTCCAGAAATGTGATTCACACACACACAGCGGGGGGCCAGGGCCTGGGGGATGCGTGCTTCCCGAAAACCCGGCGGGGAGGCCTGCAGCAGGCCCTGGGGTCGGGGGAGGAGTGAAAAGCGCAGGCCGATTCATTCAAAGGCAGCTGCTGGGTCTCCGTGCACAAGCCCCGGGGGAGGAGGCTGGGGTGGACCACGCCAGAGCTGACCAGCCCTCACACTCAAGGGAGTTTACTACAGTTTACAAGCCTTTCGTGACATCGTAAGGAAATCTCCCAGAAGCCCTGCGGTGCAGGGATCTCTCCATACCCTCATCTTACAGAGGAGGATCAGGCTCAGAAAGGGGACATGACTTGCCCAAGGTCACCCGGTTGTGGTTCTTCCTACAGTTATAAACATAACCCGGGGAGCCCTTGCTCTCAGGAGGATTGTGCTGGGCCCTTTGCCCCAGTTACTCCATCTGCTTCACCTTCCAACCACCAGTTTGCAGGTGAGGAGTTTAGGCACCTTGCATGAGTCACCTACTCAAGGTCTGACCACAGGGAAGTGAGGCCAGTGTCCTCTGATAGCGCCTCCCAGGCCCCTGGGAGAGGCCGGGAGAGTGTGGGCAGGCCGGCCCTGAGGGAGGCCCCGCTGCCACCTGGGCCTCGGGAAAGGTGCGCACAGGGGGCCACCACACACAGCCAGCACGCCCCGCCCCGCGCCTCCCCCAGGGCTCTGTCCCTGGCACTTGACACCTGGTCCTCTTTCAAGAGAAAGAGTCGAACCCTCCAGGGTCCAGGACAGAGAAATCCCCCCACCCACCTCCCGTGCCACCCGCAGTGTGAGGGGTGCAGCCCTACACCGAGAGAAATGGCCTCAGGACCACCCAGCCCCATAGTTTACAGATAAGTCAGCTGAGGCCGTGAGAGGCCACATGGTAGTTCTGGGCAGAGGTGGGACCCAAACACAGGTGCCCACCTGGGCCGGCGCCCTTCCACCACACCTGCTCACCCCTCCACTGCCCATCTAGATCCAGAACCCAGTTCTTACGTCCCTCCTTCCCCTCCCCAGCCCCCGCCAGTGATGTAACTGAGCAGGAGCAAAGCTGGGGGAGGAGATGCACTTCCTGAGCTGGGGGGGGGGGGGGTAGGGGCTGCTGCAAAACCTGCTCCCCTCAGGGAGCCCCTGTCCAGGCTGTCAAGTACAGGTTTTCAAGGGTTCAGGTCACTGAGTCATTCAACAAGCAAACACTTGCCGGGTTCTTCCCGCCCATCTCAGGGCAGAGGCACCTCCTCTGGCCACCAGGCCATCCCCTGGGAACCACCCCATATATTTGTTCATTCATTCATTCATTCATCCAACAAACACGAAGGTCCTACTACATGCCCATCACATTCCAGGGTCTCCTCCCTCTCCTTTCACCACCCAACCCTCCCTCCCAGCCCTCAGCTCCTCCTCTTTCCCTCCTCAACCCTGTGGCCCCTTTGCCCTGGCAAGGAGGGCAAATCCTGGGGGCACTGGGGAGCCCAGGAGCCCCGAGGGGCTGAAGCAGCCCTGGGCTGTCCCACTGACAGACGAACACAAGCTCCGTGGTTACCTGGTGTGGCCAGGGCAGCAGGCAGGTGCCTCTCCAGCGGAGGCCCAGGAGACACTGACGCCCGGCCCTGGGGGCTGCTAACCCCCGCCCCCACCCCCACCTTTGGCCTCCACCCAGGCCAGGCAGCATGGAAAACCCAGCCAGGCTCAGCTGACTTCCTCTTGTGTCATGGAAAGTGGGGGTGATGGGGACAGGAAACTCCCGCCAGGGATCTGGGGTCTGAGCGGGGACAGCGGGCCTGGAGGCCTGGTGGGGGGGAGGGTGCAGTAACTGATGGGGGTGGGCTGCAGGGAGGGAGGAGCTTGAGGAGGCAGAGGAGGGAGTTAGGTGGCAGCAGGAGCTGCGAAGGGGGGAGGCTTTGGGAGGGGCCGGACCCCTGCCCCTAGGATCTGGCGGTACCAGTCCCAGAGGTCTGGAAGGCAGCAACCGAGACGGAACCTTGAGCTGCTTTCCGTTTTCCAAGAACAAATAAAAAAGATTAGAAACCAAAACCTGGCCTGTGATGAAGACTCTGAGATCACATAAAAGGCAAAGTTTTCGTTTGTGCTCTTTGCTTTTGGTAAGCGGAGGGTGGAGGGTAGCGACAAGTATTGTGAAGTGGGAGAAACGTGGGTTCAAATCCTAGGTCTGACCTCCAGAGGCCAAGTGCGGTCCTTCCTGAGCCTCAGTTTCCTCGTCTATGAAATGGAAAACCCCGCCCACTCCCCCCCCCCCCCCGACGGTTGGGAAGATGAAAAGAGGCCACGCCCCTGGCTCACATGGGCCCTTCTCCCTTTCAGACTGCAAGCATGTAAACTGATACAGTAGAAACCGGCTGTGAAGGACCACTTCCTACACACAGCGAGTGTGACCAACGAAAGCCTTCTAAACACCAAGTCTTTAGGAGAAAAATTGTACAGGGGGTCCTTGGGGTATAAAGCTGGGCAGGGCCCATTCCTCTCTGTGTCCCTGGTGCTTGGCAGGGGCATGGCTTTGTCGAATGAAAGAACGAACAAACAAATGACAGTTCTGGGATTTCAGAGTCCCGGGACAGGACGGAGGGCAGGCAGGCAGCAGGGTCGGGAAGGGCTGGCTCCAGGCTTCCGCAGCATCACCTGAGGCACCTCTGAACCCTGTAGGAGGTGGTGGGTGTGGCCCCCAATCACACCTCTTACGGGGTCCTCATTCCTTGGTGTCACGCCTCAATGCTTCCCTCTGATGGGCTGATTCAAGTGCCTGAAACCATCCCGGCCTCTCGGAGCAAGGGCCGGGGAGTGTTTGGTGCCGGGGAGCTGAGTAGCAGCTATTCTTGGGCAGCTGCTGAGAGAGTCTGACAGGCCCAGGGGAGGAGAGCACCCAGCCCCGACCCGGAGGATCTGGAGCTGCTGTGGGGAGTGGGGGAGAGGGAAGGGGTGGCTGGGACCCCTACCCTCTGACACTTCACACTCAGCTCTCCTGACTCTGCGCCTGCCTGGAATGGCCCAGATTGTGAGGAGTCCCCGGGGGCCTGAGTCTGGGCCTCAGTCTGCCCGTCCTTGTGCGCAGGCTCCTGGAGGCTGGAGCCCTTCCCCTGTCCCAGGGCCCCACCCCCCACATCCACCTCACAGAAACCCAGCCACCCTGCCCCTTTCTCACAGGCCCTGGGGCGTGATTCCAGCCCCTCTGGGAGCCTTAGGGACACAGCGATCTCGCACCAGCGTAGTGATCACACACACACTGACGTGGAGGTGCCCCCCCCCCACACACACACACGGGCACAGTCTCCCACACGGCCGCAAGCCCCGAGTTTGTGGAGGAGCCGTCCCCCAGGCTTGCTGGTTAAATGGCGCCTGTGGAGGTTTGCCTCAAACTCCCGCCTCACCCCGTGAGGGGGATGGATGGTGTCGCTGGGGTTCTTATCACTGAGCTTGCAGCGAGAACTGGCCCTGTGCCCTCCGCCTCCCCACTCTCAGCACCCCAGCCCAGCTGAGCACCACCCCAGTGGGACCCCTGCCTCTCGGTCCCCTCGGCCTGCTCCCAGTGGGGCCCGGCGCCTCCCTCGCAGGAGCCCTGCCCCGGTGTGGCGTGATCGGGGCACTGCCCCGGCCCTGGGCACCTCGGGCAGGAAGCTAGCAGAAGCCATTCGAACTGGGACAGGTGGTTTTACCGGAGGAAGTTGACAGTTCAACTTCAAATGTGGGTGACGCAGGCCCTACGCAGCCTGCTCCCCAGTCCCACCCCTGCCCACGCCTGCCCGCCCCGCCCCCTCCTCCCCGAGGAGACACGGGGGGCAGACGGCCTCACCCACGGGTGCTGAACTTGCCGAGACTGAAGCAGGAGGAGGCTGTGACCATGGAGTCTCAGCAGCCGCTGCTGGCTGCCCTGTGCCTGCTGGGAGTGCTGGGTGAGTACCCTCCCGGGGCGTCTGCCTGGCTACCTGGGCTTGGTGTGCAAGGGGGGGAGATGCCAGTTCTTCCCTTGGTCTGACTCTGAGGCCCGCATGCAAGACTGGGGCCACCAGGACCCCTGTCTGAGTCCCCAGCTCCTGCTTCACTCTCGGCCTTGCTTGTCCCACCCCCAGAGCCTCAACCCTGCTTCTCTCCTGCCCTGCTGGGGCCTTCCAGGCGGGATCCGTGCTCAATCAGGCTCTCAGACTAGCAATCAAGTCACCGGCCCCCGTCTAACTTGGGCTTCCCTCTGTGGCTCCCCACTGCCCCGTGAGTGTCCAGCCTCCACTTAGATGTCTCGGGGGACAGGAAAGTCTCGGTCTCCTGGGTGGTTCTGACGATGCTCTGGGCAGGCTGGCTGAGGCGGGGTAGGGCCCGCCTTTGAGAACGCAGCTAAGCAGATGTCAAAGGTGCACGCCTTAGTTCCCGGTCCCTCTGGTTCCGTCCCCAGTGGGGCCCCAGCCGGGCCCACCCACCAGGCTGTGAACTCACCATGGGTCGCCTCCGGGCCAGAGGGAAGGGCTTCAGAGCTCACCCCTGGCCCCCGTGGGCCACTAATGGGACAACCTGGGACCTTCTGTTTGCCTGGGGGGCGATGGGGGAAGCTGGGGGGTCCTCCATCGCTGGGGACTTGGGACACTAGCTCAGGACCAGGACCCTGCTGCTGGGGCCGTCACTGACTCCAGCCGGTGGGCAGAATCCTGGGCAACGGTGGGGAGGGGCGGCTGCTCGTGCTGCGGCCCGAGCCCCGGGTTCTAAGCCTGGCCATGTGTGCCTAGGACGGGTCCCCGGGCCTCTCCGGGCCTCCATCTGCCGTTTCTAAAAGGCAGGGGGTGAACTAGAAGAGATCTGACCTCTTCTCGAGGTCTGGAAGGTGGAGCGGGGTAAAGAGGTGCATGGTCCCAAGACGGGAATGGGCGGCAACAGGAAGGAGCTTGCAGCTCCCCGGTTCGGAAGGGAAGGTCTCAGGGGACCCTCAGGCCCCTCTAGAGAAGCTGGTGTGCGGAGGGGACTCGGCGTGTGTATGTGTGTGTGTGTGTGTAAATAGGCACGTGTGTTTGTGTGTGCATGTGTGAGCAGTGTGCTTGTGTGTGTTTTCAAGGGCCAGGCATGCCTCCAAATGTCATCTTGCCATCCCCCGAGCATGTGATGGTGGCACATGTGCACACATGTTCACACAGCTATTCTTATACGGAACTGCAAGAGATACAAAATGCCTTCCGCCTCCAGGGCAGAGGCCTGGAGACGGGGCCCTGGCTTGCCCCCAGGACCCTCCAGGGGAGCTGCTGTGGCCCCTCAGCCCTGGGCAGCCCTGGGACCAGGCCCTTCAATCCCCGCCTGCCCCTCACTGGTGGCTGGGTATGGGGTGGGGTCCTGCCCCGCGGCCTCCCGCCTGAATCCCATTGTGGGCCGAGGCTCCTGGCAGGACCACGCAGGCCCGTGGCCCAAAGGAGCCCGGCGTCAGGGAGGCTCAGCAGCCGCACCTTCAGCCCCTATTTGGCAGGAGCCCCCTGGAACCCCAGGAGCATGTGGTTCTCCGTGTGTGTGCATGTGTGTGCACGTGTGTGCACACACACGCACCGGTAGATCAGAAACATTCCCGTCGCTCAGTGGGTCACCGCTTAGAAAATACCTTCAGAGCCATTTTCTTCCGTAAGCCCCATGGCAGCCTAGGAAGTAGGCGGGCCCAGCGGCCCCATTTCACAGTGGAGAAAACTGAGGTCCGAGGGGCAAGCCCAGGGTGAAGCAGCTGGTGGGCAGCGCAGCTGACCCCAGCCCAGCACTCCTGCTCTCATGGAGACCACTCAGGACCCTTAGCTAAGAGCAGAGGCCACCAAAGCCACTCCCTTGCGGAGGAAAATGGTCGCAGGACACAACTGCCCCCAGCGCACTTGCAGCCCCCAAGGTCTAGGGGCCCCGAGGCCCAGGGCCGGAGCCGGGGGCAAACAGCACAGGTACCTTTGAGATGCCGCCACAGCCCTGGGGACGCTGCAGCCTCCTGGCTGGCCTGCTGGGCCGTGCCCGTGACTCAGGGAACTTGGGGCATGAAGGTGCCTGTGGCATGGGGACGGCGGCCTTGACCATGGCCTCCCACGGTGGCTCTCAGCCCCAGAGACTCTGCAGATTGAATCCTGTCTGCCGCTCGCTGGCCGGGTGACCTCCGACCTGTCTGTAAGCGTCGGTCGGTTTTCTCCTCCGTCCGTGAGAATACAGTAGTGCCTGCCTCACGCAGGGTTTTAAGGATGAAATGCATCAATGCATGTAAAGTGTCCGTCAGAATGTCGGCATGTAGTAGAGTAAGCACTCAAGAAGCATCAATAGTAATAATAATAATTACTGTTAAATTATTATTACTACTCTCAGGGTCAGTAAGAAACGAGATGAGGTAGGATTGGTGCGAAGGGGTCTTGCCAGAGGCTGGCCTACCCCTCAGCCTTTCTGCTCCCCAGCACTCTGGCACAGGCTCTGCATTCATTCACTTACCCGCAAAGGTTTACTGAGCTCCTACTCTGTGTCCAGCTCTGTTCAAAGCACTGGGGATACAGCAGTGCATGGAGCAGGACCCCCCGCCATGGACCTCCTGGTCCTGTGTGCCAGGCTGAGACCAAGGAGACCCGTTACAAAGCACAAGTAAACGAGCCCTTGAAATACGTGCAAATATGTTGATCAGCACAACCAAGGAAACAGTGTGGTGGACATAAGTGGCCGACTTCACTGAGGGGCAGGCAGGCCCAGTCCACAGGCTGGACATCCACGACAGAGGAGGGGGTGGGGCCCCAGCTTTGTGTGAGCCACGCAGCCCGTGTCCCAGGTGGCAGCGCTGAGGCCCGCTGGCTCTGGACACAAAGGATGAGGCCCCAACACCCCCAGGAGGAACGGGGGGACCAGGGGCCGGCACTGGCCCTCTGGACGCTCTGCCCAGCTCCAGCCATTCAGAGGGGCTTCCTCCATCTGGGCCAGGGAGGGCCTCCAACTCCGCCTGACAAGCTGGACTGAACCCCTACTGTGTGTACGTGCACACCTGTGTGTGGGTACACGTGCGCACATGTGTGTATGCCGTGTGCATCTGTGTCGGGTGCAGTGTGTCCAGGAGAGCTGTGTGCACGTTCCTGAAGGCCCGTGGGGCTCAGAGCAGCACGGGGTCGGGGTCCAATTTCTAGCTGGCCACTCACAAATGACAAGAACACCTCTCTGAGTCTCAGCCTTCTCACCCAGAAAATGGGGGTCACCGCTGTGCTGGCCTCAAAGGGTAATTCATCACCAGATCTAACTCTTTCGTTCATGCGTTCAGATAGCACCTGTGCACTGAGCACCCACTATGTACCAGGCAGCATCCTGAGCTCAGGGGGCACCGCGGCGAACAAGGAAAACCCCGGGGGGTGGGTCTGACGCTGTAGTCGGGGTGTGGTGGGGAAACAGACGAGACATGGAGTGGGCCGGTGACTGCACGGCGCTCGGGGTCCTGAGTGGTGTGGTCGGGGGGTTGGGAGCGTGGGGCGGCCATGCTGTACCTGGGAGGGTGCAGTGGGCCTCACGAAAAGATAATGTTTGGGAAAAGTCTGGTAGGGAGGGAGGGAGCCCACTGTGCCAGCCTGGGGAGGACCCTGGCAGAGGGGCGGCGGCCGGAAGGCTGTGGGGCGCC
Source organism: Phyllostomus discolor (assembly GCF_004126475.2). Taxonomy (NCBI): domain Eukaryota; kingdom Metazoa; phylum Chordata; class Mammalia; order Chiroptera; family Phyllostomidae; genus Phyllostomus; species Phyllostomus discolor. The sequence continues at coordinate 162,308,890 of NC_040908.2, forward strand.
CCCCCTGGGGTCCGGGGCTTCTCCCCCAGTGACCTGAGCAGAGGGGAAAGTGTGCTGAGCGCCCTGGAGAGAGACAGGAACTCACCTGTCCTGGTCCACAGCCCGTACCTTGAACCCCGGGCCGGGCCAGTTGCTTGGGGAATTCAGAATGTTTTAGATGGCAGGAGGTACCTTGTGCATGGGCTGCGTGTCCCGGACATGCCCGCCAACCAGGCCTCAGGCAACGCTTCAGGAGATGGCTTCTGCAGTGAGGCGTGAATTCACACACTCAGAGGGACCCCTGAAGGCCGCCAGCACCTTCCTGCCAAAGGGCCAAAGGCATTAGAAAGACTTTTGGTTTGGATCTTGAGTTGCAGATGAGAGATTGTGGCCACCTCCTCTATAACTACTGCTATCATCCTCCTCCTCCTCCTCTTCATCATCATCATCACTATCACCATCATCGTTATTCCCCTCCCAGGCCGGACTTCCGGGGCTCTCACAGGCACCCCACTACTCCCTTATCCCTGGGGGCACAGCTGGGAGAGAGGTGGCGGGGACAGGACAGGAAAGTGGTGGCAGTTGACAGAGACGACAAGGGCCCACAGGTTCCCACAGAGGTTTCCAGAGCGAGCCTTCCCTCTGCTCGGCCTCAGTTTCTCCCATCTGTACCACGGGGTGAGCAGGCTCTGGCGCCTCCCCGCAGTAGGCTCTCGTGGGGCCCTGCCCAGTGATGGCCATTGTTTTTCTGCCCTGACTCTATACCACCAGCGAGCTGTGTGACCTTGGGCAAGTCACTCAGCCTCTCTGGATCTCAGTGTCCTGATCTCGAAATGGGGGTGAGCCTGGTGCCTTCAACACAGGGCTGTGGGTGGAAAGAATGAGCCCCCGCCGGCGGCAGAGTCCTGAGATACGGGAAGCTCTGAACAAAACGGAGGGCTTGTCCCAGTGGAGACACAGGCGGCGTGAAGCTCGTGCACATTCCATGGGTCACGCACGGCCACAGCGGGGAGAGAGAGCCGTGAGCTGAACCGTGAAGGCCGCTGTGCCCAGATGGGCTCACTGCCTGCGCGCTGGCACGGGCCCTGGGTGAGCGAGAGGAGCGGCCAGGTCTGCTGTCCCGTCCGAGGGCTCCAGCCCCCTGGCTCTCCTGGCACGAGCTTCTCTGCGTGTTTTGCACACACAAAAAGCTCCCGATCCTACACCAGCCACTTCCTCTGGGGCTCGGCCAGAGGAACAGCATTGTGGGTCGTGTGATCTTTGGTCCCGTGAAGCCCGGATGCTGATGCAGTTTAGACACAGCTCGCTGACCAGTGTGGTCCAGGAAAGAGGGGTCTCTGACCCTCCTAGGCGGCCTCTCCTCGGGGGGGGTGACAGGAAGGAGAAGACAGCATGCCCCCCAAGGTCCTCAGACGTGTGCAGCTTGCTGTGCATTGAAGAGAAGTTCACAGACTAGTAGGAGGAATCACCGTTCATGGAAAAATGGACTGTCTGACTTCAAACCACACTAAATTAAGCCACCAGTTTCCTCATCTGAGGGACAGCGACGGCAGCCCCCTCAGATGAGTCCGTCAGGGTCTCTCATGATAAACTCTCGCCCGCCCTGGGGTCTGCACCCGGAAGGGGTTCAACCAGCGTTCACTATCGCCCTTGTCACCATCAGCAACGTCCCAGCCCCTCCCCGCATCCCGGGTGCCCTCCATGTCCTAGGGTGCAGGTGGCCAGGGTCCAGGCAGGACCTACCAGTGAGTGGCAGACAGGCCGGCCTGGGCTCTACTGAGTGTGCCAAGTGGGCCCCACCGCCCAGGCCTGCCAACCAACCCTTATCTGCAATTCCCAACCCAACCGGCATTTATCTGCAGGTTTCTGGCAGACGCATTCGGTGCGAATCCCGACCTGAACGAATAGGAGGCTATTTATAATCTTGGCGCGTCCTCCTCAGTGTGAAAATTCACGCGTTCACTGCAGGGACCATCCCGTGTCTGAGGCCGGGGCTGTCCAGACGCAGGGTGACAGGAGGCGACCTCGGGGACCGTGGCAACCAGAAGGGCAGGCTGCTGCCGGGGGCTGGCAGCGACATGGCCCCCACAGCCAGAAAGACCTCTTTTCAAAGACATCTGGATCTTGGGTTTTTTGGGGGGGCGGTTTTTGGTAAAACAAGACAAAGAGAAACTTTTCCAGAAATGGGCCACCCAATTTTTAACATTGTGCAAAGCCAATGAAGCTCATCCAGGGCCTGATGCGGCCGGCAGGGCTGCTGAAGTGGGAATCACGTGGAAAGCTGGGAGCCAAGGGGAGAGGGGAAGCTGGGAGATGAGGATGGATGCATATGATATATGTGGTCTCAGAGCTGCTTTCAGGAATTCATCTGCTCCTCGCCGAGACCTGTCGGAGCAGCTCCAAATGATTAAATCCCTGCAAATGCAGAAATGAAAAGGGGGTTCAGAGGAGTAAGGAGGCCTTCTTTTTTTTATTTTTAAAGATTTTATTTAATCATTTTCAGAGAGAGGAGAAGAGAAGGAGAAAGACAGGGAGAGAAATATCCATGTGCAGTTGCCTCTCGTGCACTCCATACTGGGGGGCCGTGGCCTGCAACCCAGGCACGTGTCCTGACTGGGAATTGAACGAGCGACCCTTTGGTTCAAAGTCCACGCTCATTCCGCTGAGCTACTACACCAGCCAGGGCTTTAAGAGGCACTCTAACCCTGGCTTTCTTGTCCTGAGCTTTGCCTGGATGTGGTCAGTCCAAGTCCTAAATTTCTGGGCTTCCAGGGAAGGTCGGCTGGAAAAGGAAGGGGCCTTTGGAGAATGCTCGTTCTCAGCTCCAGCGGCTGAGGTGTCGCTGTGGAGAGCAGGTTAGGAAATGGCACGATGCTTCCGTGCCCCATGTCCCCCGTGGTCTCAAGGGTCTCCGGGCTTCTGTGTGCAGATTCTGCCACAGCAGAGCCTGGACCTCAGGCTGCAGGCGGGGGCCGGTGGGGTACATTGTGGCAGGAAGGGCGTCAGAGAGCCCTGAGCGCATCTCCCAGGTTCAGGGGAAGGAGGATGTTGGTCTGATCCCTGTGCAAAGCCGCTAACATCAGCTGCGGACGATCAGACCCTGAATATTTCCTGACAGAACGAAAGAACAAAGCACCCAGGATGCTCCAAGTCAGGCACACCTCCCCCTGTCGACCTCTCAACCTCCAGGAGGGTGAGGGGTGGTGGAATCTAAGGCCCGCATTTTATAGATGAGGACACGGAGCCCAAAGAGGCCGAGTGACTCACCAAGAGCGCACGGCAAGTGCCTGGGAAAGCCCTCCCGGTGGCGTGTCTCACGGACGAGCAAAATTGCAGGTTCACACCTTCCCATCGGGCTCGCACGCCAGGAACACGCAGGAGCCAGTGAGACACGGGGCCAGCTGCCGCAGCCTTCGCTCCAATGGAAGGGCGGCCGCCTGGCCCAGAGGTCAAACAGCACAAACCCGGCTCCCGGAGGCCCGGCTGAGAGTTCCGACCCCAGCACTCACAAGCTGTTCGGGCCGGTTCATCGCTCTTAATCTCCTCATCTGTACAATGGGAATTCGAGCAGCAGCAGCACCTGCTTCGCAGGGCTGTGATGAGGTTTGAGAGCGTGCACGTAAAAAGTGCCTGGGAAGGGGTGCCAGCTATAGGCGATGGGGACGCTGCTGGAGGGACAGACAGGAAAGGCTGCTCGGTTGAGGACAGATGGACACCCAGAGGGAGCCAAAGCCCTAGGATGCCTAAACGCCTCTTCTCCGCAAGGCATTTTCCATTGTAGAATTTTCCTTGGTTGTCTGGCTCGTCAGGTCTTTCCTGGCAGGGCCTGGGCTGCCCTGTGTGAGACCTGCCACCACGGCCAGGCCCGGGGGCTTCCGGGCCTGGGGGCTTCCGGGCCTGGGGGCTCAACTCTGCACCCCCAACTTGGCCCTTGGGAGGCACAATGGGGGGGCAGAGAGTAGAGGGCATGGGTGTAGGAGGCAAGCTCATGGTTCAAACCCAGGCCCTGCCAATTGCTGGCAGCGTCGCCCTGGAGGGGGCACTTACGCTCTCCCAGTAGGCGTCCCGCGAACGTACTCAACTCACACTGCGAGGCCGTGTGGGACATTAACGAGGACATCTGTAAGGAATGACCCGAGGGCCAAGTGTACAGTAGGTGCTCAATAACGGTAGCTGCTGTTCATAATGAATGTTGGCCGAGGTGACTTTGGGAATGCAAGGGCCCAGGTGAGCAAGGCAAGTGTGAGCCCGGGGGCCTGGCTCTCCCGGGGTCCTGGACAGGGAGTCGCCCACGGGGAAAGCTCCCTCGGGCCCCGCACGCACCCCAGGCCCTGCCGGGACCATGACCAGGAGCCACGGCTCTGAGCACCAGGCAGGGCCAGGTGCTCACCGGGCTGAGTCCTTCACGCCGATCCCATCCTCTCATCACCGTGCAGCTGCTCCTCTCCCTGTCCCCAAGCTGTGGACCAGGAAACGGAGACTTGGAGACTCGGAGGGGCTGAGGCGCTGGCCTGCCCAGGGCCCGCAGGCAGGCAGTGGCAGGGCCGTGCCCTCGCCCAGAGAAAGGGATCAGTGCCTGAGAACCCGCACAGCCCCAGAGGGGGGTGGGTTTCCACCAAAGTGCCCCCCAAGCTGCCTCAGCTGTCATGGTTTAGCCAAAGAAATGACTCCCTAAAGGTGAACAGCCCTACTCCCAATGGGGAGCTGGAGCTGGGGGAGCTGGAGGGAGGTGGGAGTGAGAGGTCAGGGGTGGGAATGAGAGGTCAGGGGTGGGAATGATGGCAAGACCAAGGGCCCTCCCGCCTCCTCTTTCACCTCCTGAGAGTGGACATCTCCACCGCGTCCTCCTGCCCACTGCAGCAGACCAGATGATTGACAGCTGGTCAACACTGCTCTGGGGCCGACACTCCCCCTGCGTGAAAAAACGCCTTCCCCCCTGAGGCCCAGGACTCCCAGGCGACCACGCGAGGCTCTCCCGAGACAGACGAGCATCGCTGGGCCAGCACGGCTCCATGACGAGGGATCTCGGGTGGGGGGAGAGGGTGAGCTGCAAGCCTCCCCTTCAAATCCTACCACGGGTTCAGAACACTCAGGCAAGAACAGGCTTTAAGAAAAAAAAAAAAAAACGATTTATTTTAACACCCAGCAACAATTTCTCAAACACAACTTAAACCCAGCCGCTGACTATATAACATAGTCTCCACGACCAGTGCTGACCTCAGAGCCCAACGGAGAGGTCAGTCCAGGGGTCAGACAGGCAGCCATCAATACCCCTGCTCTGAGAGTGATAACGCTGGGTGGCGGACTCAGAGGGTGGGCTCTGAGGACACACAGGCATGTCACCCCACCCCGTCCCCACCCGGATCCACCGACAGCCCAGCCGCAGGTCAGCTAGTCTCAGGCTGCCCTGCTGGGAGACCCCCTTCTTCCCACAATGGGGCTGGCAGGAGGTGGCACTTCCCAAATGGCTCGCACCCCTACTGGCTGAGCCCAGGCAGGAGCTGCGCCAGGCTCGCTGGGGCCGTGGTCTTGGCGCCCCGACCAACTGGCTGGGCCCCCACGGCCGAGTCCCTTCCAGTCCAAGTCTGAGCTTTGACGCCCTCCCCTGGAGGCCGGAGCTGGGAGAGACGAATCGAGGCTGTTCTTGTCCCACCTGCTTGGGAATACTCCAGAGCAGCAACCTGGTCTTGGGTTCCCTCCCTGGCTCGTTTCCTGGTCCCTGGAACTATGGAGTGCAAACTTTAAAAAATATTTATTTATTTTCATTCTTAAAGGGGAAGGGAGGAAGATGGAGAGAGACACATAGATGTGTGAAAAAAACATCGATCGGGTGCCTCTTGCACGCCCCCATGTGCGAACCTGGCCCGCAACTCAGGCATGTGCCCTGACTGGGAATCGAACCAGCGACCTTTTGGTTTGCAGGCCGGTGCTCTGAGCCACACCAGCCAGGGCAGGAGTGCAAGCTTTTTCTGATTGAAAGCAACCTACCAGCACATTTTGACTGTGCAGCCGGAGGCACGGAAAGTGATCCTTGTCCTCACAGTGTGCAGTGCCTCTGACATCCTCTCTTCTAGTCCATTTCATTGTGTAAAACATCGACCTTTGTGACACCGCTCATTAGTGCAAAGGGACGGCAGGCGGGAATGTGGGGCGGGGTGGGGCTGTTGTGTGCCCTGGTTGTGATGACGGTTTACCCCGGCCCACGTCTGCGCTAGCATCCACGGCACTGTGCACAGAAGGAAAAGCCAGGGGACCGCCTGTTCTTTTTGCAAAGTCAAGTTTAAAACAGGGACGAAAGGTCATGCTTGCGACCCACTGAACTGACTTCACGGCCCACCCAGGGGGACAGGGGTAGCGTGCGAAGCCCTGCACCTGGACGCCAGGATCCTGGGGGCGGGCAGAGAAGGCCGTGGCTCTGCCCGTGGGCGCAGGGAGCGGGACGCGGGCGGGAGACTCACTTCCTGACCTTGCTCTCTCCTTTCCGCAGTGACTTCCTGCCTCGGAGGGCCCGGCGACTCAGGTGAGGAAGAGCTATGGGAGGCCTGGCGGCAGAGGCGGGCAGGGGGAGCCGGGCTGTCGTTCTGTCAGGCTTGTAGGGGGTCCTGCCAATTCAGAAAATCAGCGCCTCCACCAGGGATAGAGAGAGAGAAAGAGAGAGAGAGAGTGTCAGAGTCCCCCCACCACACACACGACCATGCCCACCTGCACGTGGACGCCCTCCATGGCCACGAGACACCCCATCTGTCCAGTGCTCCCCCACCCGAAACATCCATCCATCTCTGGCATATCTTTCCAGAACCTCTCTATGCCAGTGCAAACACACATTCTTATTCTTTCCGTCACGAAGCCTGAGCACATCACAAAAGCCATGTTCCTGCCCACGACCCGGCAATCCCACTTCTGGGGGTCCTCCCAGGAGAGGGGGCAACGAGTGCCCACAAAAAGACAAAGACAGGCACCCGAGGGTCCACAGCAGCCCAGACGTGGACGCAGCCCAGATGGCCAAGGCCTGTCCACACGGGAAGCGTGGGCAGCCACGGAAAGGACGGACTCACGGCCAGGCAGCGCCGGGGGAAATCTGCAGCCCCGAGCGAAAGGAGCCAGGCTGGAAAAACCGGCGAACAATAGAAGTGCGAATGATCTCACTCACATGACATTTTAGGACGGGTGAAAGTCATCTTGAGTGACAGAAAGCAGACGGGTGGTGGCCTGCGGCAGGCTGCAGGGAGTCTCCCGGGTGGTGGGAAGGCTCTGTGTGGGGGAGCACGGTGGTGGTGCTACGGACGGACGCCCGCCGTCTGTCCAGTTCCTCTGAACAAGCACCCCTCAAACGAGCGCGTTTCACTGGGTGCAGGTTGCACCTCAATAAAGTCGGTTTTAGAAGTCAGAGGAAAAGAAACAGGCACCAGGCCTATCTCAGGTCTACGGAGACAGACTTCCCAGGAGGAGGGCGGCTCTGCTGCACCAGGAGGGGGGGCGGTGGTTGAGGGCCCCTCGCCCACTGTTCCAAGTTTCCCCCGGCTCCGAGGTCTGCGCCCCGTCCTTCCGGCCTGGCTCCAGGTGGCTTCAGGGGGCCGCCTGGGTCAGGAGAGGCCCAGGTGGAGACTCTGGGAAGTCCCTGCAGTGCCCCGAAGGATGAGTCACAGGAGCGCGACAGCAGGGAGCCGGGCTGCGGGCGGGGGCCCAGAGGGAGAGCTGGGGCAGGCAGGCAGGCAGGCAGGCAGGCAGTGAGGAGCCTTCCCAGCCTGACCCTGCCCTGCTCTCTGACCCCTAGAGCTCCCGCTGAGACTGCAAGCTCCAGCTCTCCGTGCCAGGGCCAGCTGGAGGTCCCTCTTCGACGGCAAGTGGCACACGGTGGACAGCCAGAGCTGGGGCCGCAGCCGGAACCGCTGGGAGGACCCCAGGCAGGCCTCCAGTCTCTGCCAGAAGCTGAACTGCGGGGACGCCTTGGTCCTGGCCCACATCTCGCACTTCAACAGCCCCCAGAACCACGTCATCTGCCATGGGCAGCCAGGGTCCTTCTCCAGCTGCAACTCCAGCGTGGCAAACCAGAGGGCCCCTCTGGGCCTGATCTGCTTAGGTGGGTCCCCTCGGCCCGGACACCGGGCTGGATGCGGGGGCCTGCGCAGGCAGGTGGAAGAGTGTTCCCGGGTTTACAGTGCCCCCCACACACACAACACATTCGCTGGTGGGGGAACTGGAGCGGGAAGGCTGAGGGGTGCTGGCACCTGTCTGGTGAGATGGAAAAGGTCAAGGACCTGCTAACGTCACTGTCTCCTCTTAGCCTCCGTTTTCCCAACTGTAAAATGGGCTGGTGCCCGCCCACCTCACAGGAGGCTTAGAGACAACTCGTGGAGCAAGTGGCACTCACATCCCGAGTTCCGGGTCCTGCTGGAACGGCCCTCAGCCCCAGAGCTGCCCTCAGCCCTGCACACGCCCCACCCCCCCTCCTCCCGCTCTTTTCTGCCCCCTCACCAGAATGTCTCCTTGCAGAGCTGCCGAAGACGAGCCCTCCTACCACAAGGCCGCCGCCCACCACGCAGAGCCCACAGGTAAAAGGATTCCGAGGCCCCCGGGGGAGGGTGTCCGATGCAGTGATTAGAAACACAGGATGCCCAGTTACATTTGAATTTCGGGCAAACACGGAAAAGTGTTGGTGGATACGCCCCATGCAGCAGTCCCGGGACATCGCCGCTCCTACAAGGTCCAGTCGGGCCGGTCTATTCACACGCCGTGTGTTGGAGCCGAGATCCAGGAGCATGGAGGGCCTCCCTGCCCCCCCGCCGCCAGCCGTCAGTGCTCAGAAGCAACACCCCTCCCCCTCTCATCCCCAGGCACTACCCGGGATGCAATCTGGTGCCAGGGCCCGAGGGCCTGCGGTGCATGGGCTTGTGAATGCTACAGGGGCCGTCTCAGTAGGTGGCACCATCAGCTATGAGGACCAGGACGGGCACAAGGATCAGAACGGACCCAAGAACCTGGGGGACCTCATCCTGCGGGGCCCTTCAGTGTGGCTCCTTCCTGAAAGCGCCTGCCGGAGGCCAGGGCAGCCAGGACGCAGCCCCAGGGGAGACCGGGCCCTTGCCAATCCGGTGGGAGATCCGGGACACCAACTGCACCTCCCTGGAGCAGTGTTTCAGAAGGTCCAGCCCCGGAATCCTGGGCAACGGTGGGAGGGGCGGCCGCTCATGCTGCGGCCCGAGCCCCGGGTTCTAAGCCTGGCCATGTGTGCCTAGGACGGGTCCCCGGGCCTCTCCGGGCCTCCCCATCTGCCGTTTCTAAAAGGCAGGGGGTGAACTAGAAGAGATCTGACCTCTTCTCGAGGTCTGGAAGGTGGAGCGGGGTAAAGAGGTGCGTGGTCCCAAGACGGGAATGGGCGGCAACAGGAAGGAGCTTGCAGCTCCCCGGTTCGGAAGGGAAGGTCTCAGGGGACCCTCAGGCCCCTCTAGAGAAGCTGGTGTGCGGAGGGGACTCGGCGTGTGGTGTGTGTGTGTGTGTGTGTGTGTGTGTAAATAGGCATGTGTGAGCAGTGTGCTTGTGTGTGTTTTCAAGGGCCAGGCATGCCTCCAAATGCTATCTTGCCATCCCCCGAGCATGTGATGGTGGCACATTTGCACACATGTTCACACAGCTATTCTTATACGGAACTGCAAGAGATACAAAATGCCTTCCCGCCTCCAGGGCAGAGGCCTGGAGACGGGGCCCTGGCTGCCCCCGGACCCTCCAGTGGAGCTGCTGTGGCCCCTCAGCCCTGGGCAGCCCTGGGACCAGGCCCTTCAATCCCCGCCTGCCCCTCACTGGGTGGCTGGGTATGGGGTGGGGTCCTGCCCCGCGGCCTCCCGCCTGAATCCCATGTGGGCCGAGGCTCCTGCAGGACCATGCAGGCCCGTGGCCCAAAGGAGCCCGGCGTCAGGGAGGCTCAGCAAGCCGCACCTTCAGCCCCTATTTGGCAGGAGCCCCCTGGAACCCCAGGAGCATGTGGTTCTCCGTGTGTGTGCATGTGTGTGCACGTGTGTGCACACACACACACCGGTAGATCAGAAACATTCCCTTCGCTCAGTGGGTCACCGCTTAGAAAATACCTTCAGAGCCATTTTCTTCCGTAAGCTCCATGGCAGCCTAGGAAGTAGGCGGGCCCAGCGGCCCCCATTTCACAGTGGAGAAAACTGAGGTCCGAGGGGCAAGCCAGGTGAAGCAGCTGGTGGGCAGCGCAGCTGACCCCAGCCCAGCACTCCTGCTCTCATGAGACCGCTCAGGACCCTTAGCTAAGAGCAGAGGCCACCAAAGCCACTCCCTTGCGGAGGAAATGGTCGCAGGACACAACTGCCCCCAGCGCACTTGCAGCCCCCCAAGGTCTAGGGGCCCCGAGGCCCAGGGCCGGAGCCGGGGGCAAACAGCACAGGTACCTTTGAGATGCCGCACAGCCCTGGGGACGCTGCAGCCTCCTGCTGGCCTGCCTGGGGCCGTGCCCGTGACTCAGGGAACTTGGGGCATGAAGGTGCCTGTGGCATGGGGACGGCGGCCTTGACCATGGCCTCCCACGGTGGCTCTCAGCCCCAGAGGACTCTGCAGATTGAATCCTGTCTGCCACTCGCTGGCCGGGTGACCTCCGACCTGTCTGTAAGCGTCAGTCGGTTTTCTCCTCCGTCCGTGAGAATACAGTAGTGCCTGCCTCATGCAGGGTTTTAAGGATGAAATGCATCAATGCATGTAAAGTGTCCATCAGAATGTCGGCATGTAGTAGAGTAAGCACTCAAGAAAGCATCAATAGTAATAATAATAATTACTGTTAAATTATTAGTACTACTCTCAAGGTCAGTAAGAAACGAGATGAGGTAGGATTGGTGCGAAGGGGTCTTGCCAGAGGCTGGCCTACCCCTCAGCCTTTTTGCTCCCCAGCACTCTGGCACAGGCTCTGCATTCATTCACTACCCACAAAGGTTTACTGAGCTCCTACTCTGTGTCCAGCTCTGTTCAAAGCACTGGGGATACAGCAGTGCAGGATCAGGACCCCCCGCCATGGACCTCCTGTCCTGTGTGCCAGGCTGAGACCCAGGAGACCCTTACAAAGCACAAGTAAACGAGCCCTTGAAATACGTGCAAATATGTTGATCGCACAACCAAGGAAACAGCGTGGTGGACATAAGTGGCCGACTTCACTGAGGGCAGGCAGGCCCAGTCCACAGGCTAGACATCCACGACGAGGAGGGGGTGGGGCCCCAGCTTTGTGTGAGCCACGCAGCCCGTGTCCCAGGTGGGCAGCGCTGAGGCCCGCTGGCTCTGGACACAAAGGATGAGGCCCCAACACCCCCAGGAGGAACGGGTGGGACCAGGGGCCGGCACTGGCCCTCTGGACGCTCTGCCCAGCTCCAGCCATTCAAGGGGCTTTCCTCCATCTGGACCAGGGAGGGCCTCCAACTTCCGCCTGACAAGCTGGACTGAACCCCTACTGTGTTACGTGCACACCTGTTGGTGGGTACACGTGCGCACATGGGTGTATGCCGTGTGCATCTGTGTCGGGTGCAGTGTGTCCAGGAGAGCTGTGTGCGCGTTCCTGAAGGCCCGTGGGGCTCAGAGCAGCACGGGTCGGGGTCCAATTTCTAGCTGGCCACTCACAAATGACAAGAACACCTCTCTGAGTCTCAGCCTTCTCACCCAGAAAATGGGGGTCACCGCTGTGCTCGCCTCAAGGGTAATTCATCACCAGATCTAACTCTTTCGTTCATAGCGTTTCAGATAGCACCTGTGCACTGAGCACCCACTATGTGCCAGGCAGCATCCTGAGCTCAGGGGGCACCGCGGCGAACAAGGAAAACCCCGGGGGGTGGGGTCTGACGCTGTAGTCGGGGTGTGGGTGGGGGAAACAGACGAGACATGGAGTGGGCCGGTGACTGCACGGCGCTCGGGGTCCTGAGTGGTGTGGTCGGGGGGTTGGGAGCGGGGGCGGCCATGCTGTACCTGGGAGGGTGCAGTGGGCCTCACGAAAGATAATGTTTGGGAAAAGTCTGGTAGGGAGGGAGGGAGCCCACTGTGCCAGCCTGGGGAGGACCCTGCAGAGGGGCGCGGCCGGAAGGCTGTGGGGCGCCCCCCTGGGGTCCGGGGCTTCCTCCCCAGTGACCTGAGCAGAGGGAAAGTGTGCCTGAGCGCCCTGGAGAGAGACAGGAACTCACCTGTCTGGTCCACAGCCCGTACCTTGAACCCCGGGCCGGGCCGTTGCTTGGGGAATCAGAATGTTTTAGATGGCAGGAGGTACCTTGTGCATGGCTGCGTGTCCCGGACATGCCCGGCCAACCAGGCCTCAGGCAACGCTTCAGGAGATGGCTTCTGCAGTGAGGCGTGAATTCACACACTCAGAGGGACCCCTGAAGGCCGCCAGCACCTTCCTGCCAAAGGGCCAAAGGCATTAGAAAAGACTTTGGTTTGGATCTTGAGTTTGCAGATGAGAGATTGTGGCCACCTCCTCTATAACTACTGCTATCATCCTCCTCCTCCTCCTCTTCATCATCATCATCACTATCACCATCATCGTTATTCCCCTCCCAGGCCGGACTTCCGGGGCTCTCACAGGCACCCCACTACTCCCTATCCCTGGGGGCACGCTGGGAGAGAGGTGGCGGGGACAGGACAGGAAAGTGGTGGCAGTTGACAGAGACGACAATGGCCCACAGGTTCCCACAGAGGTTTCCAGAGCGAGCCTTCCCTCTGCTCGGCCTCAGTTTCTTCCCATCTGTACCACGGGGTGAGCAGGCTCTGGCGCCTCCCCGCAGTAGGCTCTCGTGGGGCCCTGCCCAGTGATGGCCATTGTTTTTTCTGCCCTGACTCTATACCACCAGCGAGCTGTGTGACCTTGGGCAAGTCACTCAGCCTCTCTGGATCTCAGGTGTCCTGATCTCGAAATGGGGGTGAGCCTGGTGCCTTCAACACAGGGCTGTGGGTGGAAAGAATGAGCCCCAGCCGCGCGGCCAGAGTCCTGAGATACGGGAAGCTCTGGAACAAAACGGAGGGCTTGTCCCAGTGGAGACACAAGGCGCGTGAAGCTCGTGCACATTCCATGGGTCACGCACGGCCACAGCGGGGAGAGAGAGCCGTGAGCTGAACCGTGAAGGCCGCTGTGCCCAGATGGGCTCACTGCCTGCGCGCTGGCACAGGCCCTGGGTGAGCGAGAGGAGCGTGGCCATGTCTGCTTGTCCCGTCCGAGGGCTCCAGCCCCCTGGCTCTCCTGGCACGAGCTTCTCTGCGTGTTTTGCACACACAAAAGCTCCCGATCCTACACCAGCCACTTCCTCATGGGGCTCGGCCAGAGGAACAGCATTGTGGGTCGTGTGATCTTTGTTCCCGTGAAGCCCGGATGCTGACGCAGTTTAGACACAGCTCGCTGACCAGTGTGTCCAGGAAAGAGGGGGTCTCTGACCCTCCTAGGCGGCCCTCTCCTCGGGGGGGGGGGGTGACAGGAAGGAGAAGGCAGCATGCCCCCCAAGGCCCTCAGACATGTGCAGCTTGCTGTGCATTGAAGAGAAGTTCACGGACTAGTAGGAGGAATCACCGTTCATGGAAAAATGGACTGTCTGCACTTCAAACCACACTAAATTAAGCCACTGGTTTCCTCATCTGAGGGACAGCGACGGCAGCCCCTCAATGAGTCCGTCAGGGTCTCTCATGATAAACTCTCACCCGCTCGTGGGTCCTGCACCCGGAAGGGGTTCAACCAGCGTTCACTATCGCCCTTGTCACCATCAGCAACGTCCCAGCCCTCCCCGCATCCCGGGTGCCCTCCATGTCCTAGGGTGCAGGTGGCCAGGGTCCAGGCAGGACCTACCAGTGAGTGGCAGACAGGCCGGCCTGGCTCTACTGAGTGTGCCAAGTGGGCCCCACACCCAGGCCTGCCAACCAACCCTCATCTTCAATTCCCAACCCACCTGGCATTTATCTGCAGGTTTCTTCTGGCAGACTCATTCGGTGCAATCCCGACCTGAACGAATAGGAGGCTATTTATAATCTTGGCGCGTCCTCCTCAGTGTGAAAATTCACGCGTTCACTGCAGGGACCATCCCGTGTCTGAGGCCGGGGCTGTCCAGACGCGGGCGACAGGAGGCGGCCTCGGGGACCGTGGCAACCAGAAGGCAGGCTGCTGCCGGGGGCTGGCCGGACATGGCCCCCACGGCCAGAAAGACCTCTTTTTCAAAGACATCTGGATCTTGGGTTTTTGGGGGGGCAGTTTTGTGGTAAAAACAAGACAAAGAGAAACTTTTCCAGAATGGGGCCACCCAATTTTTAACATTGTGCAAAGCCAATGAAGCTCATCCAGGGCCTGATGCGGCCGGCAGGGCTGCTGAAGTGGGAATCACGTGGAAAGCTGGGAGCCAAGGGGAGAGGGGAGCTGGGAGATGAGGATGGATGCATATGATATATGTGGTCTCAGAGCTTGCTTTCAGGAATTCATCTGCTCCTCGCCGAGACCTGTCGGAGCAGCTCCAAATGATTAAATCCCTGCAAAATGCAGAAATGAAAAAGGGGGTTCAGAGGGAGTAAGGAGGCCTTCCTTTTTTTATTTTAAAGATTTTATTAATCATTTTCAGAGAGAGAGAAGAGAAGGAGAAAGACAGGGAGAGAATATCCATGTGCAGTTGCCTCTCGTGCACATCCATACTGGGGGGCCGTGGCCTGCAACCCAGGCACGTGTCCTGACTGGGAATTGAACGAGCGACCCTTTGGTTCAAAGTCCACGCTCATTCCGCTGAGCTACTACACCAGCCAGGGCTTTAAGAGGCACTCTAACCCTGGCTTTCTTGTCCTGAGCTTTGCCTGGATGTGTCAGTCCAAGTCCTAAATTCTGGGCTTCCAGGGAAGGTCGGCTGGAAAAGGAAGGGGCCTTTGGAGAATGCTCGTTCTCAGCTCCAGCGGCTGAGGTGTCGCTGGTGGAGAGCAGGTTAGGAAATGGCACGATGCTCCGTGCCCCATGTCCCCCGTGGTCTCAAGGGTCTCCGGGCTTCTGTGTGCAGATTCTGCCACAGCAGAGCCTGGACCTCAGGCTGCAGGCGGGGGCCGGTGGGGTACATGTGGCAGGAAGGGCGTCAAGAGAGCCCTGAGCGCATCTCCAGGTTCAGGGGAAGGAGGATGTTGGTCTGATCCCTGTGCAAAGCCGCTAACATCAGCTGCGGACGATCAGACCCTGAATATTTCCTGGACAGAACGAAAGAACAAAGCACCCAGGATGGCTCCAAGTCAGGCACACCTCCCCTGTCGACCTCTCAACCTCCAGGAGGGTGAGGGGTGGTGGAATCTAAGGCCCGCATTTTATAGATGAGGACACGGAGCCCAAAGAGGCCGAGTGACTCACCAAGAGCGCACGGCAAGTGCCTGGGAAAGCCCTCCCTGGTGCGTGTCTCACGGGACGAGCAAATTGCAGGTTCACACCTTCCCATCGGGCTCGCACGCCAGGACACGCAGGAGCCAGTGAGACACGGGGCCAGCTGCCGCAGCCTTCGCTCCAATGGAAGGGCGGCCGCCTGGCCCAGAGGTCAACAGCACAAACCCGCTGCTCCCGGAGGCCCGGCTGAGAGTTTCCGACCCCAGCACTCACAAGCTGTTCGGGCCGGTTCATCGCTCTTAATCTCCTCATCTGTACAATGGGAATTCGAGCAGCAGCAGCACCTGCTTCGCAGGGGCTGTGAGTGAGGTTTGGAGCGTGCACGTAAAGTGCCTGGGAAGGGGTGCCAGCTATAGGCGATGGGGACGCTGCTGGAGGGACAGACAGGAAAGGCTGCTCGGTTGAGGACAGATGGACACCCAGAGGGAGCCAAGCCCTAGGATGCCTAAACGCCTCTTCTCCGCAAGGCATTTTCCATTGTAGAATTTTCCTTGGTTGTCTGGCTCGTCAGGTCTTCCTGGCAGGGCCTGGGCTGCCCTGTGTGAGACCTGCCACCACGGCCAGGCCCGGGGGCTTCCGGGCCTGGGGGCTTCCGGCCTGGGGGCTCAACTCTGCACCCCCAACTTGGCCCTTGGGAGGCACAATGGGGGGGCAGAGAGTAGAGGGCATGGGTGTAGGAGGCAAGCTCATGGTTCAAACCCAGGCCCTGCCAATTGCTGGCAGCGTCGCCTGGAGGGGGACTTACGCTCTCCCAGTAGGCGTCCCGCGAACGTACTCAACTCACACTGCGAGGCCGTGTGGGACATAACGAGGACATCTGTAAGGAATGACCCCGAGGGCCAAGTGTACAGTAGGTGCTCAATAACGGTAGCTGCTGTTTCATAATGAATGTTGGCCGAGGTGCTTTGGGAATGCAAGGGCCCAGGTGAGCAAGGCAAGTGTGAGCCCGGGGGCCTGGCTCTCCCGGGGTCCTGGACAGGGAGTCGCCCACGGGGGAAAGCTCCCTCGGGCCCCGCACGCACCCCAGGCCCTGCCGGGACCATGACCAGGAGCCACGGCTCTGAGCACCAGGCAGGGCCAGGTGCTCACCGGGCTGAGTCCTTCACGCCGATCCATCCTCTCATCACCGTGCAGCTGCTCCTCTCCTGTCCCCAAGCTGTGGACCAGGAACGGAGACTTGGAGACTCGGAGGGGCTGAGGCGCTGGCCTGCCCAGGGCCCGCAGGCAGGCAGTGGCAGGGCCGTGCCCTCGCCCAGAGAAAGGGTCAGTGCCTGAGAACCCGCACAGCCCCAGAGGGGGGTGGGTTTCCACCAAAGTGCCCCCCAAGCTGCCTCAGCTGTCATGGTTTAGCCAAGAAATGACTCCCTAAAGGTGAACAGCCCTACTCCCAATGGGGGAGCTGGAGCTGGGGGAGCTGGAGGAGGTGGGAGTGAGAGGTCAGGGGTGGGAATGAGAGGTCAGGGGTGGGAATGATGGCAAGACCAAGGGCCTCCCGCCTCCTCTTTCACCTCCTGAGAGTGGACATCTCCACCGCGTCCTCCTGCCCACTGCAGCAGACCAGATGATTGACAGCTGGGTCAACACTGCTCTGGGGCCGACACTCCCCCCTGCGTGAAAACGCCTTCCCCCCCTGAGGCCCAGGACTCCCAGGCGACCACAGCGAGGCTCTCCCGAGACAGACGAGCATCGCTGGGCCAGCACGGCTCCATGACGAGGGATCTCGGGTGGGGGGAGAGGGTGAGCTGCAAGCCTCCCCTTCAAATCCTACCACGGGTTCAGAACACTCAGGCAAGAACAGGCTTTAAGAAAAAAAAAAAAAAAAAAACGATTATTTTAACACCCAGCAAACAATTTCTCAAACACAACTTAAACCCAGCCCGCTGACTATATACATAGTCTCCACGACCCAGTGCTGACCTCAGAGCCCAACGGAGAGGTCAGTCCAGGGGTCAGACAGGCAGCCATCAATACCCCTGCTCTGAGAGTGATACGCTGGGTGGCGGACCTCAGAGGGTGGGCTCTTAGGACACACAGGCATGTCACCCCACCCCGTCCCCACCCGGATCCACCGACAGCCCAGCCGCAGGTCAGCTAGTCTCAGGCTGCCCTGCTGGAGACCCCCTTCTTCCCACATGGGGCTGGCAGGAGGTGGCACTTCCCAAATGGCTCGCACCCCTACTGGCTGAGCCCAGGCAGGAGCTGCGCCAGGCTCGCTGGGGCCGTGGTCTTGGCGCCCCGACCAACTGGCTGGGCCCCCACGGCCGAGTCCCTTCCAGTCCAAGTCTGAGCTTTGACGCCCTCCCCTGGAGGCCGGAGCTGGGAGAGACGAATCGAGGCTGTTCTTGTCCCACCTGCTTGGGAATACTCCAGAGCAGCAACCTGGTCTTGGGTTCCCTCCCTGGCTCGTTTCCTGGTCCCCTGGAACTATGGAGTGCAAACTTTAAAAAAATATTTTATTTATTTTCATTCTTAAAGGGGAAGGGAGGAAGATGGAGAGAGACACATAGATGTGTGAAAAAAACATCGATCGGGTGCCTCTTGCACGCCCCCATGTGCGAACCTGGCCCGCAACTCAGGCATGTGCCCTGACTGGGAATCGAACCAGCGACCTTTTGGTTTGCAGGCCGGGCTCTGAGCCACACCAGCCAGGGCAGGAGTGCAAGCTTTTTCTGATTGAAAGCAACCTACCAGCACATTTGACTGTGCAGCCGGAGGCACGGAAAGTGATCCTTGTCCTCACAGTGTGCAGTGCCTCTGACATCCTCTCTTCTAGTCCATTTCATTGTGTAAAACATCGACCTTTGTGACACCGCTCATTAGTGCAAAGGGACGGCAGGCGGGAATGTGGGGCGGGGTGGGGCTGTTGTGTGCCCTGGTTGTGATGACGGTTACCCCGGCCCACGTCTGCGCTAGCATCCACGGCACTGTGCACAGAAGGAAAAGCCAGGGGACCGCCTGTTCTTTTTGCAAAGTCAAGTTTTAAAACAGGGGACGAAAGGTCATGCTTGCGACCCACTGAACTGACTTCACGGCCCACCCAGGGGGACAGGGGTAGCGTGCGAAGCCCTGCACCTGGACGCCAGGATCCGGGGGGCGGGCAGAGAAGGCCGTGGCTCTGCCCGTGGGCGCAGGGAGCGGGAGCGGGCGGGAGACTCACTTCCTGACCTTGCTCTCCTCCTTTCCGCAGTGACTTCCTGCCTCGGAGGGCCCGGCGACTCAGGTGAGGAAGAGCTATGGGAGGCCTGGCGGCAGAGGCGGGCAGGGGGAGCCTGGCTGTCGTTCTGTCAGGCTGTAGGGGGTCCTGCCAATTCAGAAATCAGCGCCTCCACCAGGGATAGAGAGAGAGAAGAGAGAGAGAGAGTGTCAGAGTCCCCCCACCACACACACGACCATGCCCACCTGCACGTGGACGCCCTCCATGGCCACGAGACACCCCATCTGTCCAGTGCTCCCCCACCCGAAACATCCATCCATCTCTGGCATATCTTTCCAGAACCTCTCTATGCCAGTGCAAACACACATTCTTATTCTTTCCGTCACGAAGCCTGAGCACATCACAAAAGCCATTTCCTGCCCACGACCCGGCAATCCCACTTCTGGGGGTCCTCCCAGGAGAGGGGCAACGAGTGCCCACAAAAAGACAAAGACAGGCACCCGAGGGTCCACAGCAGCCCAGACGTGGACGCAGCCCAGATGGCCAAGGCCTGTCCACACGGGAAGCGTGGGCAGCCACCGGAAAGGACGGACTCACGGCCAGGCAGCGCCGGGGGAAATCTGCAGCCCCGAGCGAAAGGAGCCAGGCTGGAAAAACCGGCGAACAATAGAAGTGCCGAATGATCTCACTCACATGACATTTTAGGACGGGGTGAAAGTCATTCTTGAGTGACAGAAAGCAGACGGGTGGTGGCCTGCGGCAGGCTGCAGGGAGTCTCCCGGGTGGTGGGAAGGCTCTGTGTGGGGGAGCACGGTGGTGGTGCTACGGACGGACGCCCGCCGTCTGTCCAGTTCCTCTGAACAAGCACCCCTCAAACGAGCGCGTTTCACTGGGTGCAGGTTGCACCCTCAATAAAGTCGGTTTTAGAAGTCAGAGGAAAAGAAACAGGCACCAGGCCTATCTCAGGTCTACGGAGACAGACTTCCCAGGAGGAGGGCGGCTCTGCTGCACCAGGAGGGGGGCGGTGGTTGAGGGCCCCTCGCCCACTGTTCCAAGTTTTCCCCCGGCTCCGAGGTCTGCGCCCCGTCCTTCCGGCCTGGCTCCAGGTGGCTTCAGGGGGCCGCCTGGGTCAGGAGAGGCCCCAGGTGGAGACTCTGGGAAAGTCCCTGCAGTGCCCCGAAGGATGAGTCACAGGAGCGCGACAGCAGGGAGCCGGGCTGCGGGCGGGGGCCCAGAGGGAGAGCTGGGGGCAGGCAGGCAGGCAGGCAGGCAGGCAGTGAGGAGCCTTCCCAGCCTGACCCTGCCCTGCTCTCTGACCCCTAGAGCTCCCGCTGAGACTGCAAGGCTCCAGCTCTCCGTGCCAGGGCCAGCTGGAGGTCCTCTTCGACGGCAAGTGGCACACGGTGGACAGCCAGAGCTGGGGCCGCAGCCGGAACCGCTGGGAGGACCCCAGGCAGGCCTCCAGTCTCTGCCAGAAGCTGAACTGCGGGGACGCCTTGGTCCTGGCCCACATCTCGCACTTCAACAGCCCCAGAACCACGTCATCTGCCAGGGGCAGCCAGGGTCCTTCTCCAGCTGCAACTCCAGCGTGGCAAACCAGAGGGCCCCTCTGGGCCTGATCTGCTTAGGTGGGTCCCCTCGGCCCGGACACCGGGCCTGGGATGCGGGGCCTGCGCAGGCAGGTGGAAGAGTGTCCCGGGTTTACAGTGCCCCCCACACACACACACATTCGCTGGTGGGGAACTGGAGCGGGAAGGCTGAGGGGTGCTGGCACCTGTCTGGTGAGATGGAAAAGGTCAAGGACCCTGCTAACGTCACTGTCTCCTCTTAGCCTCCGTTTTCCCAACTGTAAAATGGGCTGGTGCCGCCCACCTCACAGGAGGCTTAGAGACAACTCGTGGAGCAAGTGGCACTCACATCCCGAGTTCCGGGTCCTGCTGGAACGGCCCTCAGCCCCAGAGCTTGCCCTCAGCCCTGCACACGCCCCACCCCCCCTCCTCCCCGCTCTTTCTGCCCCCTCACCAGAATGTCTCCTTGCAGAGCTGCCGAAGACGAGCCCTCCTACCACAAGGCCGCCGCCCACCACGCCAGAGCCCACAGGTAAAAGGATTCCGAGGCCCCCGGGGGAGGGTGTCCGATGCAGTGATTAGAAACACAGGATGCCCAGTTACATTTGAATTTCGGGCAAACACGAAAAGTGTTGGTGGAATTACGCCCCATGCAGCAGTCGGGACATCGCCGCTTCCCAGGTCCGTCGGCCGGTCATTCACACGCCCGTGTGTTGGAGCCGAGATCCAGGAGCATGGAGGGCCTCCCTGCCCCCCGCCGCCAGCCGTCAGTGCTCAGACGCACACCCCTCCCCCTCTCTCCCCAGTGCCTCCCAGGCTGCATCTGGTGCCAGGGCCCGAGGGCCTGCGGTGCATGGGGCGTGGTGGAATTACAGGGGCAGTCTAGGTGGCACCATCAGCTATGAGGACAGGACGGGCACAAGGATCAGGACGGACCCAAGAACCTGGGGGACCTCATCTGCGGGGCCCTTCAGTGTGGCTCCTTCCTGAAGCGCCTGCCGGAGGCCAGGGCAGCCAGGACGCAGCCCCCAGGGGAGACCGGGCCCCTTGCCAATCCGGTGGGAGATCCGGGACACCAAACTGCACCTCCCTGGAGCAGTGTTTCAGAAAGGTCCAGCCCCGGAATCCTGGGCAACGGTGGGGGAGGGGCGGCCGCTCATGCTGCGGCCCGAGCCCCGGGTTCTAAGCCTGGCCATGTGTGCCTAGGACGGGTCCCCGGGCCTCTCCGGGCCTCCATCTGCCGTTTCTAAAAGGCAGGGGGTGAACTAGAAGAGATCTGACCTCTTCTCGAGGTCTGGAAGGTGGAGCGGGGTAAAGAGGTGCGTGGTCCCAAGACGGGAATGGGCGGCAACAGGAAGGAGCTTGCAGCTCCCCGGTTCGTGAAGGGAAGGTCTCAGGGGACCCTCAGGCCCCTCTAGAGAAGCTGGTGTGCGGAGGGGACTCGGCGTGTGTGTGTGTGTGTGTGTGTGTGTGTAAATAGGCATGTGTGAGCAGTGTGCTTGTGTGTGTTTTCAAGGGCCAGGCATGCCTCCAAATGTCATCTTGCCATCCCCCGAGCATGTGATGGTGGCACATGTGCACACATGTTCACACAGCTATTCTTATACGGAACTGCAAGAGATACAAAATGCCTTCCGCCTCCAGGGCAGAGGCCTGGAGACGGGGCCCTGGCTTGCCCCCGGGACCCTCCAGTGGAGCTGCTGTGGCCCCTCAGCCCTGGGCAGCCCTGGGACCAGGCCCTTCAATCCCCGCCTGCCCTCACTGGTGGCTGGGTATGGGGTGGGGTCCTGCCCCGCGGCCTCCCGCCTGAATCCCATTGTGGGCCGAGGCTCCTGGCAGGACCATGCAGGCCGTGGCCCAAAGGAGCCCGGCGTCAGGGAGGCTCAGCAGCCGCACCTTCAGCCCCTATTTGGCAGGAGCCCCCTGGAACCCCAGGAGCATGTGGTTCTCCGTGTGTGTGTGCATGTGTGTGCACGTGTGTGCACCACACACACCGGTAGATCAGAAACATTCCCTTCGCTCAGTGGGTCAAACCGCTTAGAAAATACCTTCAGAGCCATTTTCTTCCGTAAGCTCCATGGCAGCCTAGGAAGTAGGCGGGCCCAGCGGCCCCATTTCACAGTGGAGAAACTGAGGTCCGAGGGGCAAGCCCAGGGTGAAGCAGCTGGTGGGGCAGCGCAGCTGACCCCAGCCCAGCACTCCTGCTCTCATGGAGACCGCTCAGGACCCTTAGCTAAGAGCAGAGGCCACCAAAGCCACTCCCTTGCGGAGGAAAATGGTCGCAGGACACAACTGCCCCCAGCGCACTTGCAGCCCCCAAGGTCTAGGGGCCCCGAGGCCCAGGGCCGGAGCCGGGGCAAACAGCAAAGGTACCTTTGAGATGCCGCCACAGCCCTGGGGACGCTGCAGCCTCCTGGCTGGCCTGCTGGGCCGTGCCCGTGACTCAGGGAACTTGGGGCATGAAGGTGCCTGTGCATGGGGACGGCGGCCTTGACCATGGCCTCCCACGGTGGCTCTCAGCCCCAGAGACTCTGCAGATTGAATCCTGTCTGCCACTCGCTGGCCGGGTGACCTCCGACCTGTCTGTAAGCGTCAGTCGGTTTTCTCCTCCGTCCGTGAGAATACAGTAGTGCCTGCCTCATGCAGGGTTTTAAGGATGAAATGCATCAATGCATGTAAAGTGTCCATCAGAATGTCGGCATGTAGTAGAGTAAGCACTCAAGAAGCATCAATAGTAATAATAATAATTACTGTTAAATTATTATTACTACTCTCAAGGTCAGTAAGAAACGAGATGAGGTAGGATTGGTGCGAAGGGGTCTTGCCAGAGGCTGGCCTACCCCTCAGCCTTTTTGCTCCCCAGCACTCTGGCACAGGCTCTGCATTCATTCACTTACCCACAAAGGTTTACTGAGCTCCTACTCTGTGTCCAGCTCTGTTCAAAGCACTGGGGATACAGCAGTGCATGGATCAGGACCCCCCGCCATGGACCTCCTGGTCCTGTGTGCCAGGCTGAGACCAAGGAGACCCGTTACAAAGCACAAGTAAACGAGCCCTTGAAATACGTGCAAATATGTTGATCAGCACAACCAAGGAAACAGCGTGGTGGACATAAGTGGCCGACTTCACTGAGGGGCAGGCAGGCCCAGTCCACAGGCTAGACATCCACGACAGAGGAGGGGGTGGGGCCCCAGCTTTGTGTGAGCCACGCAGCCCGTGTCCCAGGTGGCAGCGCTGAGGCCCGCTGGCTCTGGACACAAAGGATGAGGCCCCAACACCCCCAGGAGGAACGGGGGGACCAGGGGCCGGCACTGGCCCTCTGGACGCTCTGCCCAGCTCCAGCCATTCAGAGGGGCTTCCTCCATCTGGACCAGGGAGGGCCTCCAACTCCGCCTGACAAGCTGGACTGAACCCCTACTGTGTGTACGTGCACACCTGTGTGTGGGTACACGTGCGCACATGTGTGTATGCCGTGTGCATCTGTGTCGGGTGCAGTGTGTCCAGGAGAGCTGTGTGCGTTCCTGAAGGCCCGTGGGGCTCAGAGCAGCACGGGGTCGGGGTCCAATTTCTAGCTGGCCACTCACAAATGACAAGAACACCTCTCTGAGTCTCAGCCTTCTCACCCAGAAAATGGGGGTCACCGCTGTGCTCGCCTCAAAGGGTAATTCATCACCAGATCTAACTCTTTCGTTCATGCGTTCAGATAGCACCTGTGCACTGAGCACCCACTATGTGCCAGGCAGCATCCTGAGCTCAGGGGGCACCGCGGCGAACAAGGAAAACCCCGGGGGGTGGGTCTGACGCTGTAGTCGGGGTGTGGTGGGGAAACAGACGAGACATGGAGTGGGCCGGTGACTGCACGGCGCTCGGGGTCCTGAGTGGTGTGGTCGGGGGGTTGGGAGCGTGGGGCGGCCATGCTGTACCTGGGAGGGTGCAGTGGGCCTCACGAAAAGATAATGTTTGGGAAAAGTCTGGTAGGGAGGGAGGGAGCCCACTGTGCCAGCCTGGGGAGGACCCTGGCAGAGGGGCGGCCCGGAAGGCTGTGGGGCGCCCCCCCTGGGGTCCGGGGCTTCTCCCCCAGTGACCTGAGCAGAGGGGAAAGTGTGCTGAGCGCCCTGGAGAGAGACAGGAACTCACCTGTCCTGGTCCACAGCCCGTACCTTGAACCCCGGGCCGGGCCAGTTGCTTGGGGAATTCAGAATGTTTAGATGGCAGGAGGTACCTTGTGCATGGGCTTGCGTGTCCCGGACATGCCCGCCAACCAGGCCTCAGGCAACGCTTCAGGAGATGGCTTCTGCAGTGAGGCGTGAATTCACACACTCAGAGGGACCCCTGAAGGCCGCCAGCACTCTTCCTGCCAAAGGGCCAAAGGCATTAGAAAGACTTTGGTTGGATCTTGAGTTGCAGATGAGAGATTGTGGCCACCTCCTCTATAACTTACTGCTATCATCCTCCTCCTCCTCCTCTTCATCATCATCATCACTATCACCATCATCGTTATTCCCCTCCCAGGCCGGACTTCCGGGGCTCTCACAGGCACCCCACTACTCCCTTATCCCTGGGGGCACAGCTGGGAGAGAGGTGGCGGGGACAGGACAGGAAAGTGGTGGCAGTTGACAGAGACGACAAGGGCCCACAGGTTCCCACAGAGGTTCCAGAGCGAGCCTTCCCTCTGCTCGGCCTCAGTTTCTCCCATCTGTACCACGGGGTGAGCAGGCTCTGGCGCCTCCCCCGCAGTAGGCTCTCGTGGGGCCCCTGCCCAGTGATGGCCATTGTTTTTCTGCCCTGACTCTATACCACCAGCGAGCTGTGTGACCTTGGGCAAGTCACTCAGCCTCTCTGGATCTCAGTGTCCTGATCTCGAAATGGGGGTGAGCCTGGTGCCTCAACACAGGGCTGTGGGTGGAAAGAATGAGCCCCCGCCGGCGGCAGAGTCCTGAGATACGGGAAGCTCTGAACAAAACGGAGGGCTTGTCCCAGTGGAGACACAGGCGCGTGAAGCTCGTGCACATTCCATGGGTCACGCACGCCACAGCGGGGAGAGAGAGCCGTGAGCTGAACCGTGAAGGCCGCTGTGCCCAGATGGGCTCACTGCCTGCGCGCTGGCACAGGCCCTGGGTGAGCGAGAGGAGCGGCCAGGTCTGCTGTCCCGTCCGAGGGCTCCAGCCCCCTGGCTCTCCTGGCACGAGCTTCTCTGCGTGTTTTGCACACACAAAAAGCTCCCGATCCTACACCAGCCACTTCCTCTGGGGCTCGGCCAGAGGAACAGCATTGTGGGTCGTGTGATCTTTGTTCCCGTGAAGCCCGGATGCTGACGCAGTTTAGACACAGCTCGCTGACCAGTGTGGTCCAGGAAAGAGGGGTCTCTGACCCTCCTAGGCGGCCTCTCCTCGGGGGGGGGGGGGTGACAGGAAGGAGAAGGCAGCATGCCCCCCAAGGCCCTCAGACATGTGCAGCTTGCTGTGCATTGAAGAGAAGTTCACGGACTAGTAGGAGGAATCACCGTTCATGGAAAAATGGACTGTCTGACTTCAAACCACACTAAATTAGCCACTGGTTTCCTCATCTGAGGGACAGCGACGGCAGCCCCCTCAGATGAGTCCGTCAGGGTCTCTCATGATAAACTCTCACCCGCTCTGGGGTCTGCACCCGGAAGGGGTTCAACCAGCGTTCACTATCGCCCTTGTCACCATCAGCAACGTCCCAGCCCCTCCCCGCATCCCGGGTGCCCTCCATGTCCTAGGGTGCAGGTGGCCAGGGTCCAGGCAGGACCTACCAGTGAGTGGCAGACAGGCCGGCCTGGGCTCTACTGAGTGTGCCAAGTGGGCCCCACCACCCAGGCCTGCCAACCAACCCTCATCTTCAATTCCCAACCCAACTGGCATTTATCTGCAGGTTTCTGGCAGACGCATTCGGTGCAAATCCCGACCTGAACGAATAGGAGGCTATTTATAATCTTGGCGCGTCCTCCTCAGTGTGAAAATTCACGCGTTCACTGCAGGGACCATCCCGTGTCTGAGGCCGGGGCTGTCCAGACGCAGGGCGACAGGAGGCGGCCTCGGGGACCGTGGCAACCAGAAGGGCAGGCTGCTGCCGGGGGCTGGCAGCGACATGGCCCCCACGGCCAGAAAGACCTCTTTTTCAAAGACATCTGGATCTTGGGTTTTTTGGGGGGGCAGTTTTTGGTAAAACAAGACAAAGAGAAACTTTTCCAGAAATGGGCCACCCAATTTTTAACATTGTGCAAAGCCAATGAAGCTCATCCAGGGCCTGATGCGGCCGGCAGGGCTGCTGAAGTGGGAATCACGTGGAAAGCTGGGAGCCAAGGGGAGAGGGGAGCTGGGAGATGAGGATGGATGCATATGATATATGTGGTCTCAGAGCTGCTTTCAGGAATTCATCTGCTCCTCGCCGAGACCTGTCGGAGCAGCTCCAAATGATTAAATCCCTGCAAATGCAGAAATGAAAAAGGGGGTTCAGAGGGAGTAAGGAGGCCTTCCTTTTTTTATTTTTAAAGATTTTATTTAATCATTTTCAGAGAGAGGAGAAGAGAAGGAGAAAGACAGGGAGAGAAATATCCATGTGCAGTTGCCTCTCGTGCACTCCATACTGGGGGGCCGTGGCCTGCAACCCAGGCACGTGTCCTGACTGGGAATTGAACGAGCGACCCTTTGGTTCAAAGTCCACGCTCATTCCGCTGAGCTACTACACCAGCCAGGGCTTTAAGAGGCACTCTAACCCTGGCTTTCTTGTCCTGAGCTTTGCCTGGATGTGGTCAGTCCAAGTCCTAAATTTCTGGGCTTCCAGGGAAGGTCGGCTGGAAAAGGAAGGGGCCTTTGGAGAATGCTCGTTCTCAGCTCCAGCGGCTGAGGTGTCGCTGTGGAGAGCAGGTTAGGAAATGGCACGATGCTTCCGTGCCCCATGTCCCCCGTGGTCTCAAGGGTCTCCGGGCTTCTGTGTGCAGATTCTGCCACAGCAGAGCCTGGACCTCAGGCTGCAGGCGGGGGCCGGTGGGGTACATTGTGGCAGGAAGGGCGTCAGAGAGCCCTGAGCGCATCTCCCAGGTTCAGGGGAAGGAGGATGTTGGTCTGATCCCTGTGCAAAGCCGCTAACATCAGCTGCGGACGATCAGACCCTGAATATTTCCTGGACAGAACGAAAGAACAAAGCACCCAGGATGCTCCAAGTCAGGCACACCTCCCCCTGTCGACCTCTCAACCTCCAGGAGGGTGAGGGGTGGTGGAATCTAAGGCCCGCATTTTATAGATGAGGACACGGAGCCCAAAGAGGCCGAGTGACTCACCAAGAGCGCACGGCAAGTGCCTGGGAAAGCCCTCCCGGTGGCGTGTCTCACGGACGAGCAAATTGCAGGTTCACACCTTCCCATCGGGCTCGCACGCCAGGAACACGCAGGAGCCAGTGAGACACGGGGCCAGCTGCCGCAGCCTTCGCTCCAATGGAAGGGCGGCCGCCTGGCCCAGAGGTCAAACAGCACAAACCCGGCTCCCGGAGGCCCGGCTGAGAGTTCCGACCCCAGCACTCACAAGCTGTTCGGGCCGGTTCATCGCTCTTAATCTCCTCATCTGTACAATGGGAATTCGAGCAGCAGCAGCACCTGCTTCGCAGGGCTGTGATGAGGTTTGAGAGCGTGCACGTAAAAAGTGCCTGGGAAGGGGTGCCAGCTATAGGCGATGGGGACGCTGCTGGAGGGACAGACAGGAAAGGCTGCTCGGTTGAGGACAGATGGACACCCAGAGGGAGCCAAAGCCCTAGGATGCCTAAACGCCTCTTCTCCGCAAGGCATTTTCCATTGTAGAATTTTCCTTGGTTGTCTGGCTCGTCAGGTCTTTCCTGGCAGGGCCTGGGCTGCCCTGTGTGAGACCTGCCACCACGGCCAGGCCCGGGGCTTCCGGGCCTGGGGGCTTCCGGGCCTGGGGGCTCAACTCTGCACCCCCAACTTGGCCCTTGGGAGGCACAATGGGGGGGCAGAGAGTAGAGGGCATGGGTGTAGGAGGCAAGCTCATGGTTCAAACCCAGGCCCTGCCAATTGCTGGCAGCGTCGCCCTGGAGGGGGCACTTACGCTCTCCCAGTAGGCGTCCCGCGAACGTACTCAACTCACACTGCGAGGCCGTGTGGGACATTAACGAGGACATCTGTAAGGAATGACCCCGAGGGCCAAGTGTACAGTAGGTGCTCAATAACGGTAGCTGCTGTTCATAATGAATGTTGGCCGAGGTGACTTTGGGAATGCAAGGGCCCAGGTGAGCAAGGCAAGTGTGAGCCCGGGGGCCTGGCTCTCCCGGGGTCCTGGACAGGGAGTCGCCCACGGGGAAAGCTCCCTCGGGCCCCGCACGCACCCCAGGCCCTGCCGGGACCATGACCAGGAGCCACGGCTCTGAGCACCAGGCAGGGCCAGGTGCTCACCGGGCTGAGTCCTTCACGCCGATCCCATCCTCTCATCACCGTGCAGCTGCTCCTCTCCCTGTCCCCAAGCTGTGGACCAGGAAACGGAGACTTGGAGACTCGGAGGGGCTGAGGCGCTGGCCTGCCCAGGGCCCGCAGGCAGGCAGTGGCAGGGCCGTGCCCTCGCCCAGAGAAAGGGATCAGTGCCTGAGAACCCGCACAGCCCCAGAGGGGGGTGGGTTTCCACCAAAGTGCCCCCCAAGCTGCCTCAGCTGTCATGGTTTAGCCAAAGAAATGACTCCCTAAAGGTGAACAGCCCTACTCCCAATGGGGAGCTGGAGCTGGGGGAGCTGGAGGGAGGTGGGAGTGAGAGGTCAGGGGTGGGAATGAGAGGTCAGGGGTGGGAATGATGGCAAGACCAAGGGCCTCCCGCCTCCTCTTTCACCTCCTGAGAGTGGACATCTCCACCGCGTCCTCCTGCCCACTGCAGCAGACCAGATGATTGACAGCTGGTCAACACTGCTCTGGGGCCGACACTCCCCCTGCGTGAAAAACGCCTTCCCCCCCTGAGGCCCAGGACTCCCAGGCGACCACGCGAGGCTCTCCCGAGACAGACGAGCATCGCTGGGCCAGCACGGCTCCATGACGAGGGATCTCGGGTGGGGGGAGAGGGTGAGCTGCAAGCCTCCCCTTCAAATCCTACCACGGGTTCAGAACACTCAGGCAAGAACAGGCTTTAAGAAAAAAAAAAAAAAACGATTTATTTTAACACCCAGCAACAATTTCTCAAACACAACTTAAACCCAGCCGCTGACTATATAACATAGTCTCCACGACCCAGTGCTGACCTCAGAGCCCAACGGAGAGGTCAGTCCAGGGGTCAGACAGGCAGCCATCAATACCCCTGCTCTGAGAGTGATAACGCTGGGTGGCGGACTCAGAGGGTGGGCTCTGAGGACACACAGGCATGTCACCCCACCCCGTCCCCACCCGGATCCACCGACAGCCCAGCCGCAGGTCAGCTAGTCTCAGGCTGCCCTGCTGGGAGACCCCCTTCTTCCCACAATGGGGCTGGCAGGAGGTGGCACTTCCCAAATGGCTCGCACCCCTACTGGCTGAGCCCAGGCAGGAGCTGCGCCAGGCTCGCTGGGGCCGTGGTCTTGGCGCCCCGACCAACTGGCTGGGCCCCCACGGCCGAGTCCCTTCCAGTCCAAGTCTGAGCTTTGACGCCCTCCCCTGGAGGCCGGAGCTGGGAGAGACGAATCGAGGCTGTTCTTGTCCCACCTGCTTGGGAATACTCCAGAGCAGCAACCTGGTCTTGGGTTCCCTCCCTGGCTCGTTTCCTGGTCCCCTGGAACTATGGAGTGCAAACTTTAAAAAAATATTTTATTTATTTTCATTCTTAAAGGGGAAGGGAGGAAGATGGAGAGAGACACATAGATGTGTGAAAAAAACATCGATCGGGTGCCTCTTGCACGCCCCCATGTGCGAACCTGGCCCGCAACTCAGGCATGTGCCCTGACTGGGAATCGAACCAGCGACCTTTTGGTTTGCAGGCCGGTGCTCTGAGCCACACCAGCCAGGGCAGGAGTGCAAGCTTTTTCTGATTGAAAGCAACCTACCAGCACATTTTGACTGTGCAGCCGGAGGCACGGAAAGTGATCCTTGTCCTCACAGTGTGCAGTGCCTCTGACATCCTCTCTTCTAGTCCATTTCATTGTGTAAAACATCGACCTTTGTGACACCGCTCATTAGTGCAAAGGGACGGCAGGCGGGAATGTGGGGCGGGGTGGGGCTGTTGTGTGCCCTGGTTGTGATGACGGTTACCCCGGCCCACGTCTGCGCTAGCATCCACGGCACTGTGCACAGAAGGAAAAGCCAGGGGACCGCCTGTTCTTTTTGCAAAGTCAAGTTTTAAAACAGGGACGAAAGGTCATGCTTGCGACCCACTGAACTGACTTCACGGCCCACCCAGGGGGACAGGGGTAGCGTGCGAAGCCCTGCACCTGGACGCCAGGATCCTGGGGGCGGGCAGAGAAGGCCGTGGCTCTGCCCGTGGGCGCAGGGAGCGGGAGCGGGCGGGAGACTCACTTCCTGACCTTGCTCTCTCCTTTCCGCAGTGACTTCCTGCCTCGGAGGGCCCGGCGACTCAGGTGAGGAAGAGCTATGGGAGGCCTGGCGGCAGAGGCGGGCAGGGGGAGCCGGGCTGTCGTTCTGTCAGGCTGTAGGGGGTCCTGCCAATTCAGAAATCAGCGCCTCCACCAGGGATAGAGAGAGAGAAAGAGAGAGAGAGAGTGTCAGAGTCCCCCCACCACACACACGACCATGCCCACCTGCACGTGGACGCCCTCCATGGCCACGAGACACCCCATCTGTCCAGTGCTCCCCCACCCGAAACATCCATCCATCTCTGGCATATCTTTCCAGAACCTCTCTATGCCAGTGCAAACACACATTCTTATTCTTTCCGTCACGAAGCCTGAGCACATCACAAAAGCCATGTTCCTGCCCACGACCCGGCAATCCCACTTCTGGGGGTCCTCCCAGGAGAGGGGGCAACGAGTGCCCACAAAAAGACAAAGACAGGCACCCGAGGGTCCACAGCAGCCCAGACGTGGACGCAGCCCAGATGGCCAAGGCCTGTCCACACGGGAAGCGTGGGCAGCCACCGGAAAGGACGGACTCACGGCCAGGCAGCGCCGGGGGAAATCTGCAGCCCCGAGCGAAAGGAGCCAGGCTGGAAAAACCGGCGAACAATAGAAGTGCCGAATGATCTCACTCACATGACATTTTAGGACGGGTGAAAGTCATCTTGAGTGACAGAAAGCAGACGGGTGGTGGCCTGCGGCAGGCTGCAGGGAGTCTCCCGGGTGGTGGGAAGGCTCTGTGTGGGGGAGCACGGTGGTGGTGCTACGGACGGACGCCCGCCGTCTGTCCAGTTCCTCTGAACAAGCACCCCTCAAACGAGCGCGTTTCACTGGGTGCAGGTTGCACCTCAATAAAGTCGGTTTTAGAAGTCAGAGGAAAAGAAACAGGCACCAGGCCTATCTCAGGTCTACGGAGACAGACTTCCCAGGAGGAGGGCGGCTCTGCTGCACCAGGAGGGGGGGCGGTGGTTGAGGGCCCCTCGCCCACTGTTCCAAGTTTCCCCCGGCTCCGAGGTCTGCGCCCCGTCCTTCCGGCCTGGCTCCAGGTGGCTTCAGGGGGCCGCCTGGGTCAGGAGAGGCCCCAGGTGGAGACTCTGGGAAGTCCCTGCAGTGCCCCGAAGGATGAGTCACAGGAGCGCGACAGCAGGGAGCCGGGCTGCGGGCGGGGGCCCAGAGGGAGAGCTGGGGGCAGGCAGGCAGGCAGGCAGGCAGGCAGTGAGGAGCCTTCCCAGCCTGACCCTGCCCTGCTCTCTGACCCCTAGAGCTCCCGCTGAGACTGCAAGGCTCCAGCTCTCCGTGCCAGGGCCAGCTGGAGGTCCTCTTCGACGGCAAGTGGCACACGGTGGACAGCCAGAGCTGGGGCCGCAGCCGGAACCGCTGGGAGGACCCCAGGCAGGCCTCCAGTCTCTGCCAGAAGCTGAACTGCGGGGACGCCTTGGTCCTGGCCCACATCTCGCACTTCAACAGCCCCCAGAACCACGTCATCTGCCAGGGGCAGCCAGGGTCCTTCTCCAGCTGCAACTCCAGCGTGGCAAACCAGAGGGCCCCTCTGGGCCTGATCTGCTTAGGTGGGTCCCCTCGGCCCGGACACCGGGCCTGGGATGCGGGGCCTGCGCAGGCAGGTGGAAGAGTGTCCCGGGTTTACAGTGCCCCCCACACACACACACATTCGCTGGTGGGGAACTGGAGCGGGAAGGCTGAGGGGTGCTGGCACCTGTCTGGTGAGATGGAAAAGGTCAAGGACCTGCTAACGTCACTGTCTCCTCTTAGCCTCCGTTTTCCCAACTGTAAAATGGGCTGGTGCCGCCCACCTCACAGGAGGCTTAGAGACAACTCGTGGAGCAAGTGGCACTCACATCCCGAGTTCCGGGTCCTGCTGGAACGGCCCTCAGCCCCAGAGCTGCCCTCAGCCCTGCACACGCCCCACCCCCCCTCCTCCCCGCTCTTTCTGCCCCCTCACCAGAATGTCTCCTTGCAGAGCTGCCGAAGACGAGCCCTCCTACCACAAGGCCGCCGCCCACCACGCCAGAGCCCACAGGTAAAAGGATTCCGAGGCCCCCGGGGGAGGGTGTCCGATGCAGTGATTAGAAACACAGGATGCCCAGTTACATTTGAATTTCGGGCAAACACGAAAAGTGTTGGTGGAATTACGCCCCATGCAGCAGTCGGGACCTCGCCGCTTCCCAGGT
The DNA here is from genome assembly GCF_004126475.2 of Phyllostomus discolor. NCBI lineage: Eukaryota > Metazoa > Chordata > Mammalia > Chiroptera > Phyllostomidae > Phyllostomus > Phyllostomus discolor. Next base: position 162,341,698 of record NC_040908.2, read on the forward strand.
CCGTCGGCCGGTCATTCACACGCCCGTGTGTTGGAGCCGAGATCCAGGAGCATGGAGGGCCTCCCTGCCCCCCGCCGCCAGCCGTCAGTGCTCAGACGCACACCCCTCCCCCTCTCTCCCCAGTGCCTCCCAGGCTGCATCTGGTGCCAGGGCCCGAGGGCCTGCGGTGCATGGGCGTGGTGGAATTCTACAGGGGCAGTCTAGGTGGCACCATCAGCTATGAGGACCAGGACGGGCACAAGGATCAGGACGGACCCAAGAACCTGGGGGACCTCATCTGCGGGGCCCTTCAGTGTGGCTCCTTCCTGAAGCGCCTGCCGGAGGCCAGGGCAGCCAGGACGCAGCCCCCAGGGGAGACCGGGCCCTTGCCAATCCGGTGGGAGATCCGGGACACCAACTGCACCTCCCTGGAGCAGTGTTTCAGAAAGGTCCAGCCCCGGAATCCTGGGCAACGGTGGGGAGGGGCGGCCGCTCATGCTGCGGCCCGAGCCCCGGGTTCTAAGCCTGGCCATGTGTGCCTAGGACGGGTCCCCGGGCCTCTCCGGGCCTCCATCTGCCGTTTCTAAAAGGCAGGGGGTGAACTAGAAGAGATCTGACCTCTTCTCGAGGTCTGGAAGGTGGAGCGGGGTAAAGAGGTGCGTGGTCCCAAGACGGGAATGGGCGGCAACAGGAAGGAGCTTGCAGCTCCCCGGTTCGGAAGGGAAGGTCTCAGGGGACCCTCAGGCCCCTCTAGAGAAGCTGGTGTGCGGAGGGGACTCGGCGTGTGTGTGTGTGTGTGTGTGTGTGTGTGTGTAAATAGGCATGTGTGAGCAGTGTGCTTGTGTGTGTTTTCAAGGGCCAGGCATGCCTCCAAATGTCATCTTGCCATCCCCCGAGCATGTGATGGTGGCACATGTGCACACATGTTCACACAGCTATTCTTATACGGAACTGCAAGAGATACAAAATGCCTTCCGCCTCCAGGGCAGAGGCCTGGAGACGGGGCCCTGGCTTGCCCCCGGGACCCTCCAGTGGAGCTGCTGTGGCCCCTCAGCCCTGGGCAGCCCTGGGACCAGGCCCTTCAATCCCCGCCTGCCCCTCACTGGTGGCTGGGTATGGGGTGGGGTCCTGCCCCGCGGCCTCCCGCCTGAATCCCATTGTGGGCCGAGGCTCCTGGCAGGACCATGCAGGCCCGTGGCCCAAAGGAGCCCGGCGTCAGGGAGGCTCAGCAGCCGCACCTTCAGCCCCTATTTGGCAGGAGCCCCCTGGAACCCCAGGAGCATGTGGTTCTCCGTGTGTGTGCATGTGTGTGCACGTGTGTGCACACACACACACCGGTAGATCAGAAACATTCCCTTCGCTCAGTGGGTCACCGCTTAGAAAATACCTTCAGAGCCATTTTCTTCCGTAAGCTCCATGGCAGCCTAGGAAGTAGGCGGGCCCAGCGGCCCCATTTCACAGTGGAGAAAACTGAGGTCCGAGGGGCAAGCCCAGGGTGAAGCAGCTGGTGGGCAGCGCAGCTGACCCCAGCCCAGCACTCCTGCTCTCATGGAGACCGCTCAGGACCCTTAGCTAAGAGCAGAGGCCACCAAAGCCACTCCCTTGCGGAGGAAAATGGTCGCAGGACACAACTGCCCCCAGCGCACTTGCAGCCCCCAAGGTCTAGGGGCCCCGAGGCCCAGGGCCGGAGCCGGGGGCAAACAGCACAGGTACCTTTGAGATGCCGCCACAGCCCTGGGGACGCTGCAGCCTCCTGGCTGGCCTGCTGGGCCGTGCCCGTGACTCAGGGAACTTGGGGCATGAAGGTGCCTGTGGCATGGGGACGGCGGCCTTGACCATGGCCTCCCACGGTGGCTCTCAGCCCCAGAGACTCTGCAGATTGAATCCTGTCTGCCACTCGCTGGCCGGGTGACCTCCGACCTGTCTGTAAGCGTCAGTCGGTTTTCTCCTCCGTCCGTGAGAATACAGTAGTGCCTGCCTCATGCAGGGTTTTAAGGATGAAATGCATCAATGCATGTAAAGTGTCCATCAGAATGTCGGCATGTAGTAGAGTAAGCACTCAAGAAGCATCAATAGTAATAATAATAATTACTGTTAAATTATTATTACTACTCTCAAGGTCAGTAAGAAACGAGATGAGGTAGGATTGGTGCGAAGGGGTCTTGCCAGAGGCTGGCCTACCCCTCAGCCTTTTTGCTCCCCAGCACTCTGGCACAGGCTCTGCATTCATTCACTTACCCACAAAGGTTTACTGAGCTCCTACTCTGTGTCCAGCTCTGTTCAAAGCACTGGGGATACAGCAGTGCATGGATCAGGACCCCCCGCCATGGACCTCCTGGTCCTGTGTGCCAGGCTGAGACCAAGGAGACCCGTTACAAAGCACAAGTAAACGAGCCCTTGAAATACGTGCAAATATGTTGATCAGCACAACCAAGGAAACAGCGTGGTGGACATAAGTGGCCGACTTCACTGAGGGGCAGGCAGGCCCAGTCCACAGGCTAGACATCCACGACAGAGGAGGGGGTGGGGCCCCAGCTTTGTGTGAGCCACGCAGCCCGTGTCCCAGGTGGCAGCGCTGAGGCCCGCTGGCTCTGGACACAAAGGATGAGGCCCCAACACCCCCAGGAGGAACGGGGGGACCAGGGGCCGGCACTGGCCCTCTGGACGCTCTGCCCAGCTCCAGCCATTCAGAGGGGCTTCCTCCATCTGGACCAGGGAGGGCCTCCAACTCCGCCTGACAAGCTGGACTGAACCCCTACTGTGTGTACGTGCACACCTGTGTGTGGGTACACGTGCGCACATGTGTGTATGCCGTGTGCATCTGTGTCGGGTGCAGTGTGTCCAGGAGAGCTGTGTGCGCGTTCCTGAAGGCCCGTGGGGCTCAGAGCAGCACGGGGTCGGGGTCCAATTTCTAGCTGGCCACTCACAAATGACAAGAACACCTCTCTGAGTCTCAGCCTTCTCACCCAGAAAATGGGGGTCACCGCTGTGCTCGCCTCAAAGGGTAATTCATCACCAGATCTAACTCTTTCGTTCATGCGTTCAGATAGCACCTGTGCACTGAGCACCCACTATGTGCCAGGCAGCATCCTGAGCTCAGGGGGCACCGCGGCGAACAAGGAAAACCCCGGGGGGTGGGTCTGACGCTGTAGTCGGGGTGTGGTGGGGAAACAGACGAGACATGGAGTGGGCCGGTGACTGCACGGCGCTCGGGGTCCTGAGTGGTGTGGTCGGGGGGTTGGGAGCGTGGGGCGGCCATGCTGTACCTGGGAGGGTGCAGTGGGCCTCACGAAAAGATAATGTTTGGGAAAAGTCTGGTAGGGAGGGAGGGAGCCCACTGTGCCAGCCTGGGGAGGACCCTGGCAGAGGGGCGGCGGCCGGAAGGCTGTGGGGCGCCCCCCCTGGGGTCCGGGGCTTCTCCCCCAGTGACCTGAGCAGAGGGGAAAGTGTGCTGAGCGCCCTGGAGAGAGACAGGAACTCACCTGTCCTGGTCCACAGCCCGTACCTTGAACCCCGGGCCGGGCCAGTTGCTTGGGGAATTCAGAATGTTTTAGATGGCAGGAGGTACCTTGTGCATGGGCTGCGTGTCCCGGACATGCCCGCCAACCAGGCCTCAGGCAACGCTTCAGGAGATGGCTTCTGCAGTGAGGCGTGAATTCACACACTCAGAGGGACCCCTGAAGGCCGCCAGCACCTTCCTGCCAAAGGGCCAAAGGCATTAGAAAGACTTTTGGTTTGGATCTTGAGTTGCAGATGAGAGATTGTGGCCACCTCCTCTATAACTACTGCTATCATCCTCCTCCTCCTCCTCTTCATCATCATCATCACTATCACCATCATCGTTATTCCCCTCCCAGGCCGGACTTCCGGGGCTCTCACAGGCACCCCACTACTCCCTTATCCCTGGGGGCACAGCTGGGAGAGAGGTGGCGGGGACAGGACAGGAAAGTGGTGGCAGTTGACAGAGACGACAAGGGCCCACAGGTTCCCACAGAGGTTTCCAGAGCGAGCCTTCCCTCTGCTCGGCCTCAGTTTCTCCCATCTGTACCACGGGGTGAGCAGGCTCTGGCGCCTCCCCGCAGTAGGCTCTCGTGGGGCCCTGCCCAGTGATGGCCATTGTTTTTCTGCCCTGACTCTATACCACCAGCGAGCTGTGTGACCTTGGGCAAGTCACTCAGCCTCTCTGGATCTCAGTGTCCTGATCTCGAAATGGGGGTGAGCCTGGTGCCTTCAACACAGGGCTGTGGGTGGAAAGAATGAGCCCCCGCCGGCGGCAGAGTCCTGAGATACGGGAAGCTCTGAACAAAACGGAGGGCTTGTCCCAGTGGAGACACAGGCGGCGTGAAGCTCGTGCACATTCCATGGGTCACGCACGGCCACAGCGGGGAGAGAGAGCCGTGAGCTGAACCGTGAAGGCCGCTGTGCCCAGATGGGCTCACTGCCTGCGCGCTGGCACAGGCCCTGGGTGAGCGAGAGGAGCGGCCAGGTCTGCTGTCCCGTCCGAGGGCTCCAGCCCCCTGGCTCTCCTGGCACGAGCTTCTCTGCGTGTTTTGCACACACAAAAAGCTCCCGATCCTACACCAGCCACTTCCTCTGGGGCTCGGCCAGAGGAACAGCATTGTGGGTCGTGTGATCTTTGTTCCCGTGAAGCCCGGATGCTGACGCAGTTTAGACACAGCTCGCTGACCAGTGTGGTCCAGGAAAGAGGGGTCTCTGACCCTCCTAGGCGGCCTCTCCTCGGGGGGGGGGGGTGACAGGAAGGAGAAGGCAGCATGCCCCCCAAGGCCCTCAGACATGTGCAGCTTGCTGTGCATTGAAGAGAAGTTCACGGACTAGTAGGAGGAATCACCGTTCATGGAAAAATGGACTGTCTGACTTCAAACCACACTAAATTAAGCCACTGGTTTCCTCATCTGAGGGACAGCGACGGCAGCCCCCTCAGATGAGTCCGTCAGGGTCTCTCATGATAAACTCTCACCCGCTCTGGGGTCTGCACCCGGAAGGGGTTCAACCAGCGTTCACTATCGCCCTTGTCACCATCAGCAACGTCCCAGCCCCTCCCCGCATCCCGGGTGCCCTCCATGTCCTAGGGTGCAGGTGGCCAGGGTCCAGGCAGGACCTACCAGTGAGTGGCAGACAGGCCGGCCTGGGCTCTACTGAGTGTGCCAAGTGGGCCCCACCACCCAGGCCTGCCAACCAACCCTCATCTTCAATTCCCAACCCAACTGGCATTTATCTGCAGGTTTCTGGCAGACGCATTCGGTGCAAATCCCGACCTGAACGAATAGGAGGCTATTTATAATCTTGGCGCGTCCTCCTCAGTGTGAAAATTCACGCGTTCACTGCAGGGACCATCCCGTGTCTGAGGCCGGGGCTGTCCAGACGCAGGGCGACAGGAGGCGGCCTCGGGGACCGTGGCAACCAGAAGGGCAGGCTGCTGCCGGGGGCTGGCAGCGACATGGCCCCCACGGCCAGAAAGACCTCTTTTTCAAAGACATCTGGATCTTGGGTTTTTTGGGGGGGCAGTTTTTGGTAAAACAAGACAAAGAGAAACTTTTCCAGAAATGGGCCACCCAATTTTTAACATTGTGCAAAGCCAATGAAGCTCATCCAGGGCCTGATGCGGCCGGCAGGGCTGCTGAAGTGGGAATCACGTGGAAAGCTGGGAGCCAAGGGGAGAGGGGAGCTGGGAGATGAGGATGGATGCATATGATATATGTGGTCTCAGAGCTGCTTTCAGGAATTCATCTGCTCCTCGCCGAGACCTGTCGGAGCAGCTCCAAATGATTAAATCCCTGCAAATGCAGAAATGAAAAAGGGGGTTCAGAGGGAGTAAGGAGGCCTTCCTTTTTTTATTTTTAAAGATTTTATTTAATCATTTTCAGAGAGAGGAGAAGAGAAGGAGAAAGACAGGGAGAGAAATATCCATGTGCAGTTGCCTCTCGTGCACTCCATACTGGGGGGCCGTGGCCTGCAACCCAGGCACGTGTCCTGACTGGGAATTGAACGAGCGACCCTTTGGTTCAAAGTCCACGCTCATTCCGCTGAGCTACTACACCAGCCAGGGCTTTAAGAGGCACTCTAACCCTGGCTTTCTTGTCCTGAGCTTTGCCTGGATGTGGTCAGTCCAAGTCCTAAATTTCTGGGCTTCCAGGGAAGGTCGGCTGGAAAAGGAAGGGGCCTTTGGAGAATGCTCGTTCTCAGCTCCAGCGGCTGAGGTGTCGCTGTGGAGAGCAGGTTAGGAAATGGCACGATGCTTCCGTGCCCCATGTCCCCCGTGGTCTCAAGGGTCTCCGGGCTTCTGTGTGCAGATTCTGCCACAGCAGAGCCTGGACCTCAGGCTGCAGGCGGGGGCCGGTGGGGTACATTGTGGCAGGAAGGGCGTCAGAGAGCCCTGAGCGCATCTCCCAGGTTCAGGGGAAGGAGGATGTTGGTCTGATCCCTGTGCAAAGCCGCTAACATCAGCTGCGGACGATCAGACCCTGAATATTTCCTGGACAGAACGAAAGAACAAAGCACCCAGGATGCTCCAAGTCAGGCACACCTCCCCCTGTCGACCTCTCAACCTCCAGGAGGGTGAGGGGTGGTGGAATCTAAGGCCCGCATTTTATAGATGAGGACACGGAGCCCAAAGAGGCCGAGTGACTCACCAAGAGCGCACGGCAAGTGCCTGGGAAAGCCCTCCCGGTGGCGTGTCTCACGGACGAGCAAATTGCAGGTTCACACCTTCCCATCGGGCTCGCACGCCAGGAACACGCAGGAGCCAGTGAGACACGGGGCCAGCTGCCGCAGCCTTCGCTCCAATGGAAGGGCGGCCGCCTGGCCCAGAGGTCAAACAGCACAAACCCGGCTCCCGGAGGCCCGGCTGAGAGTTCCGACCCCAGCACTCACAAGCTGTTCGGGCCGGTTCATCGCTCTTAATCTCCTCATCTGTACAATGGGAATTCGAGCAGCAGCAGCACCTGCTTCGCAGGGCTGTGATGAGGTTTGAGAGCGTGCACGTAAAAAGTGCCTGGGAAGGGGTGCCAGCTATAGGCGATGGGGACGCTGCTGGAGGGACAGACAGGAAAGGCTGCTCGGTTGAGGACAGATGGACACCCAGAGGGAGCCAAAGCCCTAGGATGCCTAAACGCCTCTTCTCCGCAAGGCATTTTCCATTGTAGAATTTTCCTTGGTTGTCTGGCTCGTCAGGTCTTTCCTGGCAGGGCCTGGGCTGCCCTGTGTGAGACCTGCCACCACGGCCAGGCCCGGGGGCTTCCGGGCCTGGGGGCTTCCGGGCCTGGGGGCTCAACTCTGCACCCCCAACTTGGCCCTTGGGAGGCACAATGGGGGGGCAGAGAGTAGAGGGCATGGGTGTAGGAGGCAAGCTCATGGTTCAAACCCAGGCCCTGCCAATTGCTGGCAGCGTCGCCCTGGAGGGGGCACTTACGCTCTCCCAGTAGGCGTCCCGCGAACGTACTCAACTCACACTGCGAGGCCGTGTGGGACATTAACGAGGACATCTGTAAGGAATGACCCCGAGGGCCAAGTGTACAGTAGGTGCTCAATAACGGTAGCTGCTGTTCATAATGAATGTTGGCCGAGGTGACTTTGGGAATGCAAGGGCCCAGGTGAGCAAGGCAAGTGTGAGCCCGGGGGCCTGGCTCTCCCGGGGTCCTGGACAGGGAGTCGCCCACGGGGAAAGCTCCCTCGGGCCCCGCACGCACCCCAGGCCCTGCCGGGACCATGACCAGGAGCCACGGCTCTGAGCACCAGGCAGGGCCAGGTGCTCACCGGGCTGAGTCCTTCACGCCGATCCCATCCTCTCATCACCGTGCAGCTGCTCCTCTCCCTGTCCCCAAGCTGTGGACCAGGAAACGGAGACTTGGAGACTCGGAGGGGCTGAGGCGCTGGCCTGCCCAGGGCCCGCAGGCAGGCAGTGGCAGGGCCGTGCCCTCGCCCAGAGAAAGGGATCAGTGCCTGAGAACCCGCACAGCCCCAGAGGGGGGTGGGTTTCCACCAAAGTGCCCCCCAAGCTGCCTCAGCTGTCATGGTTTAGCCAAAGAAATGACTCCCTAAAGGTGAACAGCCCTACTCCCAATGGGGAGCTGGAGCTGGGGGAGCTGGAGGGAGGTGGGAGTGAGAGGTCAGGGGTGGGAATGAGAGGTCAGGGGTGGGAATGATGGCAAGACCAAGGGCCTCCCGCCTCCTCTTTCACCTCCTGAGAGTGGACATCTCCACCGCGTCCTCCTGCCCACTGCAGCAGACCAGATGATTGACAGCTGGTCAACACTGCTCTGGGGCCGACACTCCCCCTGCGTGAAAAACGCCTTCCCCCCCTGAGGCCCAGGACTCCCAGGCGACCACGCGAGGCTCTCCCGAGACAGACGAGCATCGCTGGGCCAGCACGGCTCCATGACGAGGGATCTCGGGTGGGGGGAGAGGGTGAGCTGCAAGCCTCCCCTTCAAATCCTACCACGGGTTCAGAACACTCAGGCAAGAACAGGCTTTAAGAAAAAAAAAAAAAAACGATTTATTTTAACACCCAGCAACAATTTCTCAAACACAACTTAAACCCAGCCGCTGACTATATAACATAGTCTCCACGACCCAGTGCTGACCTCAGAGCCCAACGGAGAGGTCAGTCCAGGGGTCAGACAGGCAGCCATCAATACCCCTGCTCTGAGAGTGATAACGCTGGGTGGCGGACTCAGAGGGTGGGCTCTGAGGACACACAGGCATGTCACCCCACCCCGTCCCCACCCGGATCCACCGACAGCCCAGCCGCAGGTCAGCTAGTCTCAGGCTGCCCTGCTGGGAGACCCCCTTCTTCCCACAATGGGGCTGGCAGGAGGTGGCACTTCCCAAATGGCTCGCACCCCTACTGGCTGAGCCCAGGCAGGAGCTGCGCCAGGCTCGCTGGGGCCGTGGTCTTGGCGCCCCGACCAACTGGCTGGGCCCCCACGGCCGAGTCCCTTCCAGTCCAAGTCTGAGCTTTGACGCCCTCCCCTGGAGGCCGGAGCTGGGAGAGACGAATCGAGGCTGTTCTTGTCCCACCTGCTTGGGAATACTCCAGAGCAGCAACCTGGTCTTGGGTTCCCTCCCTGGCTCGTTTCCTGGTCCCCTGGAACTATGGAGTGCAAACTTTAAAAAAATATTTTATTTATTTTCATTCTTAAAGGGGAAGGGAGGAAGATGGAGAGAGACACATAGATGTGTGAAAAAAACATCGATCGGGTGCCTCTTGCACGCCCCCATGTGCGAACCTGGCCCGCAACTCAGGCATGTGCCCTGACTGGGAATCGAACCAGCGACCTTTTGGTTTGCAGGCCGGTGCTCTGAGCCACACCAGCCAGGGCAGGAGTGCAAGCTTTTTCTGATTGAAAGCAACCTACCAGCACATTTTGACTGTGCAGCCGGAGGCACGGAAAGTGATCCTTGTCCTCACAGTGTGCAGTGCCTCTGACATCCTCTCTTCTAGTCCATTTCATTGTGTAAAACATCGACCTTTGTGACACCGCTCATTAGTGCAAAGGGACGGCAGGCGGGAATGTGGGGCGGGGTGGGGCTGTTGTGTGCCCTGGTTGTGATGACGGTTACCCCGGCCCACGTCTGCGCTAGCATCCACGGCACTGTGCACAGAAGGAAAAGCCAGGGGACCGCCTGTTCTTTTTGCAAAGTCAAGTTTTAAAACAGGGACGAAAGGTCATGCTTGCGACCCACTGAACTGACTTCACGGCCCACCCAGGGGGACAGGGGTAGCGTGCGAAGCCCTGCACCTGGACGCCAGGATCCTGGGGGCGGGCAGAGAAGGCCGTGGCTCTGCCCGTGGGCGCAGGGAGCGGGAGCGGGCGGGAGACTCACTTCCTGACCTTGCTCTCTCCTTTCCGCAGTGACTTCCTGCCTCGGAGGGCCCGGCGACTCAGGTGAGGAAGAGCTATGGGAGGCCTGGCGGCAGAGGCGGGCAGGGGGAGCCGGGCTGTCGTTCTGTCAGGCTGTAGGGGGTCCTGCCAATTCAGAAATCAGCGCCTCCACCAGGGATAGAGAGAGAGAAAGAGAGAGAGAGAGTGTCAGAGTCCCCCCACCACACACACGACCATGCCCACCTGCACGTGGACGCCCTCCATGGCCACGAGACACCCCATCTGTCCAGTGCTCCCCCACCCGAAACATCCATCCATCTCTGGCATATCTTTCCAGAACCTCTCTATGCCAGTGCAAACACACATTCTTATTCTTTCCGTCACGAAGCCTGAGCACATCACAAAAGCCATGTTCCTGCCCACGACCCGGCAATCCCACTTCTGGGGGTCCTCCCAGGAGAGGGGGCAACGAGTGCCCACAAAAAGACAAAGACAGGCACCCGAGGGTCCACAGCAGCCCAGACGTGGACGCAGCCCCAGATGGCCAAGGCCTGTCCACACGGGAAGCGTGGGCAGCCACCGGAAAGGACGGACTCACGGCCAGGCAGCGCCGGGGGAAATCTGCAGCCCCGAGCGAAAGGAGCCAGGCTGGAAAAACCGGCGAACAATAGAAGTGCCGAATGATCTCACTCACATGACATTTTAGGACGGGTGAAAGTCATCTTGAGTGACAGAAAGCAGACGGGTGGTGGCCTGCGGCAGGCTGCAGGGAGTCTCCCGGGTGGTGGGAAGGCTCTGTGTGGGGGAGCACGGTGGTGGTGCTACGGACGGACGCCCGCCGTCTGTCCAGTTCCTCTGAACAAGCACCCCTCAAACGAGCGCGTTTCACTGGGTGCAGGTTGCACCTCAATAAAGTCGGTTTTAGAAGTCAGAGGAAAAGAAACAGGCACCAGGCCTATCTCAGGTCTACGGAGACAGACTTCCCAGGAGGAGGGCGGCTCTGCTGCACCAGGAGGGGGGGCGGTGGTTGAGGGCCCCTCGCCCACTGTTCCAAGTTTCCCCCGGCTCCGAGGTCTGCGCCCCGTCCTTCCGGCCTGGCTCCAGGTGGCTTCAGGGGGCCGCCTGGGTCAGGAGAGGCCCCAGGTGGAGACTCTGGGAAGTCCCTGCAGTGCCCCGAAGGATGAGTCACAGGAGCGCGACAGCAGGGAGCCGGGCTGCGGGCGGGGGCCCAGAGGGAGAGCTGGGGGCAGGCAGGCAGGCAGGCAGGCAGGCAGTGAGGAGCCTTCCCAGCCTGACCCTGCCCTGCTCTCTGACCCCTAGAGCTCCCGCTGAGACTGCAAGGCTCCAGCTCTCCGTGCCAGGGCCAGCTGGAGGTCCTCTTCGACGGCAAGTGGCACACGGTGGACAGCCAGAGCTGGGGCCGCAGCCGGAACCGCTGGGAGGACCCCAGGCAGGCCTCCAGTCTCTGCCAGAAGCTGAACTGCGGGGACGCCTTGGTCCTGGCCCACATCTCGCACTTCAACAGCCCCCAGAACCACGTCATCTGCCAGGGGCAGCCAGGGTCCTTCTCCAGCTGCAACTCCAGCGTGGCAAACCAGAGGGCCCCTCTGGGCCTGATCTGCTTAGGTGGGTCCCCTCGGCCCGGACACCGGGCCTGGGATGCGGGGCCTGCGCAGGCAGGTGGAAGAGTGTCCCGGGTTTACAGTGCCCCCCACACACACACACATTCGCTGGTGGGGAACTGGAGCGGGAAGGCTGAGGGGTGCTGGCACCTGTCTGGTGAGATGGAAAAGGTCAAGGACCTGCTAACGTCACTGTCTCCTCTTAGCCTCCGTTTTCCCAACTGTAAAATGGGCTGGTGCCGCCCACCTCACAGGAGGCTTAGAGACAACTCGTGGAGCAAGTGGCACTCACATCCCGAGTTCCGGGTCCTGCTGGAACGGCCCTCAGCCCCAGAGCTGCCCTCAGCCCTGCACACGCCCCACCCCCCCTCCTCCCCGCTCTTTCTGCCCCCTCACCAGAATGTCTCCTTGCAGAGCTGCCGAAGACGAGCCCTCCTACCACAAGGCCGCCGCCCACCACGCCAGAGCCCACAGGTAAAAGGATTCCGAGGCCCCCGGGGGAGGGTGTCCGATGCAGTGATTAGAAACACAGGATGCCCAGTTACATTTGAATTTCGGGCAAACACGAAAAGTGTTGGTGGAATTACGCCCCATGCAGCAGTCGGGACCTCGCCGCTTCCCAGGTCCGTCGGCCGGTCATTCACACGCCCGTGTGTTGGAGCCGAGATCCAGGAGCATGGAGGGCCTCCCTGCCCCCCGCCGCCAGCCGTCAGTGCTCAGACGCACACCCCTCCCCCTCTCTCCCCAGTGCCTCCCAGGCTGCATCTGGTGCCAGGGCCCGAGGGCCTGCGGTGCATGGGCGTGGTGGAATTCTACAGGGGCAGTCTAGGTGGCACCATCAGCTATGAGGACCAGGACGGGCACAAGGATCAGGACGGACCCAAGAACCTGGGGGACCTCATCTGCGGGGCCCTTCAGTGTGGCTCCTTCCTGAAGCGCCTGCCGGAGGCCAGGGCAGCCAGGACGCAGCCCCCAGGGGAGACCGGGCCCTTGCCAATCCGGTGGGAGATCCGGGACACCAACTGCACCTCCCTGGAGCAGTGTTTCAGAAAGGTCCAGCCCCGGAAGGACGGCCAAGTCCTCGGCCTCATCTGTTCTGGTGAGTGAGCCTGGGCCAGGCCCAAGGGCGTCCCTGGAAGGTCAGTCACTGCGTGTTCTCCCAAACCCCTGCCCGTGGCCACAGGGTCCAGGGCGCTGTGGGGAGCACGAGGGAGCCAGGGGGCTGCTGGTCGGCCTCTAAGCGGGAGGCAGGGTGGGATGGGGAGGCTGCAGTCACACCAGGTGCCTTGGGAGTCTCTGCAAGGGAACTCGAACAAGTCCACACGCCCCGAACGCCACGCCACTCGGGGAGGCGGGGTCAGCAGGACTTCCAGGAGGAGGCAAGGCCTGCTCTGCGGGTTCGGAAGGAGGAGGGGAGCGCAGTGGGGTAGAGGGGAGGGGGCTTGCAGGCAGGAAGAGTGGCCTGTGCCAAGGACCACCGCAGGGTGGGGCGGGGGGGCAGGACCAGCCTTGCAGGAAGGGGGTTTGTCAGCCCCGGGGACCACTGTCCCCTGGTTGCAGACGGTGAGAAGTGGGAGGTCCCGGGCACAGCAGGCCCAGAGGAGGCCAGGGCAGGTCTGCAGGGGCCTCCTGCACAGGCTGCCCAGCCACAGAGCAGCGAGTGGGAGAACCTGGTGATGCCGGTGTGGTTGAGGGGAGGTGGCCGAGGAGTCTGGTCCACGGGACCCCGAAACCAGGATCATGGGGCACCCCAGGGGAAAGAGAAAACCAGGGGGAAAGGCATTGCCTGCCTGAGGGGGGAGGGGCGTCTCTCCGAGGGAGGGTTCTGGCCGACCCAGACTGTAGGAAGTCTCCCGGCACGGTGGCCCAGGGCATCCCTTCTCGCTCATGGCGGCTTCGGGGGTGGGAGCCACGGCCACCCCCGCTTTACGCACGAGCAGGCTGAGGCTCAAGGAGGCGACATTTCTTGCCTAATATCACAGATCGGCGATTTTCAGCCTTTTTCATCTCCCGGCACCCGGAAACAAATTACTAAAACTCTGTGGCACACCAAAAAAAATTGTTTTTTTGCCCATCTGACAAAAAAAAAAGGGTATAATTTTGATTCATTGACACCGGATGGGTATTGCTGTGGTGGCTGCCGCCCCTTTTGCACTTGACAGTCTAAGGGAAAAGAGGTCAGTGCCGTGACCGAACTGCCAGGGGCCCTGCGGCACCCGGCTGAAAATCGCTGTCACAGAGCACCGGCTGGTTTCCGCTTGGGCACGGTCAGGCCAGAGCCTGTCACCGGAGCCTCGGCTACCCCCGGGGTGGTCCAGGACGGCTGCATGGGCATCAGTAGGGGCTGGATAGAAATGCAGACGCTCAGGCCCCACCCCCAACCTACTGAATCAGGACCCGCATTTCAGCCCGGTCCAGAGATGCCAGCGTACAAAGCCAGAAGCACTGCGATGGACTGTGGGCTCTCCTGCTGGCAGGGAGGCCCCCACGTACTGGGTGTCTGGTGTGAATGAGTCAACACTGCCCCCTCCAGGCAGAAGCTGGACCCCACGGTCTCTTGGCCCGTGCAAGGCTGGCTCTCAGCCCCACCCAGCCCTCCCGCAGGCTGCAACCTGCAAACCACACCCAGGGAGCTGACCTTTGACATTTATTCTACATAGAATTTACTAAGCCTTTGAAGGCGGATGTTGCTATGGAAACTGACCAAAGCTGGTGAGATCCCAGCTCCCTCTACACTGACCAGCAGGTCCTGGGCGGCAGTATTTCTGGCTTCTGTCCCCCGCTGTGAACTGCCAGGACTTGGAGCAGGAGGGAGTTCCCATCCCTGGGCCTCAGTTTCCCTGCCTGAAAAGCTCTCCCGCCTCCCAGGAAGCAGCAGGAGAAGGAGAGGATGTTTCTAAGAGGAAAGGGGAGCCCGCTTCCCACAGCTCTTCCCACTGCCTGTTGCTGGCGGCCGCCACAGGCATCGCCACCTGCCAGCTTCTTCACCGATCCAAGGGCCCAGGCTGTTGCTTTGCTGGCAGCTGCCCAGAAAAGGGGGGAAGTGGCGGAGATGACGGCAGAAAGAGGAAAGGACAGAAAGGAAAGTCGTGACAGGTGGCGCCGAAGCCCCTGCGAGGTGGCCGCCACTCTGCCAGTGGCAGGGCGTCCCAGGGGCCAGGCGTGCAGGCCGAGGGTGGAGGAGGCTCCCTCCAAGCCTCATCTCCCACTGTGTCTCCTCCACAGATTTCCAGCCCAAGGTGCAGAGCCGCCTGGCGAGGGGCAGCGGCACGTGTGCAGGCTACGTGGAGGTGCGCTGGGGCCGGCAGTGGCAGGACCTGTGCCACCACTCCCCTTTCAAGGTCCCCCCTCGGTGGGAGGAGGTGTGCCGGGAGCAGCGGTGCGGCAACCTCAGCTCCTTCGAGGTGCTGGAGGCCGGTGGCCAGACCTCCCGGGGGCTCGTCTGTCACCAGGAGAAGCTGTCCCAGTGCTACGAGCTTCAGGAGATAACCTACTGCCGGAGGGTGTTAGTCACGTGTGAGTCTACTGCGGGCGGGGGACAGTTCTGGGTTTTCCCTCTAAGGCCCGGTCAGCGAGCAGGACCGGGAGCCCCAGGCCCCCAGAAAAGGGTGGAGAGATGGCACCTGGGGGGGAGGGCGGCAAGAGCACGCAGACAGCCATGAGCACGAGCCACAGAGAGAGGGCTGGCCCTCGCTGTCAGGCAGCCGGTGAAGGACAGAACGCCACTCTGCCTTCTACGGGTCCAGGAGGGGCGGGAGTGAAGCCAGGGCCAGGTGGAACATATGGCCCCTTTAACGGTAACCGAGTGACATTGAAGAGAGAGATGGAGGCACGGCCGGCCATTGGTACATGACCAGGCCCTGGTGCCATGTATGGTGGCCAGGTGATCGCACGGTAGGAAGTTCAGTAAGTGGTTACCAAAGTGGCAGGTGAGAGCTGGACGGCCGAGTGGCAGGGAGATGCAAAGGGGAATGGAGGGGTGTGTAGCACAGAATTCCAGAGGCCGTGGAGGGACAGCCGTGTGGGCGGTGCCTTCCACACTGTGCTGCTGAGTCACGGGGAGGAGCCGGGCAGCGGCTTCCCTGTGAAGGGGTAGATTCGGCGCCCACGGGGTGGGACTGAGCTGAGCCCCTGCCTCCCCCCCTCCCCCACAGGCAAGGACCCGAACCCGGCGGGCCTGGGCGCGGGCACCGTGGCGAGCATCATCCTGGCCCTCATGCTCCTGGCGGTGCTGCTGGTCGTGTGCGGCCCCCTCGCCTACAAGAAGCTGGTGAAGAAATGTAGGTGCCGGCGCCTCAGCCACCCCCCTCTCAAGCCCCTGTGCGGGGAGACGGGCAGGGGCCCCGCCTCTGCTTCCACACCCAGCCCCACCCCTCTCCCACTGACTTGGCTTCCTCTACTCCAAGTACCAGAAACAGAAAGTCAGGGACAGTGTGGTGGCTGGTGCGCCCACAGCGGGGGCCCAGCTGAGACCCACTCCTGGCCAAAGGGAGGGTGTGGCCTTCGTTAGCTGGTGATGGGCCCAGAGGGTCATGAGCATGGCCTCTGACCTCAGGAGACACGTGTCGCAGGCCCGGTGCCACCACCTCCCAGCTGAACCTGATGGTGACTAAGCCACTTCCTCTCGGAGCCTCAGTTTCCTCATCCACAAAATAGGCGATTACTCACCCAGTGAATATAGCGGGTTGCAGTCTTCGTCTTGCAGAACTCAGGAGAACATGATTCAAGGACAAGGAAGGGGGATGAGAGGGGCTGAGAAGTGAAGGCCCAGAGGCAGGCAGTCTTGGCTGGGTCCCTGCCACCCTCCCAGATCTTAATTCTGGTTCTGAAGTCGTTTCCGCTGCAGAACCAGTCACCTCTAGCAAGAGGTGGGTGCAGGTTCCTCCCCAGCAAGTCAGAAAACCGAGGCCCCCAAAGGTTCCAGGGGGCAGAGCCCAGCAGTCGCCCCTGCAGCGGCACCTGCCCCCCCTCCCCACCCCTCCACTCCCTGCTCCTGCCTCCACCCTCATGTGCCTTTCCCGTCTGTTGCCCAGTCCGCCAGAAGAAGCAGCGCCAGTGGATCGGCCCGACGGGAATGAGCCAGAACAGTGAGTGTCCCCAGAGGCAGGGTCCGTCCTCAGCCCGGCCAGGGTCCCCCCCACCCCAGCCCCAGCTCAGGAAGGAAGCCTTGGAGGCAGGGTCGAGGCTCACTGCTGACCCCCTCCAGAGCCAGGGGCTGCCCGAGGGCTCTGATCCCCACCATGCGGCTGAGAGATGGCTGTGCCAGCCGGTGCTCGCGGGTGGTCCTCAGAGAGAAAGACTCTGGGACCACTCAGATTCCCACGGCCACGCGGGAAACAAAGCTGGACTCGGTTCCTCATTGCGGGACTTATCAGAGCCTTCAGGGGCATTTCTGCCTGGTTCATCCCCAAAGCGGGGGCACGTGAAGAAGGGTTGTTCACGCCGGTTCCATCAGTGTCTCGGTCGTGGGACAACCTTCGAAGGCCAGTCATAAAACATTCTGACGCAGCCAGCCCAACCCCCACCCAGCCTTCGACTTCCCTCCTTGCAGCCCTGCCCGGGCCACCCTCCTGGGTGGAACCACGGCTCTCCTCCTCCTCCCTCCCACTTCGTATTCTCCCCCCGTTTACCGAGAGCCCAACCCTTCAGGAAGGCTCTGTGTTGTCACGTCTGTTGTTATAAATAAAGGCCCTCAGCTCTGGGAGGGCAAGGGGGTGTACCTACCCTATCTCCTGTGTTCCAATTCCCTGCTTAAAACATGTTTGATGACTGACTAACAGACCCACCAAAGGCCCAACCTGCCAACCCGCTCGCTGGCCAGTCCAAAGCTGCTCTAAGTCTGACCCCTGCTAGTATGAACCTGTCCAGAGAGAAAGGCAAAGAGGGACACGTTGGGGAAGCTGTGGGTGCCCTTGCAGCACCGCTCCCCCATCACACAGTGGGAACGGACATTAAAGCTCGGGCCCCTGTGGGGAAGGAGGATGAGGAGTCAGCACGTGTCCTGACGGTGTCTCCTGCGTCTGTCTGTCTGCTCAGTGTCTTTCCACCGCGATCACGCGACCACAGTCCGCCGATCCCAGGCTGACAACCCCGCCGCCTCACACGTGGAGAACGAGTACAGTCAGCCTCCCAGGAACTCCCAGGTCTCCGCTTATCCAGGTGAGCACTTCCGGCCCTCCGAGGCGGCCTGGGGTGGGGGGGCTGGAGCAGGGGCCACGTGATCACCCAAAGAGGAGGGTGCGGGGGAGGGGTGGGGTGACCTGCCTGCTGAGGGCGCTCACAGCAGGGTGAGGAAGGAATGCGGCCTTCACAGGCTGTTCAGCTGGAGAGGGGGCTCTGGGACGCCATTAACCCCAGCACCGCTGTGACCCCACAGCCCGGCGTCTCTGCAGGGCGTTGAGGGCGAGGTGGCCAGTGAGGCAGAAGGGAGCCACCCAGAGCCCCGGGGGAGCCGGTATCGAATGCTCCCAGACGGGCACTGACAACGAAGCCCCAGGGAGCCTGGAGTTCAGTGTCATTAGTGAACATTTGGCTGGTTTGATCGAAACAGATCCATGGCTGTCCAGCCACCAGCTCTGGGGGCCCCCCTGATCCCTGACCCCCCGTGGGGCTCTGGGCTCTGAGGGCGCTGTCTGTGCAGCCTGGCGGGCTGAGCCCGGCTGCAGCGGCCTCCTTTCCCTCCGCAGCTCTGGAGGGGGCCCTGCATCGCGCCTCCACCCAGCCCGACAACTCCTCCGACAGTGACTACGACCTGCACGGGGCTCAGAGGCTGTGAGAGGTGAGCACAGGGTCCCCACACCGCCGCCCCCCTGGGGATGAGCGCCAGCCACTGGATGCCTACCTCCCGCCTGCCCGCCCGCCCATCCGTGAATGGGGCGTTCCAAGGTCTGGGCTCACGTGCAGGGAGAGAATAAGTAAGCCTCGAGAATTCGGGGGATGGGGGCTGACCTGGCGATTAGCGCAGAGGACTCTCCCCGGCCTTACCACCACCTCTTCCACTCCATCTCGGGAGCCCACCCAAACGGGCCCCTAGGTGGTGGGCTTACACCAGGGCTGCCGGCAGGAGGGAGAAGCCCCTGACCCAGAGGGGCAGCCACTGACCCAGATGCTGAGCAGGGGCCTCAGGGCCTGCTCCCAACCTCCCGAAACGAGCTCCCTGTGTGAGGGGTGTGAGGTTTCCTCCCCTGACACACTCCCTTCTCACCCACAGACCCGGGAATCGGGAACCGACATCCAGAGCCAGACCATTTGTCCTGAGAACATTCTGCATTTGCCGCTTGGAAATACGTCCCCCGGTTTCTGTGCCCGCCAGAACCCGGACGGAGGGCACGAGCCTGGCCCAGGGGAGACCCGCCCGACAGCTCGGCCGACCCTGCAAGTGTGGCAGCTGGGAAAGGGCCGAGCCCACAGACAAGCAGCCACCCCCAGACAGAGACATCTGGGGGGTCCAGGCCCTGGAAGCCCCCACCCCCATCTGTGGGGAGCAGTGCCCAAGCAGGAGATGGGCTCTCTCCTCAGGCCTGGGCCCCAGTGAGGACTGACGGGAAGCTCACGGTGTGGGGGGACAGGTGGAAGCTGAGTACTCTACTGTATTTCCAATATGTTCTTTGTAAATAATGCCTTTTCTACTTCCTGAGAATTAGTGTCCGGCCTCCTCGGTCCAGGGCCACCCCCATCCCTCTGGAGATGCCTGAGGGCGGGGGCACCTGTTGGGGGGGTTTGCCATCCTCCGATGGGAGGGCTGCTCACCTGGCACAACGCTGCTCAGCACAGCAGCCCCTCAGGGCGATGTGTGGCCCCGACCCCGCGCCCTGCTCCACCCCTCCCTCTGCGGCCTCCCCCAGACTCCTGCCTCTTCAAGGTGCCTCCCTAAGAGAGAGCAGGGACTGGGGCTGGCTGTCAAGTGCAAAGGCCCCTAGTGCCGCCTGACAGCCTGGCACAAAGGGGGGACCCAGTAAACCCTGGCTGAGTGGGGGTTTGCCTTGCACAGCAGTTAAAAGTGCACGGCTCAAGGGGTGTCAGCCGGTCACAGTTAACTGCCTCCCTGGAGAGTCAGAGGCCGAGGCTGAGCAGCCTTGTGGGTTCAATAGCTCCCTCAACGGAAACAGCCCCCCTCCTGGTCAGTGAGCGGAGACACACACCCCGAACCCTGAGGTGCCTGGGTTCCCTTCTGTACAATCGAGAGGAGGACAGCTGAGCAGGGCCTGCGGCTCTCATGAAGGGAGAGGCGGAGCCAAGCCTCCTGAAGCCCTTGGGCTTCCCAGGGCTCCCCGAGAACACGAGAGCAAGTCTGGGACCCGGGGCTTTTTCCCGCCCGACTGGCCACGGTTCCCGCCGGGAGCAGCAGACGTCCGTGGTCGCAGCTTCAGCAGCCACTGTGGGAGAGCACCAGGGGCGACCACACGCATCCTGGGGAGCACTCTGCCGCCCCCGGCACCCTCCCGCCAGGCCTCTGCCCTGTCCCTGCTCTGGACTCATGTCCCACGACAGGTCTATCCTGTCAAGCTGGGAGCCCAGAAACAGAGGCAACCCGCCCCTTCCCATGCGTGGCAGGGGGGAGGGTCCTCCAAAGGAGGCTGAGAGGCGGATCTTAGGGTCTGGCAGAGGGTGCGAGGCAGATGCCCCCTGCCAGCGCCTTTCTCCATAAAAGCTCGCCCATCTCTAGCCTGACCACCACACGGGGCCTCAGTGCAACCTCGGTCTGCCTTAAAAAACACACTCCCCACCCCACCCCCTCAAAGAGGGGTACTGAGGCAGACGTCTCTGTTTCCCCGGTGGTGGCAGGTGATGCATCCAAAAAGACCTGCTTGAGCGACTGAATAGGAACAGTCTCAGCCTTGGGGGCACTTCTGCCGAGTTCCAGCCTCGGCAGGTGGACCCTGCCCACGGGCCCACGGGCCAGCCAGGCCTCGCCCTCAGCCCTGTGCCCCAGGTGACCTCTTGGTCCGTATTCCCCCCTCACAGCCACATGCCAGAGTAAAGCAGGGCCCGCCCCTCAGCCAGACAGGGCGGCGCTCACCTGTGTGCCCCCCACCCCAGCCCACTCCCCTGAACTGTGTTACTCGCCCGGCCCTAAAGGCAGTCCATGCGCCACCTGATTCTAGCACATTCTCTTCATGTTAAGTGACAGGGAGAGTGCACCTGGACCCCCCAGCGACAAGCTGGCTTTGGCGTGGCCAGGGGCCTGGGGCCTGGGAGTGCTGCACGGGACCAACCGGGTGTCAAAAGGACCCACCAACGAAGCGCCTTCCTCGCTGAGCTGGGAGTCTCTCTGAGGGTCTAAGGTGGACACTTGGGGCCTGTGTCCCGTGCAGCTGCCCTGCAGCAAGAGGCCCGCTGTGGTCTGCCGTGGTGGGTGATGGGTGGGCGGGGAGGGAGGCGGGGGCGGGGGGGGGGGGTTGGGGGGAGCGGGCGAGGGCTGGTGTGCGCCAGACACACGATGCGGACGGCCTTCAAGAAGGAAGAACGAGGGCCAGCAGGGGTGCCGCACACTGGGTGACCGGCTGCGGCCGCTCTGAGCCAAGTCCCTTCTTAGAAGGTGGCACCTCCTCTCTTCAGCTGCTACACACACCCTGCCACCAACGCAGGGCAAGTGACTTGATTGTGCCCCTCAAGTGAGATTTTCAGCCTCTTCCTACAAAGCCAGACTGTCCTGTTCGCCCTGGTGTCCTCAGTGCTGGACACTTGCAAGGCAAGGCCAGAGTTCAGGAGGGGACAAAGGCAGGGGACATTTGCCTGGAGCCCGGGGACTCAACCGTGGGCTCCGATCCCGCCAGCGTTGTGGCCTTTCGAAGTCTGACGACTTCTGGTACCACAGAGGCGGGGCAGAGGAGCCCCTGAGGCCAGGTCAGACAGAGCTGGGGGTGAGCCCCACCCCCGACCGCTGGGCTGTGTGCCCATCACTGAACCGCCCACCCTTGTTTAAGATGGGGGCCAGGTGGGGGATCAAAGTGCTGTTGAGAGGACCCCTGATAAGGCACCCTGGAAGTTTCACACAATGTGCACGGCCCTGCTGTCAATGCTGGTGACTCGGCATCGTCCATAGGCAGCCTGCCCTTGTCACCTCGTGTCACCGCGCAAGGAAGGAAAAGGAGGCCCGTCAGAAACCTGGTCTCCGGACTCCCAGGAAGCCACCCCCCCTGCTGAAAGCAGAAGCCCCTCCCAGGCCTCCTGGCTACCCGCTGGGCTGGGGAGGGGGGAGCTGGGAGGGAGGCAGGCTGGCCCATGGCAGGGGACCACCGGGCTCCTCAGCCCCCTGCCCCTCTCCCAGCATAGAAACGGGAAGGGAAGACTCGGACCCCAGCGTGGGCTCCTGGACAGGCTGAGAACAGGTGCTGTCAGCCCAGCAGGTGGCAGGAACACATGTGCTGCCTAGCAGGGCTGTGCCCCACAGGGTCCTAGCGCTCCACAGAGGGCGAGGCAAGCGTGTAGGCTCAGGCGTGGGAATGAAAACACCCCAGATGGAAAACCACAGCAGCAAGGGAAGGGAAATACTTAAGAGCCAGGCCCCCCCGGGAGGGGGAGGTTTGAGGGGGCAGGGAGGGTGGCAGCTCGGGAGATGACATCCAGATAGAGGGGCTTTGTGGACTTGAATCAAGGGGGCTTTTCAGCAGGACGTGACCCTGAAGGCGGTGGAAGAAACCAGTGCCCACCCCCCACCACCCCAAGCGGCCCCTCCACTTCTCCAGCCCACCGGAGCCACAGCACTGCACAGGACACCTCGGCTTACTGTGGCAATTATTTATACAACATACAAGCGGTCATTCACCCAGTTCCGGAGCACTCGAACCAGTAGAGTCCATTAGTGATTTCTCTTTATAAATAACTTATGAGAAGCAAGCACAGTTGGCAAGGGACCGACAGCGCGGCTCGAGCGCCTCGTCTGCGCACCCACTGGGGGCACACGGGCTGGGGGGGGCAGGCACCAGAAGGTCGAGTTTCCTTGTTGGCCCCCCGCACCCCAGGCCGCCAGACTCCGGGTGCTCGTGTAGTGGACGTTTCAAGGCACATATGACTCCCTAACTGGTAGCAGCTCCAGGGTCTGCCCTTGAGACCTGGTTCACATCTGCAACAGCCAAGTTAATGCTTTGATCCTCACGCCCCCTTTGGCCTGTTGTCGTGTCTATCACCAATTGTGCTCAAAACCCCCAGCGTGCTGGGGGCTGCGTGTGGCTCGGAGTCACCGCCCTGGCCCTTTACATTCTGAAGACAAGAGAGGTGCCGAGAAACGGACTGCGACATACTGATGGTGTTTTAGGAAGCACCATTTGGGAGGTGACTGTGAGGGCATGTTTTGATGTCCTAGGGGGATGTTGGGGGTGGGGCGAGTTACACCAGGGAGCCAGAGGAAGGGGAGGGGTGGGGGCTGCTGTGAAGGAGATTCAAGGCACTGGAGGGGTGGAGGGGCGGGGACGGCCCCAGGGAAGGGAGGGTGGCTGGGGAGGTGACCTGGCACTCCACTCCTGAGTGACCCCCCCCCACCAATGACCACGATCTCCTGGGCCGGAGCTACCTTCTCCCGTCCATCCAGCCACAGGGTTGGAGGTGACCGCCCCCAGATTTTCTGGCCAGAGCGAGCCAGGTCCCGGGTCCACCCTCACAATCCCGTCTTCTCACCGCGCTGGCCCTGCTGCTGCCCTTCAAACCAGCATGCAGCACGTTTCTCTGACACCAGCTCATCAGAGTTCAGTTATGGCTTTTACGTGACTAAAAGTCATGAAGCGTTTTCCCTCTGTCCTCGCCCCGTGACCCAGCCCTGGCCACGGTGCGTCGGGGCAGGCCATCCTTGAATGGACCAGAGGCACAAAAAGCTGCGTCCCTTGGTGCAAGGCACCACGTCGAACATGCCACATCCCTGGGGAGGGGGTGAGCAGGGGCCGGAGGACCCGCCAGCTGCCACGCCACCGGGACGGGTCTGCACTGGGCTCAGGTGCCCCGGAGCGCAGACACAGCAGCCGGTCACGGAGGCAGAGCTCACTCATGCAGACAGCCACGGAGAGGCGCTGCGCTCCCAGCCTGGCTGCCACAGGACAGGCTAAGGCGGTCACTGGAGGGAGGCGTGTCCTTCTCCGGGGACGCCAGTAAGTGCCGTGACAACCGGGACAACAGGGGCCCGTAGACTCCCAGCCAGGTCCCCCAAGTCCATGGGGAGTGCCGACTCCACTTCCAATTTAACCTCGAATCTCAGCAGTAGGTGGGCCAAAGGTGTGGTACAGGTGGAAGTGGGGAAGGGCCTAGGGCCAGGACCCTGTCTAATACCCAGGCCAAGCAGGACCCTGAGGTGACGGAAACCCGTAGGGGGGAGCCGGCCCAGGGGGGTAGGGCGGCCGAGGGGGGCCTGAGGGCTGGGGCTGGCCCGGGAAGCCCGGGAGCGGGGGCTGCGTTGGGTACGGAGGTTTGCCTCCTGTCGAGAGGTAGGGGTGCTGCTGAGGATAACCAGGACCGGGAGCCCGGCCCCCTGCAAAGGGGTACCCGGGCCCAGAGGCACCAGAGGGAGGCACAGAATAGCCAGGCCGGGGTGGCGCGCTCCTCTGCGGGGACCAGGAGAAGCCCGCAGCAGCCCTGGGTCCCGGCTGGGCTGACGGGTACGGGGGGCCCAAGGGACCACCGTAGGAAAGGGAGGGCGGGGGCACCCCCGGGAAGGGGGCCGGCTGGAGCGGGCCTTGGGCAGTAGGACCCACCGGCAAACTGGGAGAGGGGCTATAGGGCAAGGAGTAGGGAGGCACTCCTGAGGGCGCAGCCGGCGGCAGCGGTGGGGGCGGCTGCTCTTCCGCCGCGGGCGGCGTCGCCTGGGGCACGGGGCGGGCAGGCAGAGGCGGGCGGAGAGGAAGGGCGTCGCCGGCTGGCTCCTGGGAAGCTCTGGGCTTCCTCACCACGTCCTGGAGCTTCTCTACTCGGACCCGGCGCAGATGGGACAGCATCCTCATGGAGGAGAAGTTCTCCAGGAACGTCTCCAAGGACACCTCACCCTCCAGGAATTTCTCAGCCATGGCCTGGAAGACATAGGTCAGGTGACAATAGAGGCTTGCTGGGAATAAGGCCACCATGGTCCCCCAGGTCACAGATCAGCCACGGCCCTCCCACCTCCGCTGCCCTCTCTGGCTCCCCACTGCCGATATACACACACTCCACAGTCCACTCTGCCCTCCTCACCAGAGTACCAGCTGCTGGAGGGCAGGGACCATCTGTCCCAGTCACTGCTGTCCCTGCCCCTGCACTGTGCCTGGCCCCGTGGCTACTGCCTGTGGGTGCTGAATAAGCGAGCAACACTGGCTGCTGAGTTGCTGGGGTGGCCAACCCAGGGGCTCCCAAGGCCTGGCGGCTTCCTGCGCCCAGAGCATGGAGAGAGAGGACCGGAGAGAGCTGCCCGCCTGCAGCCGCCGAAGGGACAGGCGCTCAGAGGAAGCAGAGAGGCCAGGCAGCCCCCGGGAGCGAAGGGGCTGGGGCCCTGGCCTCAGTCCTCGGGGGCCCTGCTGCCCTGCACTCCATCCAGGCCTGCCAGCTGCCTGTGACCTTGCCACCAGTCACCCATTTCTGCTTCAGCCAGGGAGACAGGGTCCCTGTTCTCTGCATCCTAAAGGGCCTCCACTGGGACAAAGGGTGCCACTCATCTTTGCAACCTACTAACTCGCCCTCGTCCCACCCTCTGCAGACACCCGGTGCTCATGACAGGGCTCCTGCCCTGGGGGCTGACGCTGCGCGAGGAAGAGGGGGTGCTGATGACCCTCTCACCTCAGACTCTTCTTCAATTTTCATGCTTTCGATCTGCAGAAGGTCTAGCAAGGTCCCTGGCTGTAGTGCCGAAGAGAATTTCTCTGGAACAGAAGGCAGAAAAGCAGAAGGTTCAGGAGGATTCAGAGTTGGAGGCCAAGGTCCCCGCCAAGGCCCCCCCGCCCCCCGTCCTGTGTGTGCTGAGGCCGAGCCACTACCCTGTGGTGGCTCCCTCGGGCCGCCCTCCTGAGCAGAGAGGAGCTCGACCAAGCCCAGCCCAGGCCTTCGCTAACCAGCCTCCCACACCCAGCCCCGTTCTGCCCCACAGGGCACCACGCTTCCTTGCTGTCACGCCCGGACAGCCCCGGCCGCCTCCACAGACGGCAGGTCCGGCACAGAGAAGGCCGGGGCCAGCCCTGCAGAGTGCAGAAGCTGAGCTGGCCGAGTCGGCAGTGGCAGCGCAGGGTGCAGGCTCTGTGGGCTCGAATCCCAGCTCCACTGCTAGCTGGCTGTGCGACCCTGGCCACGCTCTGGGATCCCTGAGCCTCCTTTTCCTCATCTGTGAAATGAGAGCAACAGCAGGACCCACCCTTCTATGGCTGTAAGGACAAAAATGCACGCAAAGCGCTTCTTAGCACAGGGCCGGGGCGTGGTGAGCCGCAGTAACTGCTGGCCCTCTCCCATCCTGGGCAAGGGAGAGGGCATCTATTCTTCTATGCTATTTTTTTAAGATTTTATTTATTTTTAGAGCAAAGGGAAAGGAGGGAGAGAAACACTGATGTGCAAGAGAAACATCCATCAGCTGCCTCTCCCATGCACCCCAACTGGGGACCTGGCCTGCGACCCAGGCATGTGCCCTGACTGGGATCGAACCGGCGGCCTGTGGGTCTGTGGGATGACACCCGACCCACTGAGCCACACCAGTCAGGGCCTTCCATGCCACTCCAGTAGCTCTCCCAGCCCAACCTTGAACAGGCCCCCGAGTTAACAGAGCCCCCCCCAGAGCACCCTCCCGGGGTCCGGCTGCCCCTACCCAGCTTTGCCTTCTGCTCCTGGCACCGCTCCACAAGCTTCCGGAGCTCCTGGTACTTGTCCGAGAGGTTCGAGCGGCTGATCTCCAAGGGACCTTGGAACTCCAGGTTCTGCTCAGCCAGGCTCCGGTTGGTGGCCAGCGCCATCTCCCGTTCCAGCTGTAGGTCCTGGACCTAAAGAACAGGACGCTTGACCGTAAGAATCACCACTACCACTCACCCCACAGCAGGCTGGTCCGGGGGCTTCTGGGACTCACCGCCCACCATGGGCAACCACAACACTGAGCCCTCAGCTAGAGTCAGATGGACCTGGGTTCAAACCCTGAGCAAGCACTCTGACCAGGCACCCCACGGAATGACTGCAAACGGGATCAATCGGATGGGCCCACACCCCAGCCCGAGCACGCCTCCTCCTAGAGGTGCAGGGCCACAGGCCCCAGGGAAAGGCAGCTACGAAACGGTACCAGGGCTTCTAGAAACTGCCTCCAGACTCAGGCTGCAACAGTGCAGAACTGCTGGGGTGTTCGGGTTCGAGTGAGGGCCCAGACTCCCTAGCACTGCCCCCTAGAGCCCCCACAGGGCCGGGGAACTGGGTTGACACCTCAGGGGCATCTCTGTAGGTCCCAGCCACGGGGAAGGCCACAGGAAAGGGAGATGAACTTGACCTAAACTCTTAAGTGCTTCAGTCCCACCCATAGGCCCTTCCCTTCTTGGGCCCCATGACAGCCTGCCTCTACCTCGGGGGACTCCTGGGCCAGCCGGTCAATGGCTTCCGGGTCATTCTGCATTGCCTCCAGCTCCTCCAGGGTCTTGTCTTTCAGGGTCTCCATCCTGCCCTGTAAACACAGAATGATTCTGGTGTGAGGAAGAGAAGCTCGTGGGGAAGAGACCCCTGGGCCCATCTGTATTATCTGTGAAAGACAGAGTTTTGTGAGGATGCTTCCACCCTGGGGGGGGGGGGGGGCGGCTCAAGGAGGGGTAAGGGTCCCATTTAGCGTGTCCCTGCCACCCTGCCTGCCCCTCTCCCCAGAGACCAAGGAGCTGTCCAACCATGGACAGCAGGGCATGTGGAAGCACTCGGAGGCCTAGGGGGAGAACACAGAGGAAGCTGCCCAAGGAGCAGATGGAAAGGGCAGGAGGAGAGAGCCAGGCAGCCGGGGACAGGGAGGAGACTGGCCCACAGTGGCCTGCGAGCCCTGATGACAGCGGCCACTCCGGGAGGTGGCTATTTCTGTCTGAGCCAGAAATAGACCCAACCCTCGCACACACGGGCCTCGGGCTTCCACATCGCAGGCTCAAGGCCGCTGCGGGTTATATTTAGGCCACTGACAGCCTTGGGTCCCCTCAGTGCTCTCTGCAGCTGCCATCCTCCCCACATGCCACAAAACCGGGCTGTCACATTCACGTCCCCGTCCTCATCACCACAGGGGAAAAAAGGCGTCAAACTGGCTTCCAGGGCAATCAGGAGGAAAAGAAACGGACCGACCTGAATGGAATGCCGGCTCTGACAAAGAGCTAGTTTCAGCAGTCCCTTCCCTCTGTCATTCTGCCCGGAGGGACACTGACAGATTGTTTGTATGACAAGGGGTCATGGCCGGACCCCAGGGACCAAGAAGAGAAAGCACGCACACAAACACACCCAGTACTCGCTTCCTTTCTGCTGACAGGATCCTCTCTGTTTATCTGTTTTTGTCTTTCCCAGAGAGGCAGTTTATAGCATTACTGTTGGTTTTACCCTTACAAAGGTTGCTAGTTGTCTGCAGATTCTGACACTAGGGAAATCTAAAGTACCCCACAACCCCACACCAGGGCCACCCTCCAGTGAGCCGAAACCTGCCGCTCGGCCAAGGAGGCGTTTTGGGATCGAGCACCGAGGTTACAGCCAGAAGCAACCTTCTCTGGGGCCCAGTCTCCTCATCTGTAACAGAAACAGAGGCACCTCCCAGGGCCCTGAGAGCTGAGAAGAGAAACTGATAAATATTGACCACCCCACCCCCCATTTTCCAGGAAAGTCTTGCTTTACGCCTCACCTCCCTGCATAGCTGTCAATGGTGCCCCTTCCCATGCTCAAAAACACCCTGGTTCAGACAAGTCACAGGCAGACCTCGAGACCGTGCGGGTTTGGCCCCGGACCACCGCAAGGGAACGAGTGCCACAGCAACGTGGGTCCTAGTCTTTCTGCCGGTGGAGGACCTTGCCTTCAGTTGGTAAAGATCACAACACCTCTGAGATACAATGAAATGGGTGTGCCCGGATACAGCCACCCTACTGATAAAGTGCCACACAAACACGGCCACCACTACGTCCGGTGGTGTCTACTGAGGGTGGCACGGAGCCCCCAACCTTGCAAGGAAGGAAGGCCAGGCTTCAGTGAGCACCTGAGCCCCACCTGCCGGGCAAGCCCGGGAGGGGCCCAGGAATGCGGACTCTCTCCAGGAAGTGCTGATGCAACTGATCCGGGGCCAGAGTCTGAGGAAGACAGTAGACAGCTCCTTGCTAGTCGTGTGGCAGTGGAGGCTACTGGATATTGAGAGCCAAAGAATGAGTTTTACAATACATGTGCTGTCCCTCCTAATCCTGTGAGGTGGCAGTTGTCCCACTTGCAGGTGGCAGAGTCAAAACTGAAACCTGCACCCTGTCTACACTTCCCTCTGCTGCTCCCGAACCCGTGGTCTAAAAGCTGGGGCGGGGGACAGCAGACTGCACGGGGCCCAGGGAGGGGCTGAGCTCCGGAGGCCCAGTGTCCCGCCGGGAGCAGGAAAAGCAGGGCAGCATTCTGATGCATGTCGCAAAGACTGGAAACATGTCCGGAGCCTGGGGTCAGTCAGACGGACCGAGTCCGAGTCCCGGGCCCTGCCACTTACCAGCCAGCGGACCCCACCCAAGTGCAACCTGCCTGAGCCTCAGGCTCCTCATCTGTGAAATCGGTTAGTGCAAGGTGCAGTGCGATTCAGTAGGTGGAGCACCGGTTCAGCACGAGGCCTGAACTAGAACAAGTGCCAGCAAGAGACTGCAACACTTCAGAACTTACTTACTCCTAAGGCCTCCAGGATGGCCCCGCTTGCTGGGGCTCCGCAGCAGAGTGCCCAGCCCTACTCGACCCCAGGGAGGGGTCCTGACACCAAACAGGGTGCTGAAGGGAAGTGGCTGCGAGGGGCCCAGTAATGGCCAAGGCTGCTGGAGCGCTGGCTCTGCTCCAGGTGCAGCTGCTCTCACAGACGAGGAACTAAGGTACAGAGACGCCAAACCGCACGGCTGGTGTGGCCCAGGGGACCAAACCCAGGCAGTCTGCCTCCAGGGTTTACTCTCCTCCGCTCAGCTCTAGGCCAGTGGCTCTCAAAGTGTGTTCCCAGCACCCTGGGGCAGTCTCCAAGCCCCTTTGAGGCTGTCCAAGAGGTCAGAATGACTTTCATGATCCAAAACATTCTTTTTCTTTTTACTCCTTCTCACATACGGTGGGGCTTTCAGAGGGTCCCTGGCACGTGATCACACGATCATTCTGGCAGCCAATGTGTGTGCCTGCAAGTTGTGTTTTAAAATTTCCTCACTTTTAGTTTCTAACACAGTGAATATTAACAGCTAAAACCCACAGCGATGCAGACTCTGGGAAATTCAGTAATGTTAGCAGTGAAAGGTGTCCCAGGACCCAGAGATGCGCTGTCTGCCGCCCAAGGCTACGCTGCCTGCTGTGTAGGGCTGTCCCTGCCGGGCATGACACCTCCCGTGGGGCGTGGCTGAGGGGACGGCTGGTGCCCGTCCTAGGGAAGTTGTGGCTTTACTCTGCTCGGGGCTCTCCTGGTGGGCACCTGGAAACCTCAGGGATAAGTAAGTTCTGTGGTGCTGGAGTCCTCTGCCAGCACTTGTCCCGGGGCAGGTCTCCTGCTAAGCTGCGCTCTGCCTGCATTCTCTCACCGAGTCTTGCACTAGCCCAGAGTCACACAGCCAGGAAGTGGCTGTGCCCTCACCAACAGGGGGGTGGGGTGGTTGTCACCACGTACATCAGATTCACCTGGAGTCCCCGTGGAAAGCCAGAGCCCTAACACCTCCTCCAGACCCAGAACTTTAGAATCTCCAGGGTTCTTAAAAGAATTTTTACATACGTTTACTGATTTTTTTTTTTTTGAGAGGAAAGGAGAAAGAGAAACATCAATTGTCTGCCTCCCACGTGCACCCCCTTATGTATCCTCACCGGGAATTGAACCCACAGCCCAGGTATGTGCCCTGACCGGGAACCAATCCACAACCTTTTGGCATGCAAGACGATGCTTTAACTGAGCCACAAGAGCCAGAGCTCCTAGGGTCTTAGTTTAATTTTTAAATATATTTTATTGATTATGCTATTACAGTTGTCCCAATTTTTACCCCCTGCCCTGCTTTACCCAGTACCCCTTTACCTCCAGCAATCTGCCCCCTTAGTTCATGTCCATGGGTCATGCATGTAAGGTCTTTGGCTTCTCCACTTCCTATGCTGTTCTTCACACGGCCCTGTCCATTTTGTTCCTACCAATTATGCTTTTTAATCCCTGTACTTTCCCCCCATTCTCTCCCTGCCCCCTCCCAGCTGATAACCCTCCACATGACCTCCATACCTATGATTCTGTTCCTGTTCTAGTTGTTTGCTTGGGGGTTTTTTTGTTTTTTGTTTTTGTGTTTCTTTAGGTTTTGTTGATAGTTGTGAATTTGTTGCCTTTTTAATGTTCATGGTTGATCTCCTATTTCTTAGATATGGCCCTTTAACATTTCATGTAAGGGCTTGGTGATGGTGAACTTTAACTTTACCTTATCTGGAAAGCACTTTATCTGCCCTTCCATTCTAAACGATAGCTTTGCTGGATAGAGTAATCTTGGATGTTAAGTCCTCGCTTCCACTACTTTGAATACTTCTTGCCAGTCCGTTCTTGCCTATAAGATTTTCAGAAATCAGCTGATAGGCTATGGGCATTCCTTTGTAGGTAACCCTCTGCTTTTCTCTTGCTGTTTTTAAGATTCCCTCTTTATCTTTAAACTTTGGCATTTTAACTATGATGTGTCTTGGTGTGGTGCTCTTTGGGTCCAACTTGTTTGGGACTCTCTGTGCTTCCTGGACTTGTATGTCTATTGCCTTTGCCAAATTAGAGAAGTTTTCCTTCATTATTTTTTCAAGTAAGTTTTCAATTTCTTGCTCTTCCTCTTCTTCTAGCATCCCTATGATTTGGCTGTTGGCACATTTGGAGATGTCCTAGAGATTCCTAAGCTTATCCTTGGTTTTTTGTTTGTTTGTTTGTTTTTCTCTTTTTTTGAGTTCTTGTTTCTTTTTATTCTGGTTGAATGTTTTTCTTCCTTATGTTCCAAATTGTTAATTTGAATCCCGGCTTCCTTCCCTTCACTATTGGTTCCCTGTGGGTTTTTCTTTATTTCACTTAGTGTGACCTTCATTTCTTCCTTTATATTGCTGCTGTACTGAGTGAGTTCTCTGAGCATCCTGATCACCAGTGTTTTGAACTCTGCATCTGATAGTCTGGCTACCTCTGTTTTGTTTAGTTCTTTTTCTGGGTTTTTGTTCTGTTCTTTTGTTTGGACCATATTTCTTTGTCTAATTAGTTTGGCAGCCTCCCTGTGTTTGTTTCCCTGCAATTATTAGATAGAACTGCTCTGACTCCCTGCCTCAGTAGATTGGCCTATTATAGAAAAGGCACCTGTAAATTGTGTGTGGCAGAGCCTCAGGTAATTGCCAGGGCGGGGCAACCCGCTTCACCTCACCACTTTGTGGCTCTGTTGGGGGAGGAAGGAGGACTCAGAGAGGGGGCAGTGCTGCTGCCTGGCTTCTGGAGGTTTGCCCAGCACTTGCCCCATTTCCAGTCACTTCAAACACTTTCCATATGCAACTGGCGCCTTCCAGCTGCTGCCCTGGTGGTGAGACCCAGAGTGGGTGGGTTTCTGTATGTTGTTCTAAATCTCCGCAGGCCCTTCAAGCAGCAAAAATCCAGCAGTTCCTTCCGCCACCCCAACTCCTCCTAGTTTTTACAGCCAGAAGTAATGGGGATTTATCTTCCTGGTGCTGGGACCCTGGGCTGAGCAGTCTGGCCTGGGGCTGGATCACTCACTCCCAAATTATCCCTCCTGATTTTTATCCACCACATGTGAATGTGGGACCGTCATTCCGCCACCTCCTCTCCGTCCGTCTCTGCAACTCTGCTCCTCCTATCCATCTGGATGAATGTGGTTTCTTTAAACCCTTGGTTGTTGGACTTCCACACAGCTCGATTTTCTAACAGTTCTGTGTGTTACTAGTTTTGAGATCTGGCTGCAGTTCTTTCTGTGGTTGCGCAAGGAGGCAAAGCATGTCTACCTATGGCTCCATCTTGACTGGAGGTCCTAATTTAATTTTCAATGATGTTATAATAATGAAGCCACCCAGGTCAAACTAACTTTGCATCTATGATCTTACTTTCCTCCTGTAACTGAGGGAACACGAGTGCTCCTGGCCTCATCTGGTGGGCCTGACCTCATCTGGCAGAGGAGAAGCAAAGACCGGGAGCGGAAGGGCTTTGTCAACCAGTCCCTCAGAGGCGGGACGGGAATGCAGGGGCTCAGAGTCAGTCTCTGTTGGGACCTCAACTGCCCTACCCTTTCAGTGCCCCTGGTCCGGCTTGTGTGGGTGGACCAGGCAGGCACCAGAGCTTGCCTGAGAGGAGGCACTGACTGACGAGGACCCAGCCTACAGCCAACTGGCTGGTTCCCACCAGCCACCATTCCCCTCCCCCCAAAAAGGGGTATGTTTTAATCACAGTAAAGTCATCAAAACAAAATCTCTGTAAAACATTTGACCATTTCACAGCATCCTGAATTGTTTTCCCGCTGGGGCTGACAAAAGGGTACCACTGACACCTCTGTGGATCTAGTGTGTACGTCCACCCTTCTTGAACTCGTAGTGAAGGTGGGGTTTGGTGGATGAGTCTATGAAAGCAAAGTTCCCAAGCCCCCTCTGCTGGACTTGAAAGTCCCAGGTGGCCCAGAGCGGGGCCTGATGTTGCTAAAACTTGTGTGAGGCTCCTGCTGCTGCTTTGGAAAGGGACAGGGACAGGAGCAGCAGCAGCACTGAGGACGTAACTTGTCACCAAAGTTTGGTAATAAGTGGCTGTAATTACAGGGGTGGGCAAAAGTAGGTTTAGAGGTGTAACACCCTAATGAATAATGAATAATAATAACACCAGGATAAACTCTGTTTCACATACAACTATAAACCCACTTCTCCCATTCTCTGTATTAAGCAAGAAAGACTTTCCTGTGTTAGGTAAATAATGGTGGCCGATCAAGAAATCCAGGAACAAGTGAGTACCCCGGTTCGATCACTCAAGGGTGCACTGACGCGTGCAGCCCACTGCACCATGACACACAGCCCCCTTAGGTCCGGGGCCCTCCGACCACCAAATGATCACCTTTCTCTGGAATCTAACACACCCTTCCCGGCTCTGTTTGATTGCCTTGAACTCCCTATGGCAAAAGTCCTGTAACATTCACCTGCTGATCCACAGAGTCACGCTTTCAGGCAGTGATAATTCTCCCCAGAGCGGGCCGTGAGTGAAAAACACTGCTGTCCTGATCAGACCACCCTCTGCCTGGCACCAGGCCCCCAGCACGTGTCCCCTCGCTGGGGACGAGGATTCCATTCTGCGTGGGAAACCCGACATCCCGGCTCCAGGGGTGTGGAACTCCCGGGAGATGAAAGGGACAGGAGGTTCTGGCTCCTATCTGTGAGGGCTATCTCTGGCACTCCCTGACTGGCAAAGACGAACACCCCCACATTTACAGGTATGGAAACTAAGGCAGAGTGGCACGCCACTTGCCTGTGGTGACAAAGGAGGGGCCCCAGACCTAGGAGCCCTTCCCCTGGCCTGCTGCCCCTTCTGCTGGGCCCCACCAGCCAGTTGCTCCGCTCACGGCACCTCGCAAGGCACTGCTGGCAGGAGAGGTGTGCAGGACCCCGCACCTGAAGATGCCAACGTTTTCTAGGGGCTCCTTCTCCCTCCCTATAAAATGCCTAAACGATCCCTGATGGTCACGGGGCCCCCTTTCTTCTGAGATCAAAGCCCCTTGTAACCTCTCCCATTAAGTTACATCAGTGATTTTCAACCTCTGTCAACTTGTGGCACACAGAAACCAATTACTACAATTCTGCAGCACCCCCCAAAAATATACTTTCTGCCATTCTGACCAAAAAATAGGTGTAACTTTGATTCATTCACACCAGATGGCCACTGTTGTGTTGGCTGTTGTCATTTTTTTATTTGACAGTCTAAGGGGGAAAGAGGTCAGTGCCACTGACTAAACAGTCAGGTACTGCATGTTTTGTTTTGTGTTTTTTCCCGGACAGAGAGAAAGGGACATCGATTTGTTGTCCACTTATTTATACACTCATTGGTTGCTTCTTGTATGTGCCCTGACCAGGGAATGAACTTTCAACCTTGGTGTGTCGAGGCGATGCTCTAACCGACTGAGGTCCCTGGCCAGGGCCAGGCACTGAATGTTTTAAAGGCACGGGGGGCACGGCAGAGTGCCTCCTGCAGCCCACCAGCTGAAAACCCTGACCTACGCAACCACCCTAGTACGTGGAGTGAACACGAGGCTTCATTGCCCCTATTTCAGGGAGGAAAGGACGCTCAGAGAGAAATGGTGACAGTACTGCCAAGTATTGCAAAAGGCCTGACAAGCCTTTTGGTATTTAAATTTCACAAGCGCCTTTGCCTACCTGCTCCACAGTCCCTCACCCGCCACGGGGGAGTCAGGAGGATAGCTGAAGATAACAAGATAGTTTAAGATTGCAGGTCCGAAAGCCCCAGGCGGCTGGACCCCGCCAGCTCCCCCACACTGGCCCACTGACAACATCTCAAACCCCGGCAGGCAAATGCCTGTCCTGTGGGCAACACCAGCCCCTGGAAGCGACGACTGCCTTTCTTCCAAAAGTCAGAGCCGCCAGGGAGGCCGAAAGCAGCAAACACCTCTGTGGGTCCTTAATTTGGAAAAGGAGAAAGGAACAGGACAATATGTTGCCCAGGGCCCCTGCTGCTGGCAGTGTTCTGCCCCCCAGTCACCCAACGTGGCAGAAAAATCCAAACCCGTGCACTCTAAGTGGCCACAACCCCCAGGGACGCCCCATGCAGAGAACTGGAGGTCGCTGAGCAGCATCTGGGGGCCCAGAGGCCATGAGCTTTTGTGTCTGGAGGGCCTGACAAGCCCAATTACCTCACACCACACCACCCCTGGCACCCAGGCCTGCCTAGGACCCCCCTCCACTTATCCAGTGCCCAGGAGGACGCTGGGTGCTCAGGGGTGGGGCAGTGTCTGGATGGAGTCTGCTATTTGGAAGGAGGGGACAGGAAAGAAGGGTGCGATGAGAAGACAAAGGGAAGGAGATGGTATGTTCACCACTGTGCTCCCAGGGGCACACAGAGAGCCCCTCACGAAGTCCGCAGAGGCGCGGACAGGGGCAGGGAGGGCCACAACCCGTCGGCCACAGGTACACACGTCCTCCGGGACTGGGGGATGTGAGAGCAGGGCTTCTCCCACGTCCCACACCTCACTGCTCTCTTCATGCTTTCACTGACGGACACACTGCTTATTCATCCCTACATGCCAAGTACCACATGAGAGCCCAGAGAAAGGGAGGAAGGGTACGTGGGGGCCGAGAGGTGTAATTAAGTATCTACTGAGTTCTTACTATATGCCAGACACAGGCTTAAAATATAAAACCTGAAGCTAATTCTCCAGGAACTCAGTTTCGTTTTACAAAGCGAAACAGTTCACAGCGGATGGTGGTTAGAGGGAGCGTTAACAGGGGTGGGGGCCAGCGGAGTAAGAAGTGGGGGGTTGGACAGCTCTGAGGGCTGGGTGTGCGCGCAGCCCCCGAGGCCTCACCGAAGGGGTTGCTCGCACTGGGACAGGAGCCCGAGGGTGGAGGGCAGACGACAGCAGGGCCCTGGTGGGAGCCGTGGCTGGGAGGAAAAGGCTGCTGAGGGAGGCAGGAGGCAGCACAGCGTCCACAGGTACAGCCAAGAAAACACCTCCTTTGGGGGCGACACCATGGACTCAAAGGAGACCGGCCGGGGAACAAGGTGAACAGGGAAGGCAGGGGCTAGCCAACCTGTGTCCCCTCCGTCACGAGGGGATGTCACGTATCCCTTGATACCAAGCCCTGAGAGGGGAAGAAAAGGTTTCTTTTCTTTCTCTTTCCTTTTTGTTTTGTTTTGTTTTGTCTCCTCTGCAGCTTTCACATCCACCAGAGATCACGGAAGTCACAAACCCCGCCCCCACGAGGATGAGGCAGGTGCCTCAGAGGCCAAGCCTCTGGGCAGGGAGTGTCTCCCTCCGCAAAGCACGGGCTCCTACCCGGCTCACGTACCTCCGGCACGTACCTCCGGCGGGTAGGAGGGCGGGTCTCCAAAGGAAGCTCCAAATCTAGATCCATGTGCCATCTCCCCACTTCTAAATTCCAGTGGGCAATTCAGAGTTGTCAAAAACTGGGTGGCCTGTGGTTTAAACCCGAAATCAACATGTCCTGCAAGAGAGACAGCTGCCAGGAGAGCGGATTCCAGATTCCAGAGGGGGGAGGACAGCGCGGCCAGGTGACACACTGCAGGAGCCCTGAATTCCACAGCCGTGCCCCTGGGCGTTTGCAATTGGCACACTGAAAAAACAAAGCTTCTGGCCTCTGGCCCTTGCTGCTGGCAACGCTGGATCCCAGCTTCTTCCCCCCATTACTTTGCATCCTGACTGAATCAGCCTCACATGCCTCGAACACAGGGAGCGTGATCTAGCGGAAGATGTGAGGCTCCAAGGCGAGGACACTGTGCCCGGGTGGACCTAGGCCAGAGGCGGTGCCCTTTCTTGCCCTGGGGAGGAAGGGGGAAGTGGCTACAGAAGGTCTATGTGAGGCTGGCCAGGGCTCAGACTCAGGCAGCCTTCCAGAACCGTCCTTGATGGGGCCGGGGGGAGAGCACGGTACTGATGGACCGGTCTTGTTCCGTGAGGATCTTTGCCAGGATTGTTCAGCTCAAAAACTCAAAAACAAACAGCTTGGACTGATATCAGGTCCTTGAAAGAATAAACTCGGGACTGGGGGGGGATAAAAAAACGAAAGCAAAACACAGCATTTTCTATGTGCAAGGTGCTCGGATCAGAGTAAGGCGTGCCAGTCCCGGAGATGGCCTGTGGTGCCCCCCACCTCAAAACAGTGAAAGCCCGCTCTCCCCCCTCCCCTGCAGAATGCAGAGGGAGCAAGCACAGAATGTGGGGACAGACGCTCTGGCTTTGCGCTTCGGCTGCACGGCGATTCAGCTGGGTGGCCTTGACCAAGTCCCTTGGGCTGTTTCCTTCTCTAGCAAAGGGGCACTCCGAGGATAATGCCACGCGGGGCCTGCGTGCCTCCGGTGAGCAGGGCTGTGCAGGCTCCCGGGCACTGAACAGGCATTACTAACTCTGCTTCTTGGGGGCAATCTTAGGGGCGATTCCCGACACCCCTGGGGCTCAATACTGAGTCGAGCAAAACGACTACCATTAATGAATTCTACCATGGAACTGTGGCTGGGCCAGCACTACCGCTTTCTCTGGCTCCAGTCCCCTCCTCACTGTGACCAGACACCACTTCCTTGCCAGCTACTTCCAAGCCTGAAGTTACCCTGAAAGGGGAGTTATAAAGGCCTTGGGGTTTCTTGCAAATTCCCCACATCCACCTATGGTAGCATAGGAAAGCTGTTACCATAGCAACCTGCACAGTTCAACCCCAGGGTGTTAGAATCCTGGCCCCATCTCACTCCTCATGTCAAAGAACACCTGTGGGTGCCGGAGCAAACTTCCTAATCCTGCTTCCTAATCAGGACACATTGGTTCATCCCATCCATTTTTCTTCTTCCAAAATGATTCCAGCCACGCAGCCAAGTATCGGGCTGTTGAGTCACCTGACTTCACACAGGAGGCGATAACAAATCAAACATGTTTTGAGTCTCACGTGGCTCAAAACACCACTGAATTCACCCATCCTGCAGCTCCAAAAGGTTGGCATGTACGCCCCAGAAGGGGGGCCTTCTCAGTGTTCAGTCTTTCCGAGGAATTTCTGGGGTTAGGGTTGGGGCTGGAAACCCCTCCCACCCCCAATGCCAAGTGGTTAAGATAGCAGGAAAGGTAGGTAGGTAGTAGAAAGAGGTCAGGGCTCTAGAGACAAATGGCCCCGGGTTTAATCCCAGCATGACCTTTACTAGCTACTTAACCTTGGGCAAATCATTCTGCCTTTCTGCCCTGGCCTTGGCATCTCAGTCGGTTGGAGCATCGTCCTGCACACCGAAGGGTGATTCCCAGTCAGGGCACATACCTAGGTTGTGGGTTCAATCCCCGGTCAGGGAGCGGACGGGAGGCAACTGATAGATGTTCTCTCTCACATCGATGTTTTTCATTTTTCTCTCTCTCTCCCCTCCCCTTGCTTTCTCTCTAAAATCAATAACCACATCCTCAAGTGAGGATTTAAAAAAAAATTATCCAGCTTTTCTTATTCTGTTTCTCATTAGTAAAATGGGGCTAATCCCACCAAAATCATCGGGTTGCTGTAAGGATTTAATGAGAATTAAATGAGAGTCTCTGGAGGTGCTAGGAAAAGCACCAAGCAGGTGCTAGGTAGTGTTAGTTCACACGCACTCACACCTCTCACACCTCGCTGTGTAAAACAATGCCCGACAACCTGCTGGGAGGGCTCTTCAGGTCCCAGGGGGAAGCCAGGGGAACACAGGTCCCCGGTGTAAGCGTGCCCATACATCTCCAGGGCGCTGCACAATCTCTCAGGACAAGGCTTCGGAAGGAAAGTGTCATCTGCACGTGAATATTCACATAACCAACAGAATGCCCCCAATGTCCACTGAGGAACTCCAGCTGACCCCGCCTTCCCAGAGGCAGGCCCTCAAGTGAGAAGACTCAGGACTGATGAGCCTCGTTACCATACCGAACAGGGGACGCTCTCATCTCCTAATTTTTCTCCAAACTGGATACTCCTCCCAGCTGACCTCCACCTCCCTTTCCATCAGGACTCTCACTTCCAATCCCCCAGGCCATTTCTGGAGGCACAGGCCCCGCCCCCGACCTCTGAGGGCCACTCACCAGGTTTTATCCAGTCACTGTCCCAGTGTTTTCAGTGCCTCCATCCCTGTCCTTCCACAAACTCCAAATGCGTCTTCCCACCTCCAGGGTCTCTTCCTTCCAACCGTCTGGATTACTTTTTTTAAACCCTCTTGCCCACTCCCTCTGCCTTCCCTAAAGCTCGTCCCCTCTTCCCTCCCTCCTCCCCTTACCTCCCACCTATCCCTTCAGCGGGGGCAGTCAGGACACAGTGCCAGGACATGCCACCTCCATGCTCTGTTCCCACTCGGTGTAACCACTCCTGTTGTTTTTCTAATTTTCAACTTTTTTTTGAGAGAGAGAGAGAAAGAAACATCAATGTGACAGAGATTGGTTGCCTCCCATACACACTCTGACCGGGGATCAAACTTGCAACCTAGACATGTGCCCTGACTGGGGATCGAACCCACAACCTAGGTATATGCCCTAAACAGGAATCAATCCTACAACTTCTTTGGTGTACGGGGCAATGCTCCAACCAACTGAGCCATCGGCCAGGGCTCAACTTTTTTTCTAAAGGAGGACATTTTTGTCTTTTTTCAAACATTACTAATTAATCCGAAACCCTCAGAGCGCAGAACAAATCAGAGGCCATCCTCTGGGCAAAGGGGTAGAGGGAGAGCCCTGTGACCCCTAGGCCTCAAGAGGGCTCCTCCCCAGGTGCCTGCCTTCCCAGATACGGTTTGAAAACCACTGTCCTAACCCCTCACCTCTGGTGATCCCAGCCCTCCCATCCTCGCCTGCTGCCCCAGTCCCCCTCCCCCCAACCCCCACCCCTGCTCTACTCCCTTTCAGCTGCGTGTCTCACCCACCCAAAGGGTGGAGTGAGGAAATACTACCTGGTACTCACAGAGCATGGGTGGGGCAGGATGAAGTCTAGGGAGGAGGAGCAAGGAAAGCAGCACAAGTGAGCTGACACCTGGAGGGTGGGGGGGGCACTTTCAGGACGGAGAAGGTGCAGGAGAGAGGACGAGGAGTCAGAGGGAAGGCAGAGAGCAGAGGCAGGGTGCATGCTGGGGGCTGACTCCTGGAGGGCAGGGGTGGAACCAGGCCTCACCACCTACGGCTGCACCCTGCCCAACCTCTCAGCCCCTGCCCAAACCTCTCGGCCCCTGCCCAAACCTCTCGGCCCCACCAGTGAAACAGCAAAGATGGCCGTGACCAGAGCTCACGTGCACAGCACTTACCACGCACAGAGCGCTGTTCTGGGCACTCTCTACCTAGCGGCTCCCGTGACCCTCGCAATGGGCCTTCGCCACTGTATATGCCTTGGTTTTCCTCATTTGACGGACAAGAAAACTGAGCCGAAGGGACGTTGCAGAGCCTGAATTTCACCCAAGGCAGCCTGGCTTTGGAGCCCACGCGCTTCACCACTGCACTGCCGCTCGCCTCAGTCAAGTCCATGTCCACGAAACACAGTGCCCAGCTCCGGGTACAAACTTAATCAGTGGTGGTTACTGCTCCTCTCTTTCGACGACACTCCTCAAGCACAGGGACTCCTGATGTTCGGAACCCAGAATAACCGTCCTCAACAAGTACCAGTGTGGTACCTGCACTCCTTCACCATCCCTCAGGATAAGGCCAAACTCCCGGGCCAGGTGCACGGGGCCCTAGAGCCCCAAACCTCCCAGTGGCACCGGGAGCAGCCCCTCCCTCTTTCCACCTCCACCCTGCAGGGGCAGCCCAACGACTGCAGGCTCAGAGTCTGGAACTCAGACAGCCCTGCGCTCTCAGTCCCTACTGGCTGGGGAGCTGGGGCAGGCCACGGAAGCTCTCCATCCCTGGGTTTCTTCTGCAGGGAAGGGTGTCCGTGAGAATGAAGTGAACGGGCGCGATTCACACCGCCGTGACGGAGCTCATGCTCTCAGCCCACTCCTACCTCTGCAACTCAAGCACTTCCCACGTGGGCGCTGAAGAGAAAGAACCTGAGAGCCCTCCGGGGAGGCATCGGCCAACAGAGCGACAGGACTCCGGTGGCTGGACGGAACTCAGATCGATAGCATTCAGCTTCGGTCAGGATGACGGCCAAGAGACAGGTCATTTAATGAGTAGCCGGTTCCTGAAACTTCCTGACAGTGAAGCACAAGCCACCCACTTGGCAAAGCCTCTCCCTTCTCTGGCCCACGGCTCTGACTTGGAGAGAAAACTATCCCAGCCTGCTTTGCACCAAACTTCCGTTTGTTTCTCCTCTGTCCCAGCTGTTCAGAGGACTCGGGAGGGTCTCGATCTGCAGCTATCAGTCCTCCACCCCCACCCCACACTAATCTGCCCGGAGTCAGCTGAGTTAGCAGGTTCACACATCCCTTTAGGAAGGATCAAGATTAAGGTCAAGGCAAAAGCACACTCAGGACAAATAGCTAAGAGTCTGTAGGGAGCCAGTCAAGGTGCCTCTGTTTAAAGCCCAGGGTGGCCACACTCACTGCTCTCACTGATGTGGGGTCACCCCAGGCCAGTATAAGGTGGGATGGCTACAGAACCCTAGCCCTGCCAGTGGTGTCCGAGCCGAAAAACTTCCAGGCCCATCAGAGGCTGGCCGCTGGGCTCAGGGCAATAGTGTAGCCACAGAAAACAAGACACCAGGCCACGGGCTCCTTTTATCTGCTCCTGGCTCAGGCAAAACTCCACGAAGGCCGTTATCTACCAGGAAAGAGGCGGCAACGCGAGACGCAGCACTGAGCTCTGGACTCATTTTCATCCTCACGCAGGATGTCTTCGCTGAGCCAACCTCTCCAGAGCTGCCCTCCTGATTCTAACAGACCCCACCCCCTCCGACACCCCTGTAATCACTAGGGCATGGTCAATCAGCGCTCCCATGTCCCTGCTTAAAACCCTCCATAGTCCCCAGTGCTTT
The DNA here is from genome assembly GCF_004126475.2 of Phyllostomus discolor. Classification (NCBI taxonomy): domain Eukaryota; kingdom Metazoa; phylum Chordata; class Mammalia; order Chiroptera; family Phyllostomidae; genus Phyllostomus; species Phyllostomus discolor. Next base: position 162,383,870 of record NC_040908.2, read on the forward strand.
GGAAGGACATTTCTAATTGTGTGCTCCTTGGCTGGGCATACAAGACCCTGGGTCAGCTGACCCCAAGCCTCCCTTTTCAGCCGGATCGCCCTCCACTGCCCCCATTGGATGCTCACCCCATCCCCACTCTTTCTGTTCTCCCTGCTAGTCCCAGAACCAACGGCAGGCTTGCAAATCACTTGACAGATGTTCCACATCTACGTAATGATCAACACAGTAGGGGCCTTGCCCTTCAAGGGCTCCTGAGCTCTGCCTCCTTCCCTTTGCTCTTGCCATTCCCTCCTCCTGGAATTTCCTTCCTATGCCTCCTCCAGCTTAAAAATGCCTGCCCATCCTTCAAGCGTTAGCTCCTCTGGGAAGTGTCCCTGGATCCTCCCAAAGAATTAATTCATCCTGCCCTCCGTGGTGCTCTGTAGGTATCACGCAGCACTTAACTATGCAGAAATCAGCATCTTTACCCAGCAAGAACGTGAGCTCCCCAAGGGCACAGCCCATGTCTCACTCATGTCTGCATGCCAGCACCCAAGTCCACGCTTAGCACACACAAGGCACTCGGTGACTGCTAACTAGACAGGGGCTTTCGCTTTCGGCAAACAGAGGAACAGGGACCAGACTTACTCCCCTGCCTCCGACAACTGAGAACCAGACAAATTAATGAAACAGCGGTTTTCAGACAATGAGTCAGGCAGTGCACGGGGGACTCCTGAGAGAGGAAAACAAACAACTGCCCCTCCAACTGCCCTAACTTGCTGCCCAGAGAGAGTTTCCAAGCCCTGGCACAGGCAGGAGGAACCCAGGCAGAGCCCAACAGTCTCCCCGAGCTGGGGAGAGGAAGCTGGGAGTCCAGACGCTCCGGGAGCCAGAGTTCGCAGGACAGAACATCAGGAAGGTGAGAGCGGCACAGTGAGAGAGCTCTAGAAGTCTGCAGGGGGCCCCTCCAGTTTCCAGCTGAGTACAGAGAGTAATTAATCATCAGAATTAGAGGCAACAATCTTCAGACCTCAAAGTGAGCCAAACACGATTTGTGTCCCCACCAGCCAGGGTAGGGAAACCTCATGATTCACAGGACATAATGAAGCACTGCAGAGGGTATCGCCTTGGCAGTGCAAAAAATTAACCCTGGTCTAAAGGCTGCTTTGATCCCAGCTAACAAAACTTAAAGAATCGAACTGTTTCCAAGTACTTAAAAGTGTCCCCAAACAATGCCAAGAATAATCCCAGAAATACAAAAATATCAATGCCCAACAGGGCTAAAATCTGCGACATCTGGCCCGCAGTCAAAAATTAGCAAAGAAGTAATAAAAATGATCCATAATGAGGGGGGAAAAATAGAAACAGACTCAGAAATATAGGTAACAGGATTAGCAGGCAAGGGCTTTAACATGGTTATTACAACCATATTCCATATCTTCAAGAAGCTAAAGGGAAGACTGAGGGATGACCAGAATCAAACTTCTAGATATGGAAACTACAATGTCTCAGGTAAAAAGTACATCAAATGGAACTAACAGCAGTTTGGATGCAGCCAAAGAGATCAGGGAACTTGAAGAAACAGCAGTAAAACTACCTGAAACAAACCACAAAGAGAAGAATATTTAGGGAACACACGAGGAGCATCAGAGAGCTGTGGAACAGCCTGAAGCATCAAATACACATGTAACTGGGGTCGCCAAGGAAAAAGAAATGAGAACAGAGAGAACATCTGAAGAATTACTATCTGAAAATTTTCCAAAATTTCACAAAAGCTAAAAACCCACAGATCCAAAAACCTCAATTAACCTAAGCACAGGAAACATGAAGAAAAACATGTACCCACACCAAGGTACAACATAATTAAAGTGTTTAAAACCAGTGATAAAAGAAAAGCAGCCGGAAGAGAAAAACATACATTATGAGCAGAACAAAAAAAATATGACAGCAAATTACTCACAAGAAGCAAAGTAAGCCAGAAGACACTGCAACTGCATCTTTAAATATTGAAAGAAAAATAACAAATCTGGAATTCTATACCCAGAGAAAATATCTTCCAAAAACAAATGCAAAAAAATACAGACTTTCTCAGGCATCCAAAAGACGAAAGAACACATCACCAACAGACCAGAACTACAAGCAATATTACATACAGCCCTCAAGTTGGAAGGACCATGAAACAAACTAGACATCTGGATTTATGCAGAGGAATGAAGAGCAGTGGAAATGAGAAACATGTAAGTAAATATAAAAGATCTTTTCTCTTTCATCTCTTTACAAAATAACTGACTTTAAAGCAAAAATAATAACAACATATTGTGGGATTTATAACAATACAGAAGTGAATTGTGACAATAACATTATTAAGGCTAAGAAAGGTAAATGAAAGCATAGTCCTGCAAGATTCTTGTACTGTATGTGAAGTGGTACAATACCACGTAATGGTGAACTGCGACAAGTTCAAGGTGCACACCATGAATCTTAACGCAACCACAAAAAAAGCGTTATAGCGAATAAACCAATAAAGAAAACAAAATGTAATCATAAAAGTGACTCCATCCCAAAGCGGTCAGGAAAAAAAGGAAAATGAGAGGAAAGAACATGGAACTGATTGGAAAAAAAATAGCAAGATTAAAGAGTTAAACCCAATTATACAATAATTATACTATATCTAAATGGACTAAACATCCCAATTAAAAGGCAGAGATTACAAAATTGGGTTTTACAAAATGCAAAACTCATCTATATGCTACCTACAAAAGACCCTTGTTAAATACAAAGACACAAACAACTAGTTTAAAAGTAAAAGTATGTAAAGAGACACATCGTGCTAACACTAATTTTTAAAATTCCCATCCATTATTTTAATTGCAGTAACACATACATAACATTTACTGCCTTAAGCATTTTTAATGGTACAGCTCAGGGGCATCAAGTGCATTCACACTGTCGTACAACCATCAGCCCTATCCACCCACAGAACTTTTTCATCATCTCCAGCCAAAATTCTGTCCCATCAGTGCCCCTTCCCTCCTGCCCGCAGGGCCTGGAAACCAGGCTCTTCCTCCCGTCTCTATCAATTTCACTATTCCAGGAACCCCACAGAAGAGAAGCCACGCACTGAGTCTCCTTTAGTGACTGGCTGGTTTCACTTACTTCTTCAAGTTCCATCCGTGTTGTAGTGTATGTCAAAACTCCCTTCCTTTTTAGAGCTGAGTAACAGTCTATGGTAGGTACGTACACACTCATCTGTCAACAGACACCTGGGCAGCTTCCACCCTTTGGCTGTTGTGAATGCTGCTGCCGTGAACATCCATGTGCAAATCTCTTTGAGGCTCTGCTTACACCTCTTTAGGACGTACACCCAGAAATGGAACTGCTGGATCATATAGCAATTCTATACTTAATTTTTTGAGGAATTCCATACTGTTTTTCACAGCAGCTGCACAGGTTACATTCCCACCAGGAATAAATAAGTGTTCCAATTTTCCCACAGCTTTGCCAACACTTCTCATGTTTCTGATAGCAGCCATCCTAAATGGTAAGGGGTACCTCACTGTCATTTTGAGTTTCATTTCCCCGGAGACTAGTGATGCTGCGTGTCTTCGTGTGCTTATTGGCCATCTGTATATCTTCTTTGGAGAGATGTCTAGTCAAGTCCCTTACCCATTTCAATCAAGTTGCTTTTCTGTTGTTGAGCTGTAGGAGTTCTTTATATATTCTGGATATTAATCCACTAACAACTAATTTTTTAAAATGTGAATTGACTATATTAAAATGAGACAAAGTAGATTGCAGAGCAAAAACACAGTACGAGGGATTAAAAGGGTTATTACATGATAAAGGAGGTCAATTCATCAAAGGAACCTAACATTCCAAAATGTTTATGTACTTAATAACAGAGATTCAAAGCACGGGAAGCAAAAACTGATAAAACTACAAGGAGAAATAGACAAATCCTCAATTATAGTTACATTTCGATGCCCCTCTTTCAGTAACTGATAGAACAAGTAGAAAGAAAAGGAGTAAGGAGTAAAGACTTCTCACAGCACTACCAACCACCTGGACGTAACTTTTACAGAACACTCCGCTCACTGGCAACAGAAAACGCATTCCTCCCAAGTGCTCGCAGAACATTTACGAAAGTCGACCACATCCTGGGCCATAAAACAAGTCTCAGTCGAAACAATTCAAATCACACAAAATACGCCCTCTGTTTACAAGGAAGTTAAATTGGAAATCAGCATTTGCTGGACAGAAAGAGAATCAACACCATGCTGTTGACTTTGACTCTTTTGCTACTTGAAATCCTGCTCAAGAGGGAACAGATAAATTAGCAGTGGGACTACAGGTGCTTATACGTCCTCCATGCTGTGCATACCTGACCTGGTTAAATAACCTGACTGGGTTCTCTGTTTATCATACCTGGGTGAGTCTCTCCTTTTCTCTCCTCTCCAGCCCATCCTAAGCCCCAGGGGCCCCGCTCCATCAGCCCCAAACAAATCACGACAAGCCTGTGTGGTGTCTGCCCAAGTCTCTCACAGACTTGGGAAAGGGAAACACTTGTGAGTGGTGAAAGCAGTGCCATGGAGGAAGCACCTGCGAAGCAACTATGACGTCACGACTCCCAAAGCCTCAGAGACTACTGCTGTTACGGAGTTCTCTGTGATAAGAGACAACTTTCCGGGAATAAGTCAGAATCTTCTGAAAACTCCAGACCCTAGGCAGAAACTAAGAGCATTTCCAAACAACAGAGATTCGATCAGATCAAAACAAAGTCTTCAAAGACCTGATTAGGTCAGCCTGGAAAAACCCTACTAGGACTGGCCAACAGTGTCCAAAGATGATTCATGTGGCACACCCATGCCCTTTTAGGATTTAGGTCAGATTAGCCAATTCCGAGGCAATAGGACAAAGAAAATAAGATTCCCTAGGAAAAATATCACTTCCAAGCTCAACATATCTACAAACTTCTTCAGGTAATGTGCTTCCCAAACCTTCCTTATCATATAAGAATCGCCCACTGTCTATGTTAAAATTACACATTCCTGCGACCCCCACCAGTCTAAGCAGGAATCTCCAGATGTGTGGCTCTGGATTTTTAATAAGCATCACAGATGATTCTTAAGGTCCAGCAAGTACACATTAGCTCTGAAATGAGAGTAACAGGTTAAAAATTCCAACTCAGTTGTTTACCAGCTAGGTGGCCCTAGCCAATATATCTACCATATTTCGAACTCACTTTTCTCTTGTTAAATGGGATCAGCACCTACCTTGCAGTGTTCTCAGAGTTCAGCACATTCACAGAGCCCTCTGAACAGTGCCAAGAGCATGTGCAGCCACGCAAGAAATCAGTTACTGCTACCTAAAAAACCGCCACCAGTAGTTGCCAAGACGAAGAAATAAATCTGCAATAAAAATGTTTTACCTAATGGAACTTACAATGGCACCAAACCACATTTCTGAGATAATATAGGGAAAAAAGCTTTCCTGGGCACTACCACTGACAAGAACAAAGACTCTCACTTCAGTGTCCAGTATTTTGCCCCAAGTCCTCACTCCCGTCCAGAACCAGCGGCTGCAGCTTTGGACAATGGCCAAAAAAAAAAAAGGCTTTCCATCCCAAATCCCTCGGTCACCATCACCTCTAGCTCAAGGGCTGACAGTCGCAGACCTGACAGTCAGGTGGCAGCATCGTGGGTCAACCAGTAGGAAATAAGACTCTTGCACAAAAGGCAGGGAGCCCGATCTACAGGGTGGCCAAGGCCTGAGTCAGCAACGGGATCTCTGGGATACTGCTGAAGCAAAGGGAAGTGACTCGGTGAAGTTTCCAGAGCTAAAGGTGGGCATTACTTAGATGAGTGAGTGTAGACACTGCATGGCTGAGAAAGCACTGCCTTGTCTTAGGGGCTGAGACACTGACGTGCAGCATGAACTCCGCCAGGAACACACAACATAGCCCCAGGTCACTTCCTCCCTCGCTCATAAAGTGGGAAATCAGCACCTCATTGGCTGTGGCGGAGGAAACGTGGGGGAACCAGGGACCTGCTGGAGACACAGAGGGTCCCGACTTCCCATTTTTCGACTTTATGATGGTGCAGTAGTGATACGCATAATAAATGATGAGATATTCACAGGTTGCTATAAAATAGGCTTTGTGTTCAATGACTGTGCCCAACTGTAGGCTAACATCTAAGTGTTCTGAGCTCATTTAAGGTAGGCTAGTCTATAAGCTACAATGTTCAGAAAGTTAGGTGTATTAAATGCATTCTGAGTTACTTTCAATTTACGATGGGTTTTTCAGGACTCAACCCTGTTGTAAGTCAAGGAGTCTATTTATGTATTTATAGTATACCTATACATATATACATACATACACACACACACACACACACTGCCCTTTGTACCCAGGAAGTACCAGGCCCATGCTGGACAAAGACATACACATACACACACCAATGCCCTCGGTCCCCAGCAAGTCCAGGGATTAGAATTTGTCGGTGATGCTGGGCAGTCCAAGGCTGGGTCCAGAAAAAAAGTGTAAGAACAGAGTCCAGGCTTAAAGCCCATGCTGTCAGTGCCCTGGAGAATGGGCACAAATCCGGGAGGCAAAGACCAGAGCGACCCTCCGACCCCACGGGGCCACCGCCTCCCGAGTCCTCTTCCGGTTCGACTCCACTCTTGGGCCTGCTTCCCCATCTGTACAATGGGCAAACTGGCTGTAACGTCACCAGAACTGTGACCAGCAAAATGCTCAAACAGGGAGTGGAGGGTGAAGCGCGGGGGTGAGAGGGGCGGGGCTGGAGGCGCGACCGGCGGGGTTAGCCCCGGCTGCGCCTCGCGCCCTCCCCGCACTGCCTGCCTCCCTCCCACTGCGAGGGGCAGGGGAACCAGACCGCGGTGGCAGTCACGCGCCCCTCGTGCCCAATCACCGGCCTCTACCAGAATGAGGCGGGAAGGAGGGGGCGCGCCGGCGGCCATTGCAGCGCCACCCCCGTCCCCGTCCTTGCCCCTCCCCGGGTCTCGCTCACCTGCCCGGGCCGCCGCCGCTGCCACAGCTGTCGCGGGTTAAACCACAGCCCACGCCCACACTTCCGGGGTCCGCAAGGCCCTCCTACTCCTGCCGGATGTGGCTCCCCTCCAACGTCCGGGTCTGGGAGCGGGGCCCACACCGCTCGTCCCTCTACCGCGTCGGGCACCTCACGTTCCTCTGAGTCCCGACACCGGCCCTCCTCACCAGATACACTCTCGGACACGAGGGGCCACACCCACGGGAAGGCCCACGAGACCCCGCCTGGACGGCGGACGCCCCGCCCCCCCCAGGCTTTTGGCCCCACCCCCAGGAGGGAACACCGCCCTTGAGGTGGAGACCTGGCCCCCCCCTTGGGCGAGTGCGCCTGCGCAGATCTTCCCCCCTCTTTTCGGTTGGGTAAGCCCAGGAGTTGCAATTTTACAGGGCTCAGCTTGGGGGAGGTTCCTCGAAGCAGCGCAAAGGGTCCCGAGGGAGAACTACTGGAAAGCCAGCACCTAGAGGGCGCCCTAGAAGGCCTGAGCTCAGACTGCGGAACCAAATACTCAGTTTCCTGACACCGCGGCTCCAAGATTGGAGGGACCACAGAACTAAGTGTCTCCTGGGAAATGGCGTGCACGTCAGTCTGGAACTGACTGGCAGGTGTTGCAAAACAACTCTTAAGTAGTTTCTCCTAGAGTAACCTGTTTCCCAAGGCCCTAGATAACACTTTTAGTCCATCTGTGTGGGTAGTGCTTTAAAAAATCACGGGAGTCTTTATGCCTCATCACTGTTCACAATCAAGAGGCCGATGACCCACAACGGAGGGTCCTGATGCTTGCGCTTTCTTTTCCCGGCCATGTGCTGGACAGCAAGTTATAAAGTTGCATCCCATTTGAGGTTTTTCCTCTCAGCAGCATCCAAAATTGCAGATCTGTAAAAATGGGACTCCAGGAGGACAGTTTCAGAAGCTTATTAGATGTTGAATTAAGACCACTGTTATTGGTGACTGAAATGCAACGCAAACCAGCTTCTGCAAAATGGGAATCATTGGGTCACATAACCATGCAGACCAAAGGTCTGTATTCAAGGATTCATCCTTCTTACTTGACTCTGTTCTTTGTCTTTTGTGTTATCACCCTTTCCTTTCTGCAGATAGGCCCAAGATTTATATTTCAAATTCTAGAGAGAATGGTTAAGATGATTGGATAGAGTGCCCCCTTTCTTGCCATTTTATAAGCTGTCCGGTAGCCTATCAATTAACCACCTTGGGTCCAGAGTTCACCCTTCTCCAATCCACGATCACCCCTTAAAGCCCAGAAGGGAATCAGTGAGGAAGGCAATTCCAGTTCCTGATTCTTCTGAGACACCAGTAACTCATCTGGGGGATGCCATGGTTGGTTTTGCAAACATTTCACTTTGAACATAATGTCAGAGTATCTCCCATTGACAGCAGCTGCCAGAAAGCTGGGTTGAAACTGTTTCTGAGGGGTGGGAAGGACCAAGGCAGATGACATTAATGTTTTGTCCTAAGCCCTTTTGTGCTATGTAATGTTGAATCCTGCACATGTACTACTTGGGGAGGGGGGATTGGAAAACATTACTAATAGATTAGCTTGAGTCTCATATATTCAGCACTCCTTTCATTCGCTGGTCCTGTGTTGGAATGTGGAATGTGGGTATGATGGCTGGAACTACAGTAGTCATATTGAACCATGAGGTGATCTTAAGAATGGAGGCCATACCTGGTGCCACAACAACACAGGCAGAGCCTGAGTCCTGATACCAGGGAGCACCGTGAACCGCTGGATGACCACCCATGCACTTTTACAGGAAAGGGAAATAAACCACTGTGTAAGCCACTGTTGTTTTGTGTTTTAAGTCACTCCCATGCTTTAGGTTTTAGACTCCACTTCCAGAATGCCCCTCCCGTACTCCCAAGACAGGGTAAGTACCCGTCCCCTGTATGTTCTTCAAATACCCCACATATTTTCCTTTCTTAGCATTCACTGCAATCATTCATTCCACCTGGATAGTAACTTCTGTAAAGACAGAGATTATTTTATACATCATTCTACATAGGTGCTAGAAAAGTGACAATAGTAACTTGTAAATGTGACAGACACAGTGATTCCACCGGGGCTGTTGAGGGGAAATGGCAAACTGTTACATACACTCTGCACTACATGGGTCATTGTCAAGCTCATCATTGGTTGGAGGTGGGGGTGGGTGGCAGCTGGCCCTCCTGAATAGCCAAAGCTAGTGAATAAGGGAAAAGGAAGGAGGGCAAAAAAAGCAGCAGGGAATTTGAGTCATCGGAGGCAAGTGACATTGGAAAAGTGTATTCTACTTGCCTTGTTCCCTGCCGTTTGCCACTTCTGGCTTTTCCAGCTCCTCTCCTCACCTCGGATCTGCCCCACCCGCTTTGTCCTGATCTCCTTGCAACTTGCACCTGTGTCGCAGCATACCAGACCTCGATTACACCCAATTTTGTTCATATCCAGAGTGACTATGATATATGGAGAGACAGACAGACAGACAGACAGAAGGACATTCACACTCTCACATGTTTACCAAATACCTGTACTGCTAAGACCTATGGGTACAAAAATGAACAGACACCATCTCTAACCTCAGGAAAGTCACATCCTTGGCTGCATATATCAGGAACAAAATACGTTAAAGTAGAAGGATTCATTGCACCTCCCCTTGCTACAAAGTTATTTGTGTGCTTAGCCCCAAGGCACTGGATCTTGCGATTCTGGTTGACCAGATGGAGAAGTCAGGTAAACAGGAGTAAGGAGGGCTAGACAGGTAAGTCAGTATCCGAGGTAACAAAGACAAGAAGAGGTCTGACAAGCTGAGAGAGGGAGGAAGATTTGCGAACTGGGTTGGAAAAGCGGTTTTGGAAAGAAGTACAGCCATATGGTATATATCATCTCCGATTTGGTCTTCAGATTTTCAGTGAAGACTTTGTCCTTTTTTTTTTTTTTCCTGGAGTTGGAAGTCAGATCCGTCTGGCTGATTTCTCGCTTCCACTCCTTCCTTCTGGATCCCACACCATGTGCATCAATCAGTTCCGCCAGAAAGGTGTCGTGCCTCTGATACAAGGACTGGTAGCTGCCTACAGCATTATCCACTCTCTGGTTTTCCTTAAAAACAGAGTATATTTTATTATACAGCAATGTGCCCAGTAGCTAAAAGACTGCCCTCCCCAACCTCCTTTTCCGTTGGTTATAACTGGGTGGCTCTGTGATACAAGCAGAGTATGCAGAGGGATTTCTTAGGAGGGAGATTTAAAGGAGCCGATCCAGCTTAGGAGGTGAGTCTTTCCACCTCTCCCACTTTAACTGCTGTCTAGATTTCAGATGTGATGGCTGGAACCCCTGTGGTTGTATTAAACCATGAGGCGTCCTTGGAAATGCAAACCATTCAAGCTCTGGATGGCCTACTTCCAGACTTGTTTTAAGTGGAAGGAAATAATCAAGTTTTATCTCGTGTAAGTTATGGTTCTTTGCGGCCTTTTGTAACATGCACTCAAACTTAAACCTGATACTACTGTGTGGTTAATATGGTGCAGCTTTAGTATTGTTATTTCATTGGGTTTACAAAATGTATATTTCATGAATTTCTTTATTATTTAAGTTATGTATAACCCACACATATATGAACCCTTGTATAAATACAAAATTATGATTATAAATATGCTTTCTTAAAGTATAGTTTTTGCATTTTTTTTTTGCTTGGTTTCCCCACTTGTTAAAGCCTAGTGTGTGTCTTCTCATATAATCTTATGCAAATATGTATCTACCGGCCAAGGGAGGCTGAGGGGCAGGGTGGGAGGGACTGGAGAAGAATAAAGTATAGGCATGTGAATAGGGGGCGTGGCCATCGTTGCCTGCCATAAAAGTCTGTAACAGGATCGCACACACACCCAGCTCCACACGCCCCCACCAGGTTGCCATGGCTGTAGTATTTGCACTGGCACACGCGTGTGAACAGAGGTGACGTGTGTCGTTTCCAGGTGGAAGTCTTTGAGAACCAGAGTCCAGTTTGCCATACCCCCACTTCCCCTGCATCAGGAGGGAGCACCCCTCAGCTTTTCCCCCTCCGAGCTGTGAGGAGCAGGGCTCCCTGCCAACCCGTGTTGGATGTGAGTGAAAAATGAACTCCAGTTGTGTGGAAGCCCTGAAATCTGGGGGCTGTGCACCCTCCCAGTGTATGTAACTCAGCGTATGCTCACTGAAGCAGGAGGGTATAATGGGGTCTGCTAATTGTCTTTTTCTTCCTTTAGTAATTCAGCCCCTCGTCTAGGACCATGCAGCTGAAGAGCACAATCTCCTCGCCTCCTTTTCACCTAATGGTGCCCTGGTGACTTCCTTATAGCCAATGAGATGTGAGGGGAAGAATTATTTGCAGCTTCTGGTTATGTCCTTTGGGGCAAAGGGCACATCCTTCTTCCCTTTCTCTATTTCCCGCTAGCTCCAGGCAGATGCAATGACAGGCGCTGGAGCAGCCACATGAAACCGAGAGATGACTATCTCGTGGTGAAGATGACAAAGCAACAAGAAGGAATTTGCGTCCCCATCATTGTGGAGCCACCTGGACTGTCACATGAGAGAGAAATGAAAATGTATTTTATTTACGCCTCTGTTATTTAGGCTTTGGTTATAGCTGTTGAGTCTGTAACCTAATACCTGTTACCTAATACCTGACCTGTGTATTAGCCTTGTCTGAACAACTACGCTGTGGTAGATAGAGACTGTATCTACTTCCATGGGCTTCTGAATGAGTCAGCTGAGATCCCTGCCCTCCAGAGCATGTGGCCTAGCAGGGCTTTCAGAAAATCAAGCCAGGGCAAAGCCACGTGGCAGGGAAATTTCAAGGTGTTGTAGAGACACATGGGAGGGGAAGCTAAACTAGTCAGTGGCCTGAAAAGGGGGACTGTTTCAGGCCAGGCTTCCCAGAAGTAGCCCATGAGATGAGATTTTGACAGGGGCTTAAGACTTGGGAAAATTTAGCTTAAGGTAAATAGTCATAAATCTAGCAAGTAATGTGTATGTTAAGTTTTTTGTTTCAGTAACTACAGATAAGACCCATCCTGGTGCCTGGGATTCAGCAGTTGACCTCCTGGGTCACTGACTGGGGATTACCTCATCTGGAGACAGTCTGTACCAGGAAGAAGCAAGCGACTACCCTTCCCCCTTGGAGGCAACTGTTGAGTTTCAAAGGTTTTCGCTGACACCTTGTTTGCCCTCCCCCAACCCCCTTAGAAAAGATCTGGCTGGGAAAGAAAGAGGGAGATGGTTTGTTAGGGTATGAACCCGCCATCTTCTCGGATCGCCGGCCATCTGAATAAAGCGCCTATAAAAGATTCAATCACTGTCACTGCTTATTGGATTTGGTAGTGACAGGCAGCCCGAACGCCAGTGTCTTTTCCGGTTACAATTTCACATACAAGTGATTTACTTCCAAGCTGCTCCCAGAAAAATTAGTGAGGGAGCAGAGGAAGTGGGGCGGAGAAGGGATGAGATCCAGTGTGGGTGTGATTTCACGCAAGTCCCGCAGAAGGAAGTGCCCGCCTGCTCCCACAAAGAACTCTGGGCTATAAATGGAACCTCAAAAGTGCAGAACCCACAGGCGTCTCCCAGCCATTGGCTGGGGGCCACAGGTGCCCATGGGCTGTTGTAGAAGATTCTTCAATGACCCCCCAGGTGCCACAAGAAGCAAAAGCCCACCTAAGCTGGAGAATGCAACCTAGAGAACATAGGGGTGGTCCACACTGTCTCTCACCAGCATCCCATCAGGAACCCCACCAAGGCTTTGGGGGAAAGCCCCTTCTAGTCTGGCGAGGCAAAGACACTCTAAATGTGGGGGGGCGCCATTTCTGATGAACCAGGAAGGAGCAGGAGTACATCTGACCCTGGTGGTGCCCACAGCATTTAAAACCCCACCCCACCTCCCGGCGCCAACCCCATCCCCACACAGACACACCCAAGAGTTTTGAGAGCACGATGCGGCGAAGGACGTGACCTTCCCTAAGGTCACAGCCAAGGCAGGCCGGCATCCGTCTGCAGTTGGGACCCCCAGGAACTTGAAGCCGTAGGCGTCTGACTGTTGCTCCTGACTCATGTTTCCATCCTCAATGGCCGTGATGAGGCCCCAGGAAGTCAAACCAATCCCTTCAAGCCCTAGGGCCAGCTGAGTTTCAGAATGAAAGGACAGCCCTCCCCTGAGGCAGCCCGGGGTCAACTGGAGGTTAGTCTCAGGCCTGGAGACTATGAGCAGCCTGTTCATCCCACAGCTAGACAGCCCTGAACCACAAAGGTCCCTGTTCTGTCACTAAATGCACAGGTGATCTGCAGCATCTGCATCCTGAGTGAAGGTGTCTCTCCTCAGAGCTCCAGACAGCGTTAATGGCCAGGCAGGGAGAGCAAGAGAGAAACCTTCTGATTTTTCAATTGGGTGCTGCTTGTCACTGCCCATTCTGCCATTTGGACTAATAATATATCACTGAGGCCTAAAACCCTAGCAATCTAAGCTCACCGGGTGATTTACAGTCCCTTGAGTGCACTACAATGCCAGCGCTGCCCTCCTTGACTGACACTTCCTCCTCCTTATGCCCGCTCAGCAAAGCCCTTTCATCAAGGGAGACCCAGCTTAGTTGCCACCTCCACTAGGAAGCCCTCCCAGCTTTGCACCGCAAGGCAGCATCAGGTAGCTCCATTTCCAGGATGCCAAGAGCGTTCCTCCACAACAGTCTGGTCACACTTCTTTCCTGAATTTTTGTTTGCTGCACTACAGAGCCGGGCTCGTCCCTGTAGAAAATCTGGCTCCTCCAGGTGATTGCATGTCCCTAGGGGCATAGCTCAGCCAGGGGAATGGATTGGACTTCAGGCCACATTCCCCCCTGGCCTGGTACCTGTGTTCTGGGCACAGTGCGCATGCTGCTCACGCTCCTCTGTAGAGAGTGAGCGTTTGGGGACTTGGCTTAGAGCAGCTCCAAGAAGCGTTCACTGAAAGAAAGATGAGACTCCCTGCTCAGTTATCCCTGCACCCTCCACCCCTTCCTCTCCTCCCCCTCCCCTGCATCATTTCCCGGTTCCCCACACCCAGCACCAATGAGCAGCAGAGGAGGGGTCGAGACCATGGCATCTGCAGTCAGACAGACCTGGGTTCAAATCTCAGCTCTGCCATACCCTAGCCATACGCCCTCAAGGGAATTTCTTCACTCTTCCCAGCCTCAGTTTGCTTATCTGTAAAGTGGGGACACTCAGCCCCATAGGGGCTCCCATGAAAACACACGGGAAAATGCGTTCAGCATCTGTGGGACTCCCCAAACGAGCCAGGGTCTGTGTCTGGGAGGCCAGAGTGGCCAGGGAACACCACATGGTGGAGACAACTTTCAAACACGAAGAAGGAGCCAGTCGTGCAGAGAGCTGGGAGAAGAATATTCCAGACTCGTGGCGGGGGAGGGGAGGTACAGGCAGGGAACAGCAACTGCACGGACCCACGGTAACCGAGCTCAGCACACTGCTCCCGTTTCACCTCGTCTCCCTTCCATACTTGGACACACCGGAGACGTCTGGGCCACAGGTCACCCTCATGACCTCCTCACACCCTCGGACCATTTGGTTACCAGCAATGACTCATCACAACTGTTCCCAGAATAAAACCTCTGGGGCCAGGTACAACCTGAGGCATGATGATCAGGGCTCCCACTGGGGCCAGACTTCCCTCTGGGGCCAAGGCCACGTCGGGAAGCTGGTTATCGCAGCCCCGCCGCGTCCCCAGAGGCACGGTGGACGTCATCACTGATGACTGACCCTCCGGGTCGCCTGACCTCCTGGGTGAAACCTCCAGCACACCTATGGGACCCACAGGAAGCTAAATGTTCTGGTTGAACCTTCCCTGTGTGATCAGGAGGCCCCCAGAGGGGGTCGCTCCGTGGGCAGAGCCTGGTTACTTCATTCCTTCTCAAAAAGTGACCATGGCGTTTCCACAGGGGCCCCTGAGCCCGAGGCCTGGTGTCTGGAACTGAACTTGCCATTAGTGGGGACCTAGGTAATGTCCAGCTGTCCCCTCCGCCCCGCCCGGGCCTGCCCCAGCCTGCCCTTTTTCCCCATCCAGACCATAAAGCAAAGCCCCCATACTGCATGAGTGGGTTCAGTCCCAGCCAGGGCCTTCCGAGTTCCAAGGTCTCTCTGGAACATCAAAGAGACAACATGTTCCTTGAATCCAGGCTAGTCCGAGCCTCCTGACTCAGCCCAGTATTCCCTGAAGAACAAGTAAGACACTGGGTCTCGGTTGCCAAAGGCTGAGCAGGAAATTCTCATTGCTCTAAATGCGGGCCAATGCCACGCAGCCCTGTGCGGGTCAGTGTGACCTGAGTGAGGAGGGGGAGCCGTAGCACTGGTGAGCTGGACACAAGTCAGCCGCTACCTGCAGGACTGCCTCCTGCCTGCTGGTGCCACTGCAGCTGGGGCTGCCCCACCGTGCCTGGCACCTGGCGCCTGGCACCTGGCTTTCCTGTGGCTATGAGATCGCAGGGCTGGTGAAACAGCAGAGCCAGACTTGAGGAGGAAGGGGAAAGGACTTCAGCTCTGGCCCACGGAAGCCAGCAATGTTCTCTGACCTGTCCCTTCTCACCGCTCTCCCAGCCTGAGAACCAGAGGCCAGGCCCAGAACTTCGCTAACTTACCTTACAACCTCTTGGCTAGTTACACACCCAAGCCCTCCCTTTGCCCATATCTAGGGTGAAGAGACTGGACTTGCTCCACACTGAGTGTCGATGACCACGGGGGAAGCAACGGGCTGAGGCCACATCCAGTGGCCAGGGGTGCTCCGATCGCCTGGCGGTGTCTGCTCTGGGTCCAGGGTGGGGAAGACCAGGTGCCACGTAACTGCCACCCATGAACTGGGAGGCCTCTGGGCCCTGCCCAGTGGAACATTCTTCCATGTGATTCGGTCGGCTGAGATCAGGTAGTTAGAAGGCAGAGGTTACCATCCGGGAGGGTTGTGGATTCTTCGATGGAAACCCAAGCAAGGCGGAGGGATCGCCTCTCCTAAAGGAGTGGATCCAAGAGAAGGACTCTGGGTACAAGGCGTGCCTGGGAGGTTCAGTGAGTGAGAGAATATGTTTTTGAAGGGTTACACTACTTTTTAAACATTTTTTAAATTTATTTATTTTTAGAGAGAGGGGAATGGAGGGAGAAAGAGAGGGAGAGAAACACCAATGTGTGGTTGCCTCTCATGTGGCCCCCACTGGGGACCTGGCCTACAACCCAGGCATGTGCCCTGACTGGGAATTGAACCAGCAACCCTTTGGTTTGCAGCCCATACGCTCAATCCACTGAGCTACGCCAGCCAGGGTAAGAGAGAATACTTTAAATGCTTTGAAGGAACTGCCCTTTTCTTGTCCAGCTCAAAATGATGCCAACAGAGAGTCATCAAAAGGCCACTGGAGGTGGCTGTCCCTCTTCCCCGTGGCTCACCACCAGCAAGTGTCTCTGTATTGCCTCCATGTCCGGAGCAGGAAGGATGCTCCCTGCAGCACAGTAACAGGAAGGCCCGGGTGGCCCCAGAGCTCTGGCAGGTGCTCTTCCCCACCCCCACCCCCACCCCCAGGGCCTTCTTCCCCATCCCAGTCCCTCCTGGGTCCTGCACAGGCTGCCCTTCTCTGTTACTCAGCTGTGCATCCCACCCACCTTGCCTTCAAAATATCTCACAGCTCCCCCCCTTGGCAGCCGCTTCCCAGGCCCTATCCCTTACCCTGCAGTAAAGCAGAGGAAGTGGGGGGGGGGGGGAGGCTTCCCAGTTTATTTTTCCTAAAAATTTCCTCATTCCTTCCACCTCCAGGCCCTGACATGGCTCCTCATCTCAGGATGGACAGTCGAGCAGCCCTGAGGGGTGGCAGGGTCCTTCCCAGGAGAGAAGCCGGAGGGACCAGCAGGTGAGGCTCCCGTACCTCAGGCCCTGGGGGCCTTCCCAGTTCTGCTTTGCTTGGGCCCCTCTTGATATTGATAAGGACAGAAATTTCAAAATGCAAGTTTTTAAAACGTCTTATTACAAAGAAATTTCAAACACAACAAGAGTTTTTTTTAAAAAAAATGGTATCACAAATGCCTTATTTGATCATTCAGCATCAAAAATCACAACATTTCTGTCTTAGTCAGCCCAGGCTGCCACAGACGGGAAGCGAGAAATCCAAAAGCAAGGTGCCAGCCAGTTTGGCTCCCGAGGGCCCGCTCCTGGGCTGGCAAGCCACTGTCTTCTCGCGGTGTCTTCACACGGCATGGGGAGGGGCAGGCGCGCTCACGACCTCGTCTAACCCAGTCACCTCCCAGAGGCCCGTCTCCACACACCGTCCCACTGGGAGTCAGGGCTTCAGCATAGGAATGGACGGGTGGGCACGACGCCACCCACAGCCACTGCGCAAATCTTTGCTCTAGCTAGATCCTCCTTTAAAAGCTTTTTCCCTTTATTCACTTTTGCTGGAATATTTTGAAGCAGAGATGATCATTTATCTCTATATATACGATCTCCACAACACTATTCTAGCTCCCCAAAATGAACAACTTTCATGTCATCTAATATGCAATCCATATTCAGATTTCTCTAAGTCTCTCGAAAAATGCCTTTCGATAGTTTCTTGTTCGAGCCAGGAATCAGCATCTAGAAAACATAGACCTCTGTTGCATTTGGTGGTTGTTTCTTAAGACTTTTCACAAATAGCAGTCTCCCCCACTTTTTATGCCATTCATTTGTTTGGAAAGTGAAAGGAGGTTTGTCCTACAGAACGTCTCATGTATTGGGTTTGGATGATGGTCTTCTTGTTCCTTTATGTATGACAGCAATTTTCTGCTTATGTGCCTCAAAAATTTCTAAAACAGGACTTCCGGCAAGATGGAGGAATAGGTGGACGCACCGTACCTCCTCGCACAACCAAGAATGGAACAACAATAATTTACAGGCATAATTTCACTCAGAGCTGTCAGAGGATTTATCTGAATGGAAGTCAGACAGCCAAGAAGTTGAAGTAGACCCATACATCCAGACTGGTAGGGGACGATGAGCCGGGAGGGCGCGGGTCGGCGCCGCGGGTCGGCGGCACGTGGAGGTCGGGGGAAATTTGGCGCAAAATCGGTGTGACAGCCATCCAGGGCACAAGAACGCAGCGGTGATCCCTGAGTATGCAGGCTGTGGCTGGGGGAAACAGTGGGGCAGCGATTGTGGACAAGGGCAGAGCTCGAGGCCCAGGATCCCAAGCGAGGACGTGTCTGAGCCCAGGAGAAGGGAACTGCTGCCATCGTTCCCTCTCATCCCCGCTCCCGCCCCCACTCCCACCCCTGCCCCCGCCCCCACATATAATGTCACAATCTAGCGACTGGGGTGCCCAGCCCTGGTGAACACCTAAGGCTCCGCCCCCCACCATAACAAGAGTGACCAGACCGGAAAAGAAAAAATAATAATAATAATAATAATAGGAGAGACAGGGAAAGACAGAAGACATGTTTCCAGCAGGACAGATCAGTCCCCCAGGACTCATCCTTTTGAGCGACCAAGAAATAGCCAATCTATCAGATGCACAGTTCAAAACACTGGTGATCAGAAAGCTCACGGAATTGGTTGACTCTGGGCGCAATTTAAATGAAAGGGTGCAGGTTACCATAAAAGAGATGCAGGAAGATACGCGGAAGAGAGCCAATAGTTAAAGGAAGGAATCTGAGACTCAAAACAATACAGTGGACCAGAAGGAAGATAGAATCAACCAAGCAGGAAAGCGTGATGAAATAAGAATTCAAAAAATCGAAGAAAAGCTTAAGAGCATTGAGGACACCTTTAAACGTTCCAACATCCAAATTATAGGGGTACAGGAAGGGGAGGAGCAACAAGTGGAAAAGTTATTTGAACAAATAATAAAGGAGGACTTCCCCAATCTGGCAAAGGGAACAGTCTTCTAAGAAATCCAAGAAGCTCAGAGAGCCCCAAAGAAGTTGGACCCAAGAAGAAACACACCAAGGCACATCATAATTACATTAGCCAAGGTAAAAACGAAGGAGAGAATCCTAGAAGCAGCAAGAAATAAGGGGACAGTCACCTACAAAGGAGTTCCCATCAGACTGTCAGCGGATTTCTCAAAAGAGACCTTACAGGCAAGAAAGGGCTAGAAAGAAATATTCCAAGTCATGAAAGACAAGGACCTACATCCCAGATTGCTCTATCCAGCAAAGCTCTCATTTAGAATGGAAGGGAAGATAAAGTGCTTTCCAGATAAGGTCAAGTTAAAGGAGTTCATCATCACCAAACCCTTATTTTATGAAATGCTAAAGGGACTTATCTAAGAAAAGAAGATAAAGAAAAGACACGTATAGTAAAAGGACAGCAAACTCACAATTATTAACAACCACACCTAAAGCAAAACCAAAAGAAACTAAGTAAACAATTAGAACAGGAACAGAACCACAGAAATGGAGGGCCCATGGAGGGCTAGCAATAGGGGGGTGGGAGGAGGAGAGAGGGGGAAAAGGTATAGAAAATAAGTAGCATAGAATGTAGGTTGAAAATAGATAGGGGGAGGGCAAGAATAGTACAGGAAATGTAGAAGCTAAAGAACTCACAAGTATGACACATGGACATGAACTAAAGCGGGGGAACGTGGGTGGGAGAGGGTGTACAGGGTGGAGGGGAGTGAAGGGGGAAATGGGACAACTGTAATAGCATAATCAATAAAATATATAAAAAAAAATTCTAAAACATATAGTACCTGACTATTTCATCAGGGGCACTGGCCTCTTTTCCCTTAGATTGTCAAACTTAAAAAAAAAAATT
This sequence comes from Phyllostomus discolor, assembly GCF_004126475.2. Lineage (NCBI taxonomy): Eukaryota > Metazoa > Chordata > Mammalia > Chiroptera > Phyllostomidae > Phyllostomus > Phyllostomus discolor. The sequence continues at coordinate 162,403,680 of NC_040908.2, forward strand.
ATAGCAGCCTATACAACACTAACCGTCCAGTGTGAATGAATGAAAATTATAGCTATTTTTTTGGTCAGGTTGGCAAAAGGTATCTTTTTCGGTGTGGTGCAGAATTTTAGTAACTAGTGTATGTGTGCCATGAGATGGAAAAGGTTGGAAATCGCTGATCTACTATTTCCTAAAAACTGGTGGTTAGGTCTAGATTTGAGTTCGCAATGTTTTTACTGGAGTACTTCCTAGGTCGTCCTGTAAACTTCTCACCACGCCACTTCACTTCCCGAGGCACACACTTTCTAGCCGCCCCACTTTTATAGATGCCGAGATTCGTCTGTGGGCCCTGATGTTGCCAGCCTCCTCCATTCACCACAAACTGCCTTTGACCTTTCGTCTTTGGGTCTTAGCATCCACTGATGACCTTGGCCTAGACCCCCTGTTTCATTAAGAGTTGTAAGACACTGATTTCCTGATACTGCCATGCCTGTTGAATTGAATTGCTGGTATTCTTCAATTAAAAAAACAACTTTCACCCTGGCTGGTATAGCTCAGTGGACTGAGTGCGGGCTGCGAACCAGGCATCGCAGGTTCAATTCCCAGTCAGGATACATGCCTAGGTTGCAGGCCACGGCCCCCAGCAACTGCACATTGATGTTTCTCTTTCTCTCTCCCTTCCCTCTCTAAAAATAAATAAATAAAATCTTTAAAAAAAACTTTCCTCCACCCACTATGTGCCCTCTGTGAAATACACATCACCCAGACAAAACCAGCAGCAAACAGAAACCCTTATTTCCCCTGCTCTCCCGACGGCCATGGTCATACACTGGCTCCCTGACAACCTCCCATGGTGACAGGTTAGCTGTTGCACGTCCGATGAAGCTCCTGGCTTTTTACATATTTAACTTGTTTCAGCCTATTTTCGGCCAGCAGAAGCCTCTTGCTACCCATTCCTGAGCCCTGCGTCAGGCCCGAGTCACGCGTCCCTGCAAGGCGCCCCAGGCTCAGCTAGCACAGCTGCTGGCCCCGCTCTGGAATGCGCCATCTCTTCGAAAATCTCTGCGCCCTTTAGTGGAAAGGGTTAGAGGCCACCTGCCAGGCCTCGGGCTAATTCACTGTTATCAGGTTTTCGTTGCTTCTAGGCAACGAAATGTGCAGAGCCGGAAAATACATACTTTTAGAACAAAAATAAGTACAAACTTCCATTTCCAATTCAAGTTTTAAGATTGCAGGGTTTTACTTAACCTTCCTTGTATGTTTCCATCTCATTTCCACGAACAATCTTGTGTCTTAACAACATCAGCATGATTACTTACGTGCTTCAACCTAGAGTGTACATTGAGTAGTTTCAAAGGAAGAGGATCACCCACAGTGAGGCTGCCGGGTGCGGTTTCAGATTTCTTGGGGTTTCTTCTTTTCTTTTCTTTTCCTTTTTAATTTTACTTCTGGGCCGTATAAAATATCTGCCCGCGAATGCAGATCCTAAAGTTATCCATTTTAAAGCCACCTGAAGTAATGTTTTGCTCTGGGTGATACAACGAAGCCCATTTGTCTTAGTGTGTTCTAAATTTCGAGGGCTGTGATTTGTATGCATTTATTTATTTTTTTGATTCTGTAGCACATTCCCGTGATTGCCAAGTCGAACATAAAACAAGAACATTCTCACTCCCATCCCTGCTCTTCACCCTCCATTACAATTTTTATTAGTGTCCTGGGGTATTCTTTTACTGTTTCTTATTGAAAATATACATATATGTGAGCCTGTCTATGTGTACGTAAAAGCAGCAAATCATAAACGCTGTTCTGCCTCCTCTTAAAATGAATCAATAGACCGTAGAGATCTCTCCCATTCATCGCTCTTCCCACCTGCACCGCCCCGAGATGGGCGAATGCGTGAGCTCCTGTCGGTGGCGCCCCTGCTGATGGCCACTGCTGATGTGCTTCTGACCGCCTGCTTGTGGAAATGACATCACAGCGCACAGCTCGTGCCTACATCTTTCTTTGTTTTTGCCAGTGTATCTTTGGAGTAGATCTCTAGGAGAATGGTTGAGTTAAAGGCCATACGGGTGTGTCATTTGCTACATGCTACACCCAAACCTAATGTTCACAGTGTTCCGTAAGGAGGGGTGAGATGCAGAGCCCCCACTCCATCTGCCACCTCAGCTGGGGAACTAAGCCAGCCTCTGCGCAAGGGACAGCTCTGGACAGACCCCACGTAGGCACACCAAGGCCCTGGGGGTCCTGGGAGGAACCATAAATCCCAGTCTCTCTACTTTGGCTGGAATGAGACCGGTTTCACGGGTATCCCTGCTCATCTCGGGCTGAGCAGAACCTCTGATGGTCGATTTTTATCTTCTTTGATTGGTAAGACACTTAAAAATTGATCGTTTCTTCGTATGGTTGGTTGGCACACAAAATGTATCTAAGGCATGGATCCAACAGGGACATTACATGAGGGGCTTGGCAAGTGGAAGTTTTTAGTCTGATGGTTTATCTGACCCTGGGGTTCTTTTGATGACCAATAGAAGGAAAATTAACATGGTTAGGACGCTTCCAGTCTGGAATGACTAGGATGCTTCCGGTCATTCAACCAACATGAATTGAACATCCCCCCTACCCCACAACCCTGTCCCCTCCACTCCCACCTCTAGGCAAGAAATACCGCCTGCACAGCCTGCAAGCTGAATCCAGCTCACAGTTGCTTGAAGTTTGGCTCACACTACAATTTTGAAGAAAAAAAAATTAATTAGTTGCTAACATTTGCACATCAAGGGAGTTCACATAAATATCCAGACTTCAGACATCTCTTGAAAATTTGGTCCACCACCCTGCGTGCTAGCATGGCAACCGCTGGTCCGAGCCGAGGAGAGGCTGCCCCTTTGTGGTGGGCAGGGCTGCCCCATGCCATCCAACCCTCCCATTCCCTTCCCTTGCCCTCTGGGCCTTGAGCTCATGAGTCCTGCCCCAGGCTGCAAGCTCCCCAAAGGCAAGGGCCACCCATCTTCCCAGCATCTAGCCCAGACCCCAGCCTATCATGGGTCCTCAATAACTAAATGTTTGTTGGATAAATAAAATATGTTTTGGACCCGTGCATCACATTTCTTCCAATATCAAAATCATACTGTCGTAATACTGCTCTGGCCTGGGTGTTTGAAGCAGAGTGGCGCCATAAGTAACCCGGATTTGTGCCGTCTCTCCCATTACCTAAAGCCACTCGTATGTCAGGGGGCTGCCCCGACATCGTCACTCTGCCATCTGACATCTATTCCTCCCAGCAACCTCCTCTCCAAGCGCAGACAGCGATGCGCGGCTCCCAGGATCCCTGCGAAGATGACACGAGCCCAGGAAAGTCAAGCATGGCAGCTAGCATTTCTTTTTATGACATGATTAGCTGTGTTCTATCTCCAAGATAGTGAGCATCTCTCCACTCTTTGTCAGATCATGTGGTCTGGGTTTTTTTTTTTTCCCCCAGCCAAGCCCCAAGGAAGAGATTACGACAGAGATCTCTGCATTCTGAAAATTGTCTAAGTCCCGTCCTCAGGAGCACGGATGGGAATAAAGATCTTATCGGGAGGCTCGTGTTTCTTATCAGGGACATCAGCAGCCCTCTGAGGGGGCAATGAGGCCAGGTGAGAGCAAATATAAGCGGCAGTGCTCACCCATCACTGCGTGCTCAAAACTTCCTCTCTCCGGAGTGCGTGGATCCAAGAAGGAAGCATGAAGTGGATTGGGTTCCTCAGCCTGGTGGCCCTCTCAGAGTGCTTGGTCACGTGAGTTCGGGGGCTGCGGGTAGCACCGGCTCTCTTCCGGGCTCTTCCTCGTCGTCCTCTTATCCCTCCACCACCCAGGAGTAGAGAAGAGAATGCCGTCATTCCCTGTCTTGAAGTCTAAGTCTCCGTTTATTGATGAGCAGCAGCTGGTCGTGTGCACTGTGGGGCCCAGGGGTCTTGGGACAAGCCCGTGGGGTTGCACATCTCCAGGTTGCACGTGGGCTCTGTGAACGGTGCTCCCCGGAGTTGTTCAGGGCACAGCCCACACAGCTGGAAGTGTGGTGCCACTTAGGGACAGCTTTTTTCTCCAGTTTGCTTCTAGATCTTCTCCCTGCTCTCTCTCTTGGTTTCCAGGTGCATGGGCTTCCGTGTCTTCGTCTCTGTGTCTCTCCCCCACCTCTCTCCATCTCCTTGGGTGTCTCTGTACACACAAAACTCTCTGCAGTTTTTTGTTCCTATTTTGAGTCTTGTTGCTCTAGCCTCTGAATTTTCCTAATGGATTCCCCATCGGCTGGCCTCCCCTCTCAGCCTTCTCCCCTGCTTGAACCCTGGAGGAAGATCAGGAGAGGTACTCCGAGGTCCGGTTTTGCTCCCCAGGCAGTGTGGCCAGCATCAAGTCACAGACTCCCTGCAATTCAGATCTTCCCGGCCCCCGTAAAAGAAGATAATGGTCCTCGCTCTGCCTCCCTCCCCAGGTTTCATTGAGAAAGAGACAATGAGGCGACAGTAGCAGTAGTGATGGCTCTCATTGTCAAGATCTCCCCTATGTCAGGTGTGTTATGTCCATCATTTCACTTAATAACCAAAACATTCTAAGCCCTGGCTGGCGTAGCTCAGTGGATTGAGTGCGGGCTGCGAACCAGGCATCGCAGGTTCGATTCCCAGTCAGGGCACATGCCTAGGTTGCAGGCCACAGCCCCCAGCAACCGCACATTGGTGTTTCTCTTTCCCTCTCTCTCTCTCTCTCTCTCCCTTCCCTCTCTAAAAATAAATAAATAAAATCTTTTTTAAAAAATAACCAAAACATTCTATGTGAGGGGGGCATTATCATTCCACTCCTTCGCAGATGGGGAGACCAAGGCTCCACGAGGTCATAGGGCTTACCCGGGGTCACAGCGGAACCTATATGCGAACCCAGGACTGTGGTCTTTTCATGTTGGGTGACCTGTCATAACAATAAGGTGACATTCATAAACATACTTGGAAAATACAGAGGGTGATTACAGTACCAGGTGTGGCAGTTACGTTAAAACACGGGGCAGTGAATCGCTGTCTTATGTTTGCTTGTTTCCCTTTCCCAACGAAAGAATCCCTCTGACGAAGATCAAGTCCATGCGAGAAAGTCTCAGGGAGAAAGACCTGCTGAAAGGTTACCTGGAGGAGCATCCTTACAGCCAGGCCTACAGGTTCATTCAGAAACAACCGGGAGTAACTTACAAATCCATGAGGAACTACCTGGATGTGAGTGTGGCGGGGGTAGCGCTCCACAGCACCCCCTAGAGTTCTGGGGGAGCACTAGCATTCATCTGCAGGTGGGAGCCCGCATGTTGGGGCTGGGGCTGGGGAACAGGGGTCCCGTCTCCAGAGAGAAGTCACTCTCACCCTCAGCTCTTGGTCTGTGGTGACTGGGTCCAGCTATGACCAGATGGCAAGTAAACACCCATTTTAATGCCAGGGGTACGTCATTGAGCACCTGTGAAGCACAGCATTGGTTTGACAGATTCCATTCCTTCTGAACTGAATGACCACTGTGTTATAGTTGAAGGGTGAGCCATGTCCGATCAAACAACAAAGCCAATGGTGAATCAAGGTTGATACCCTGGGCAGAGGAAGTTTGGCTTCCACAGACCCAAGAATGGCACCTCACTTAAAAAGATAGTGAGATTATAAAACCACTAACGTTATGGCTATTGTTATGGATAACAAAGGGTCTCATCTCTTCCACAAGAAGAGACAAAGAGAAAATAAATCAGATGAAAGGGCCACCTGCCTGATATGGACATTACAGGTTTTGAGTCTGGAGAAAGTGGCCTGGGGTAACCTGGGAAGGCTTCCTGGAGGAGGAAGCGCTCCAGCTGGGCCATGAAGGGTTTAGGGAGCTGCAGGGGAGACTGGAGAAGTGTTCAAGTGAAGGCACTGGCCGGAGCCATGGCTGTGAGGTGGGGTGGTTGGAAAGTGATCTCAGGAGACACAGGGCACCCTAACAGAGGCAGGGACCCTGGGGACCAGGGCTGGCCAGGGCAGCCAGGCTTGGCCTAACCACCCCTCCCTGGCCCCGGCAGCTGTATTATGTTGGCACCGTCAGAATTGGAACGCCCCCTCAGAAGTTCAAGGTCATCTTCGACACGGGCTCCGCTGACCTGTGGGTGCCCTCCATCTACTGCTCCAGCCGAGCCTGTGGTGAGTGCCCCGAGCCCCGTCCCAGCACCGACCCCACCCCCAGGCGTTGGGAGGCTGACGGACACGCACTCTCTGTGCCTGCAGTCAGACACACCGTCTTCAACCCGAAGAGGTCCTCCACCTTCCGGTCCACGAACCGGTCCATCGCTCTCCACTACGGCTCTGGGAGCATGACGGGATTTCTCGGCTATGACACCGTTAAGGTGAGGTGGGAAACCAGAGGCGGGGGCAGGGCTGGCCCCGGGAGCGACCGCCGCCTGCAGGACCGGAGCAGGGTCAGCTGGAAGCAGCGTCTTTCCCAAAGTCTGAATCCCTTGGGGAGAGAGTGCTTCTGCTGACGAGCTCTCCAAATGGCTAACCCAGAGAGTCGGTTGTGGTGCTGCAGGGGCTGGGGGGTGTGGGCCTGCAGCCCTTTCTCCCATGGAGGGCTCAAGACTGATTTTGCTGAGAGCAGGGCAAGGTGAGGAAAAACCTATTTGCATATTCTCAGTCTGCGCCAGCACTGCGCTGGGCACTTGCACCGCAATAACGCGTTTAATCCTCCAACAACCCCATGTGGCGGGCACGGCTGCGACCTCCGTGACACAGACAAGGGGGCTGGGGTACAGAGAGAGGGAGCCCCTTGCCCGAGGCCCCAGGCCGAGTGCGCGGCAGAGCTGCGATGTGAGTCGGGATTCACGCAGGTGTGGGGAGTTTTTCAGGAGAGGGTGGGGTTGATCTGAGGCCTCTGGGGGCTGCGGAGGGCTCCAGACGGCAGCGCAGGGGACACAGGGGGCCGCAGATGCCAGAGGGCCCCCTGTGATAAAAAACATTCCTACTTGGGGGGCCTTTGAGAATCTAATAAAAACCGTGGACTGTGTCCCCAAAGTGCCTGAGTACACACACACAGGCATACACGCGTGCACAAAAGCAGACTTTGTCACTGGAACTCCAGGGGCTAGATGGTACGGCTGGCTTCTCTCTCCCGGGGATGCAGGATCCACAGTGAGTCGCGATGAGTCCCCCCCCCCACGTCTGTCATCAGCCCACGGCAATGCCAGAGAGAAGACGAGCTGTTCTCTGCTCATTTTGTCCTTGAGTAGGAGCCCCTTGGCCCCACTCTGAGCCTCCGTTTCTCAGCCGTAAAAAAAGAAGGGGGGAGGGATAGAGCATGCTTTATGAACTAGGGTGATGTCAGCAGGTGGAGCGGGTGCTGGCCAGACTCCCCAGCCACGCACAGTGCGTCCCTGCTCTGGCTCGTCGTCACCATCTGAGGGCAACACAAAGCCGTGCCTCAGCTTACCCCTGGGGTGCCAGTGGCACCTCCCTGCCGGCCTCCATCCCAGCTCAGGCCCAGCCCTGCTCCCCGATATCCACACGACAACACCCCCCCCCCTTCTCACACAGATCGGGAAACTTGTCGGCCGGTCCCAGGCGTTTGGCCTGAGCAAGACGGAGGTCAGCAAGATCTTGGAATTCGGGGCTTTCGATGGCATCCTGGGCCTGAGCTACCCCGACCTGGCACTCACCGGTACCACTCCTGTCTTCGACAACTTGTTGGCACAGGGCGCCATTTCTCAGAAACTTTTTGCCTTCTACTTGAGCAGGTAAGTCTGGGCTGGACAAGCCCTCCCTCCGAATCAGCTGTAAGACACTTTCTGTTGCATAAAAAATTGTAGATGACCTCATCCACAAGTTTCCTGAGAGAGAGCCCAGTCCAGGGGTCAGCAAATAGCGGCCCGGGGGGCACATCTGCCCCGCCAGCTGTTATTTATAAATAAAGTTTTATTGGAACGCAGCCCTGCTTATTCAGTTACAGCCTGTCCATGGCTGCTCTGTTCTACAGTGGCAGCATCACACAGCTGTGTTAGAGGTAGCACAGCCTGCAAAGCCTGGAATAGTGACAATTGGCATTGTAAAACGTGTGCTGATCCCTGCAGTTCAATTCCCTTCTCTGCTAGATTGGGAAACTGAGGCTCAGAGAGGAGCTCTGCACACAATTGCCCAGGCATACACTGGTAGTGGCAGGGCTCGAACTCGGGCCACAGGACTGCCCACCCCCTGGCCCCGTGATGGGTGATGAAGCCATCGGCAGGTCTTCAGTCACTGGGCTCAGCAGCAGGAAAAGCTAATGTCCCTGACTGGTCGAGGGCCTCGATGGGGTGTGGAGGGAGAAGCAGAGGCCACCGGAGGGGGCAGGTGACAGTTTTGTGTTTTCTCACTAAAGGCAGAGGCTGTCCCCCTGCGTCCCAGGAGGAGGCAGAGGGTGGGGTTGAGGCTGTAGGCTCTGTGGAGACCCGAGTCCCGGGCTCTAAGGCATGAACTGAAGCAAAGCGTTTCACTTCTCTAACCCTCTGGGATGCTCATATCCAATCAAAGGAGCTGACTCATTCAACAAGCATTTACTGAGCACCTGCTACGTGCTGAGCACTGCTCCGTGCACATGAGGGAGACAGACCAGAGGGAGAAAGGGCAGACAGAAGTGAGTAAATAAGTAAAAAGAAGAGAGAACTCCAGAGAGTAACTGGTTCTGGGCAAGGAGATAGGACGGACAGCGCTGAGAGTGTGGTTTTAGAAGGCCAGTGGCAAGGACCTCTCCGAACTGAGAGCTCTAGATGGGAGAGGGCCAAAGGCCCCAAGGTGCAGCAGGGGACCAGCAAGGGGCTGGTGGGGCTGGAACACTGCAAAGAGAAAGGCAGAGGGGGAGGGCAGGAAGTCTGGAGGAGGCAGGGGGGCGGGCGTGGAGGCCTCTGGCATGGGCTTAGGCAGCAAAAAGATGCAACCCAAGCTCCGTTTTTGAAAGCTCACCCTGGGCACATGCTGGAGCTCAGTGGACCAGAGAGGAGGCAAGAAGGTCAGGGAAGAGGCTGTGCAGCCTTTTTAGGAGAGGGAGTGTGGCAGCGTGGTCCAGAGAGGTGGAGGGAAGAGGAAGAGCCTTGGAGGGAGTCAGGAGACAGGTAGAAGGGAAAGGCAACAGGGTCTGCTGACAGATTCGATGCGGCAAACGGGAGAGCGGTTTGGCCGGGGTGTTTTCTCCCTCACTAACAGTTTTGCCACGAGCCTGGGACCAGCTGCAGAGTGTGCAGGGGCCCGTGCAAAATGGAAATGTGGTGCCTCTTGTTCAAAGAGTGTTAGGAATTTCAAGACAGGACAGCAGGGGCGTGGGGCCCTAACCGGAGTGGGCCCTGCAGACGGCACAGGTCAGAGGCCTGGAAAGCCAGCCCCGTGGGAGCCCAAACACACGGCCCGTGGCTTCCCAGTGGCCTTCACTGTCCGAAAACGACAGGCTAGACCCCTCTGGCCCGGCATCCACTGGCAGCCTCTCTGAGCACTCCGGCGGCCGGAGGGGACCTCGCTGTCTTCAGAAAGGTGGGTGGGCGGTCAAAGCCCAGCGAGACTGTCCATGTTCGGGCCTTAGCTTCACCGCTCACCAGCCCTGTGACTGCCCTCGGGCGAGCACTCAACACCGCTGTGCCTCAGCGTCCCCACCGGTACGGGGGAGACCACAGCTGTGCCTGCCCCACAGGGCTGTGTGACGTGAGTGTAAGCAATCACTGCAAGAGCAGCCCTTGGGCCTGGTGTGTCCCCGAGCTTGAGAAAAGCCACCCACCCTTCTCCCCTCACCACCAGCCTTCTCTCTGCCTCCCCCCTCAGCAACGAGAAGAAGGGCAGCATGGTGATGTTCGGTGGGGTGGACCACTCCTACTACAAGGGACAGCTCAAGTGGGTGCCCGTGAGCAAAGGGGGCTTCTGGCAGATAACTGTGGACAGGTAAGCACCCCACTGTGTGGGGACCAGAGCAGCGCCATGCCCACGCAGGCCCGTGCACACAGGCACAGGTGCAACGGACACAAAGACACACACGAGTAGGGGGAGGGTACCCAGTGATCCCGGCGCCTGCTTTGTCCCCTGCCTCCCAGGATCTCCATGGACGGGCGGGTCATCGCTTGTGAAGGCAGCTGCGAGGCCATTGTCGATACCGGGACCACACTGCTGACGGGCCCGAATTACGATATCTTCGACATCCTGAAGACCATCAACGCCCAGACGACCAGCACTGGCGAGGTGAGGCGTCCTGGCCACAGGGTCGCGCCTGGGCTCTCCATGCAGAAAAGGGTCCTCTGGGCCAACCGTCTCCCTCCCCCTGTCTCTAACAGTACGTGGTCAGCTGCAATGCCATCAACACCCTGCCTGACATCGTCTTCACCATCAATGGCGTCAAGTACCCGGTGCCGGCCAAGGCCTACATCCGGAAGGTGAGGGGCCAGCCCCCGGGGCTGGTTCACAAGTCTGGGATGGGCGGGACCCACTGGGCTGCGGCTGCAAGAGGCCCCCTGTAGGCCAAGGCGTGTCATTGCAGATGCTGCTCAGCACTCCTGGCTGGGAGGGCCCTTCCCACACAACAAACCTCTGGACAGCCAAGAGCAGGCAGGGGCATCCCTCATCCTCGGATAAACATGGAGTGGCCACCCCATGCTGGCGCAGTGCTAGGCTCAAGGAGACGGGACACAAATGGCCTCTGCCCTCTTAGAGCTTCAGTTCAACCAGGGCACTCAGATGGATGAATGTGGATACTCAGCCTCAGCAATCCTGGAAATGGGCAAAGGAATAAGGCCAGTGGCCTTGGCGGGGGATAGTCCCAGTGTGCCGTCCCACCATAATTTTTAACTGTATCCCCTTCCCATCTCCAAAGTGTCCTGATTCCACTGACAGATCAAATGGCCACCCTGGTCCTAGTTGGAAACCCCCTTGCGAAGCCTCAATCCCCCTCTGTGACAGGGGGCAGCGACTCCTCCCTTGGTGGGGGTGGTTAGACGCTGTGAATAAAGGATGCACGGCAGCCACAGTTCCTCCTGGCACATAGTTCAGGCTTCATGAATATCAGTGTCCCTGTGGGCGTTCAGAGGAGGTGTGAATGGACTCAAACTAGGCCGTGAGGAAGAGAGAAATTTAAATAATCCGAAACCCCCAGGCTCACAGAGGCAGGAGGAGGCCTGCCTGGGTCCAGGCAGCTCTACACTGGATCCCATGCAAATGGCACCCCAGAGAGCTGTGCAGAGGGGCACCCGGGCAGATCCAGTGTGACAAGGGCTAAAGACACAAGGAACTCCAGGGAAATCAGCGCACCCAGCTCAGAGAGGCCAAGGAGGGCGGGCGAGGGTCCAGGAAGGCTGCTCAGAGCTCAGTCTTCGAGAAGGAGTTGGGGTGAATTGGGGTTGGAAGAGCGTGCTCTGCAGAGGAAACAGCCGGAGCAGGTTCCGTTCCTGGGTGAGCGCCCCGCGTCTGCCACTGCAGAAAGAGCCACGCGGTCTCCTAGGAAAGCCAGGAAACGAGGCTGAGAAGCTGCCAGCTCTAGACCCCAAAGCGGGTGGCAGGCGAGGGCTCAGGCTGTGTTTTCTCCTCCCGCAGGGTCTCTTTGACACCTGCTACAGCAACTTTGATGACTCCTTAAGCCACTCTACTCTCTGGATCCTGGGGGACGTCTTCCTGAGGCTGTATTTCACGGTTTTCGATCGGGAAAACAACAGGATTGGCCTGGCCCCTGCGGTGGCATGAACGCTGGCGCTGCTCCAGGAAGCGGCCCCACCCGCCCCAAACATGCTCCCACACGGAGTCTAGGTGTTCCCGCCCCGGGGGAACCGGCTACAACCAAATCTGCTGCTCCAAGAAGCCCTCTTCTCAGTGGAAAATAAAGGGTCTCATCCTCAAGGGTGCAGACATGAATGGTGCCTCTCTTTGGGGGTGGGAAGTGCCTCAGAGCCTGGCAGGACTTGAGAACCTAGCCTGGAGCCAATGGGAGGAGCCCAGCTGCAGCGGGCCTGATTGAGAAAGGGCACTCATTGGAAGGAGACAGAGGACCCAGGATGTGGAAATCAGAGCGGGTCCAAAAAGCTTGGTGGCTGGACCCAAGAGATCAAAACCTATCAGCACACTCTTTCTCTCTGTCCCTCTCCCTTCTCTCAACTTTGATTCTCTTCTCCTGACAGCCTTCTTTGGTCAGGCTTCTCCAGGTGGTAAAGGACTTTGCCATTACCTGCCCCAGAGTTTTAGACCCTTAAGGCATCCAACTGGAAAGGACAGAAGCTCGGGGGGGGGGGGGGGGGGGGGGGAAGCACCAGGGAGGGATCTGAGAGGGATCTGATTGGTCCATCTCAGGTTATGTATCCAGCCCTGGACCAATCATTGTGGCCAGGGCATGGAGCACTAGGATTGGTTCTACTTGGTCCCATGGCCCTGTGCTGTGGGTGGTGTTTGATAGTTTCCTCCAGAACCACTGGCTGGAGCTGGGTAGAAGCAGTCCCCAGAAGCCGGAGAGAGATGTTCTAGATCGTAGAAGAGCATGTGACCCTCCATCAACTCCACCACACCTCGTTCAGAGGGATGACAAAAACATATTCTGTTTTTCCCGAGTCAGAGGACCTTTGGCACTAGGCTTCTCTTTTGGGGGGCTACAGGGATGGTTCCATCCTGTCTCCCCAACACACACACACACACACACACACACACACACTGAGGAAGGCAAAGACCCCAGTCACCGGCTCTCTGCCACCCAGGCCTGCTTCCCAGATGATGAGCCCACACGGGTGCTTGGGCCATTCCTACCTGCCAGACACCCAGCATGGCCCTGCCCTTGGCCTCCAAGGCTGTCTTGGGGAGGGGGACCCTCATATACAGGGAGACCCAAGGCACACAAGGCCTTCCAGAGCATGCCATCCTGCCCTGCCTCCAGGCAGGCAGCTCCCGAGCCATTTGGTTTGAGCTGCCGCAGTTCGGCAAGTTTGGGGTCAGGGCATCACTTCTTCCCACATGGAGACCCCAGGCAGAGGCCAGGGAGGGGAGCAGCAGGGGTGAGAGGCAGCGGAAGGAAGGCCCAGAGGGAAGAAAGGGCAGGAAAGAATAAAGGTGGAAGACAAGACCTGTCTCAGTGCATCACACTGCCCTCTGCTCCAGTGAGACACACATCAGAGAAGGTGAGGTCTTCTGTCATTGCCCTGTCCCTTGGTGTGTATTTACTGAGCACCTACTATGTGCTGGGCACTAAGGCGGACCCCTGGGCTTGAGGGCTGGATTAGGAACCCACCGCTGAGTTACAGAGAAATATAAGGAGATAAATGGTAACACCAAAGGTAGGAGCCGAGTGGGGAAAACAACGGCAGTGCCGGACAGGTGATGGGCTTTCTCTTCAGGGTGCCTGGAAGAGGTGCCCAGAGATGTGGGCGGTCACACTGACCACAGCCTTGCCACTGCACCCCCAAGCCCCACAGTCTCCATTGCCTGCAAATGTGCTGCATGTCCACAGTTGTGTGTGCCCAGTCTCCCTGGGAGGGAGGGCCCAGGGTTATGAGCAGCGCAAGGGGAGGCAAAAGAGGGCTGGACGCAGAGCTGACAGAGGGCAGGGAAAGGGCGGGATCGGAATGTAAACAAACAATACATATCATGAACTGGGCTTAATGGAGACTCCAGTGAACTGCTTATTTGTAAAATGCATTTTCCAAGTTGGTTTTCATGGACCCATAAGCAACATGTCTCTCAGTTAGAAACCAGCACTTGCCCCACTTGCTAGTACAATAAAAGCAATGACAGTATCTCCAGTCAGTGACCTAAGCCATCTCACTGGGTCCCACGGCCCCCTGCATGGCAGGTAACGTTGCCCCCGTGGCACGGGTGAGGGAAGTCTGTGATCTTCCGCCTCCAGTGCTGGGTGCCCGCACACAGTAGGCCCTCAATAAGTACAAGTGGAGACACTAAATGGCGGCAGCAGGGCTGACTGCCATTATATCAACTGTAAAAGGTCAGGCTTTCCTCCCTTACACAAGCCTGCGGCCGGGGCTGAAACCGTGTCCATTAAAACAAGTCACACTGTTTCTGAGGCTCCATATTTGTAGCCTGTGCTACCAGCATGAGGGTCAATTCTGATCCTTAAAGAAAAAATCCCCCCACCCCACTCCTCCCCTTACATCCTTTATCAGTTGCAGACCAAAGAGACTTCCTGCCTTTGGTGAGAGAAAATATGAAGAAAAAGGAAAAAGATAGCTCTTGGACACTTCTTGTAACAGTGTAAATTGCTACAATCTTTTTAGAGCTGATTTGTCCTTAAAGGTGTCTGGCCTTTGTCCCAGCGATTTTGCTTCTAGGATTTCTGCTAAGACAATAATCGAAAACGCCCACAAACGTGAATGAGCAGGGGTATGATCCTCCGAGTATCTGACAAAATGGAAAACCTGGGACCTCCCGTGTCTATTAAATAGGGTGTCCACAGCATAGCTGGCCTGGCCACCATGCAGCCACCTAAAAATCGTGTCTTAGAAGGATGTTTAATGTTATGAGAACTCACTGTAATGTGACGTGAAGAGAAAAGCACAGGACACAGAGCAGCATGAGCACAGGTGTGCTAAGCACCTGGAAGACAGGGCCGCACGCCTGCCAGGCAGGCACATCCAGGAGCCGTACCGTCTGGGTTCAAAGCCCACCTCTGCCGCACACAACCAGTCGTGTGACCTTGGACAAAGTCGTCGCTGGATATCTGTTTTCTGTTCTGCAATTTTGAGAGAGGAAGGGTTCCTCCCGCATGGATCAGCAGGGAAATGCAAGTCTCAAGGACAGTGAGCTATCACCTCATGACTGCTAGGACAGCCACTATCGAAAAAACAAAAGCTAATGAGTGTCGGTGAGGGTGCCCAGCCCTGTGTACTGCCGGTGTGAACGCACAGTGATGCAGCCACCGTAGACAACAGCATGGAGGTTCCTGGAAACATTAAAAATAGAATTTCTATAGGACCCAGCCATCCCACTTCTGGATATTCATCTAACAGAATTCAAATCGCGACCTTGAAGAGGTATCTGTCCTGTCGTGTTCACTGCATATATTATTCACGAGCGCCAAGCTGTGGAGACAGCCTACGTGGCCGTCGACACATGAGTGCATAAAGAGAATACAGTGTGTACACACAATGCAATGCTATTCAGCCATAAAAGAAAAGGCTATTCAGCCACGTGCAACCGCAGAGATGAAACCTGAGGACTCAGGCTAAGTGCAATAAGCCAGTCACAGAAAGACGAATACTGGATGGTTCCATGCAGATGAGGTGTCTTAAGCAATCACTCACAGATGCAGAGAGTGGAGTGGCAGTTGCCAGGGGTTAGAGGAAGGGGGGAATGGAGAGTCGCTGCTCCACAGGTGTGACGTTTCAGTTGGGCAAGATGAGGGCGTTCTGGGGACCTGTTATACAACACTGTGCCTCTAGTTCACAGTGCTCTATTGTGCACTCAAAGTTTTTTTAAGATGTAGCTGTCATGTTAAGTGTTTTTACTATGATAAAGGAGTTATTAATGCATTCATAAGAATAAAAGAATAGCCTGTTCTGGTTAGGGGAAAGGGCCAGGCGGGGAACGGCAGACAGCAAACGTGTATGGTGTTTCTTTTTGTGGTATCAAAACTGTTCTCAAGTTAAATCATGGCATGGCTGTAGGACTCCATGATTATGCTAAAACATACTAAACCGTGCGCCTGAAATGGTAGGGTTTATGATACCCGAAATCAGGCTATGCGAGTACTACATAGAAAATAGTAACAAGAAAAAGTAGTCCCCGCCTTCTCGGTCTATAGTGAAGACTCAGTGAATTAACCTGCAGGAAACCTCGGGGACAGTGCCCGCCACAGAATGGCACGAGCTATTACTAACTTCACGCGCACAGCAGAAAAACACCTGAAGTATCTAACAGT
Organism: Phyllostomus discolor; assembly: GCF_004126475.2. Classification (NCBI taxonomy): domain Eukaryota; kingdom Metazoa; phylum Chordata; class Mammalia; order Chiroptera; family Phyllostomidae; genus Phyllostomus; species Phyllostomus discolor. Next base: position 162,419,535 of record NC_040908.2, read on the forward strand.
GGTTCTGTCTAGGAGTCAGCAGTATGGGCCAATTTTTCCTCTCATCTTATACTTTTTTTTTTCAACAATGGCTTTTAAGATCAGGGGGAAGCTAAGCATCATTCTCTGAAAAGCAGAGGCTTTCTGAGGAGAGAGCCGAGAGGGGCTCTCGGAGGGAGAGAGGACCGCCTGGAAAGAGAGAGGACCTCTGTGCTGGGGCTGCCTGCGGGAGCCAACGGATTCCCATGGAAAAAGCCATCCAGAAACAGATGGCAAATGGCTGACACCTAGTGGCCAAGATGGGTATTACGTGCACACGCCACGTGGTCTTGACCTGCCCTTTGGTTTCATGTACATAGATTTATATATCTATACATAGAGATGCATTTAGCTACAAATTATTATATTAATTATAAATATCTCCCCATGGGGTCTATTATTATACTAGTAAAAGTTGGAGCCCACCCTAGTTTCTAACGGCAGGGAAATTATCACCAGGAAGGAATCTATTCCTGGCTTTTAAAGTGATTAATGTGGACTACATCCCTGGAGGAAAGAGTGAAGATAGGAAATAAACCAAACGGAGTCACTTTAACCGAGCTACTAAAATCATTAGCATTACAAAGGTTGAGGCATGAGGAGAGACTCCATTCTTGGTCTAACTAGCCTGGGAACTTACACTTTTCTGGACCTTGCAGTCCCGCGCCAGTGCCTGGACACACGTGTGGACACACATGAGAACTCCAGACAGTCCTCTGATGGTACCCTGAAGCACTCAGGTATCCAGACCACTGACATCATCCCCAGAAGGGACCAGACCTCCTGGCACCAACCCCCCGGGGCCATCTGGCATCTGCTACCCCGACGGCCTGACATCTGACTGGTCGTCATCCGGACCAATCACAGCGCTGAGAGCGTAGGACTGACAATTCTCAAGAGTGCGCCTTTTAAGAACTTGTAACTTTTCGTTCTTCCTTGGAACACTGTTGGGGTTTTGCCTAGTTATGGTCAAAGTTGGCAACCTCTAAGACCCTTGAAAATAAATCCTAGTCATTTATTTCTAGCCAAGCCACCAGATGCTTTTTGAGGTTGTTCAACAACCATACAAAGAAAAGGGCAGCCCGTGTACACCCGAAACTGCTACAGTCAAACCCCAGTTCTCAAACGTCTCCATCTCAAACAAGTTGGTTCCCAACCAAGTTATTCACGAAAAAAAAAACGTCCTGGTGGTCAAACAAAACTTCGGGTCTTGAGTCTCTACCCGACAACCCTTTCGTGCCGACACCTGTCTGGTCAGTCACGTGTCTCTCAGGCAACAGACAAAGGAGATTCTGTTTTCAAACAAACCGCTTCTCGAACAGTTTTTCCAGAACCTGTTAAGTTTGAGAACCGAGGTTCCCCTGGACGTAATAGTGTTGAATGCAAACAGGACTTGCCAAATAAAATAAAAAATAATAATAACAATAATCGCATGCCATACAGCACTATTTTGTAGAAAGATGCAAAATATCACAAATTAAAAATAAAAAACTGGTCAGGAAAGGCGCGGCCCAGATTGCAGGCCACAAGCACCTGCCTTCCCTCCCTTGCTCCTTCAGATCTCCATGCTAATGGCCCTTCCCGGCGGGGCCTCCTCCGGTCCCTCTGTCTGCAGTGTCAGTCCTCACCAACGCTCCCTGTCCCCTTCCCTGCCTTCACTCCCCTGCAGCGCTCTCACTTCACACACTATGCAATTTGTTTCTCTCTCCTGCCCCCGAGTGTCACCTGGAGGGCAGCGATTTGGGCTGTCTTGTTCTTCGGGTGATCGAACCCCGCCGTCTAAGTCAGGGCCTGAAACACAGCATATACTGAATGAGTATTTCGGGGTGACGGACAGTATATGAGATTGGGGTTAAGGAAACACGGTGCCGTGCGCTCCCACTGAGCACTATTCTGCAGAAGTGTGAAGTGAGGACCTCGCCAGCCCTAGGAGCGTGTACCCGTTTGCCCAGGCTGCCAGCGCAATCCCACAGGCTGGGTGGCTTCAACAACAGACATGTGTCTTCTCACAGTTCTGAAGGCCAGGCATCCGAGATCAAGGTGTCTGTCTGCTGGGGCTTTTCTCCCGAGGCTTTTGTCCTCGGCTGGCCAGGGGCTGTCTTCTTCCGACACCTTCGCGTGGCCTTTCCTCCGTGTGAATTTGTGTCCTCACCTCCCTTTCTTGGGACACCAGTCAGACGGAGTAGGGCCCACCCCGGTGAGCTCAGTGAACCTCGGTCACCTCTTAAAGGACCCTTTCTCCAAACAGGGTCACATTCTGAGGTACTGGAGGGGGTTAGGACTCCAACATATGAACTTGGGGAGCACAACTCAGCCCTTCACACGGAGAAGGGCAGGGGGTGTGGCTGGTGTTACCGCTCCACCAGCGGTGGGATTTCCGAGCCTCCAGCCAGGATCCAGAGCCTCCTGCACCTATCCAAACTTCAAACACATTCCTGAGGGTCAGCGTGGAAGCTTAGTGCTCAGCCACTTACTTCCTCAACACCTTCTCTGTGCAAGGTTCCGATCCCTGTACAAATGTGATTCCCCCTGGGAAGGGAGAATATACTCCTGGCTGATGTCAGCTTCCAATTTAAAAATTATTAAAACAGCTCGAACACCTCCTCCCCCATGATGGCCTCCCAGATGTCCCCTGGAAGTGCACTTTTTCCTAAACGACCATAGCCCTTGGTCTCTCTCCACATCCTGCTCTATTCGCAGTACTCAGGACCCCAGCCCAAGTGGGAGGTTGCAGGACAGGGAGGACATAAGAAGGCAGCAAAGCCTTGCACTTGGACTTGCAGCCTTGCACTCCTGCCCCCACCCAGGGCCAGGCGTGAAGACCCTGAAGCCTCTGCTGCTACTGCTGCAGGTCCGTTGGGCAGGGGAGGCTGGCGCCCCAGCAGCTTGGAGACTGGCTTTGTCCATCTGGAGCAGGAGGCCCCGGGACAAGGGTTTTAAATACCCTTCCGCCACACCCCATCTCTCTCTGCTGTAACCAAACATAATGGTCACAGGTCAGAAGCCAGGACCCAGGTCCCCAACAAAAGGAACAGGGCACAGGTCAGATCAGATGGGATCAGAAAACGCAGAGAGGCATGTTTACCAGGGAGTAAGGTGGCATAGAGATACGAAGGACAAAGGAGCTGGGGCCCCAAGGGGCGGGACCCATTATCAGCGGGACCTTGACCTTCTTTGGTCCACAAGAGGTGTTCACCCCAGGCCACCAGCTCCAGTAGGTTTCTTGCTGGACCCCAGGGCAGCTTCAGCTCAGGGGAGCCACCACCAGGAGCAGCTGGGGGCTGCAAGGGGCGGAGGGGGGCCTTCTGAGAATCCCTTTGTCCCTGCCGTGGGCCCGCAGGCCAACTCCTTGGTTACGCTCCAGTTCCCAGGAATTTTCCATACCCTGCTTAATATCTCTGTCCTCTGCCAGCCCCCTCCCAGGTTTCAAACATTTCCTCAGCTGCCTCCAGTTAACCCCTGCTCTGCCCAGCTCTGAATTTCTGCTTCCCCCCAAGCCTTTCGCCTGCCTTCCGCCCAGAGCAGGTGTCAGCTCCCTTGCTGAGGGCGGCCAGCCCAGCCGTGGGAGACTGGGACTGGGGCTGTGGGCCATGCCTCTCCCCCCCAGGGAGCCCACACAAGCACCTCCCTGACCCCAGTACCCACAGCCTCCTCTCTGCTTCCTCACTGTCCACAAGAGCTTGGACCACAGCACCCAGGGCCGTCCCTGCTCAAGGGCCCCCGGAGTAGGGGCTAGCAGGGTCCGAGATGGCTCTCACTGCCCATGCTCCTGGCTCCTGAAGACGAGTGGGCCCCTGCTGTGCCTGAGGGTAACTCATTCATTCAATCCATCGTTCATTCATTCATTCACTCACACTTTCATTCACTCAGCTAGTGGGTAGAGAAGGTCTGTGTTGCACCAGCTGCCAGACGGCGTCCCAGCTGCTGCTCACATGCCCCCCGTGCGGCAGAGCTCCCTGCCCGCGGACTGCCTTGCCCATGGCCAACAACTTCATCTGCTGGAGCAGAGCTTCCTCCCCCGTGTGGGCCCCAGGACAAGCTTTGGGAGCTCTGAAACTAGGTGTGTGTCTGCGTGCGTGTGTGTGTGTGTGTGTGTGTGTGTGTGCGTGTGTGTGTGTCTTCCTGGGAAGGGGCCCTGAGCTGTCGCCCTGGGCTCAGAGGCAGTAAGTGCTTGCAAATGTGGGCTCGGGACCCAGACAGCCCGGCTTTGAACCCCAGCTCTGCGCCCACCTGCAGCGCAACCTTGAACAGTTACCGGGCCTCTCTGCACCCCATCAGTAAAGCATGAATAAGAGGAGCACCTACGTCACAGGGTTGTTGAATGGGACTTAATTCACATAACGCACGTGCCTTTATACATGGTAGCCATTGTCACGCTCACAGGCCTCTGTGCCTTGCTCTGTCATCGGCTGTCATCGGCCTCCTGGTCCTGGGGACCTGTCTGGGAGGGAGGGGCTTTGTTCCACCTGCCCCAAGGAGAGGAACTGGGCTGGGACAAGCGTTCTCTTGCCCAGGAGCTCCCGGCCAGCCCTCGGAGGTCTGGACACCAGACCCACTTACCGAATGAGGAGGAGCCAGAGCCAGGATGAGGGGACTACCCCCGAAGCCTCTCGCATGGCTCCATTCCAAAGATCGTTCTCCCCATCTCTCCCGGGCACCTCCCAGGCCCTGCAGGACAGGCACAGCCAGCATCGCGACCCTCGGAGCAGAGGCGTCAAGGATGCCAGCTCCGCCTCTCGCTTCTCTGCACCCTCAGCGAGCTGCTGGGCCTCTCTGAGCCTCGGTTTGCCAGCTGTGCCTCTGTAAGATGGAGCTCCAGGACCCTGTCTGTATCGACCTCCTGAGGAGAGACCACGTGGGCCCTTGGCACAGCACACACAGGTGCGCTCGGCGTCGGCAGACTGTCACTACCGTTCACCTGACTGGGGACGGCTAGAGGGGAGACGTGTTCTCGGGGATGGGAGAAATAGGGCTCCCACCTCTGCACCCCACACTGCCTCTAGTTCAGAGGTTTTCCAAACTGCGTCCCTTTGGCTCCCAGGGGTTCCGTGGAAATGTCTTGCAGGGGCTGGTGGGTCTTGACCTGCTCTGCTGCCGGAGCAACTCACCTCCCGTTTTCTGTAATGGCATCACGTGCAAGGAAGGCAAAGACAGTTTTCTCCTAAAAATTAAATTACTGATGCAAACTTCTACACATTGTGACAGAAGACAAACCAAGGTTTTTACAGGAGCGGGCACTTCCTACAAGGATACACAAAGGGCCAGCAAGCTCGAGAACATGTGCTCAGTGCTCTGATTCATCAGGAAACACAGACTGAACTGATGGTGGAGGGGCACCTCCTTCTACCCCCACCCCTGACACTGGCTGAAGTGGAGACGACTGACTCAGTCAGGGTGACAAGGCCGTGGAGCCACGGGAACCCTCACCCATGGCTGCGGGGAGGACAAAAGGTTGGCGCTACTCTGGAAGCAGAACACCTGCTCCCCTGTGTCCCCTGTGGTCTAGCACTTCCGCTCCTGGGTCTCTGCCCAACAGAAATCCATGCGTGCGTGCATTCACCCAGGGGCACGGCCTAGGCCATGGGTGGCAAACAAGAGGCCTGAGGACCTTGCTTTATCCCGCCTGGCACCTTGTTTCTACCCAGCGGCAGCGCCGACTCCTTGCCCCTAGTTAGGGAGTAGTTACATTTATACAGTCCTGAAATTACATGCAGCCCTTTGAAGGCCACCGCGAGGCTGCTGTGGCCCCCGGTGACATGAGTTTGACACCCCTGGGCTAGACTGTTCAGGGCAGCACCGTTCCTGAGCCCCACGCTGGGAGCTGCCCAACCGCCCATCGACCAGCGAAGAGATCGATGGATGTCGATGCACACAGCGGAATGACACACGGCAGTGCGAACCACCGATCCGTGGCCACACACAGCCCAAGGTGACCCCGCAAACGCGGTTCTGAGCACAGAAGTGGGACACAGATGCACGCGTGTTACGTGGGGCCATGTATCTAAAGGGCGAGAGCAGGTCAAGTTCATCTTTGAAGTGAGAGAAGTGATTGTGCTTGGGTTGGAGGGGTATGGCTGGAAGGGAGCTTTGGGGGTCCTTGTAATGTTGTTTCAGGGTCTGGTACCAGCCACACAGATGCATGCAGCTCTTGAAAACTCATCAAGCTGTTCCCCAGGACACGCATGTGTCTGTGTGCATTTTCTATTTCAAGAAAAGCTTTCAAGGTGATGATGTAGCGTTGTAAGAAATCACTTGGGCCCCGACTGGTGTGGCTCAGTTGATGGGGCGTCATCCCGCAGAGCGAAAGGTCAGCAGTTCAAGTCCCGGTCAGGGCACGTGACCGAGTTGTGGGTTTGGTCCCCAGCTGGGAGCGTGCGGGAGGCAACCGGGCGATGTTTCTCCCACACATCATGGCTTTCTCCCTCCCTTCCCCTTCTCTAAAAATAAGTAAATAAAATCGTTAAAACCGAGAAAGAGACATCACTTGGAAAGTACATGAGCACTTAATTCTCCTTTAGAAAGTAACTCGCAAACACAGTGTGCACCGGACTATGTGGCCCCATCTGGGTAAGTCAATAACTACCTTCCTCGGCAGCATTAACGGTGGATAGTCCTGGGCAGTGGGATTGAGTCCTTTTACAATTTTCATTCACCTGTAAATAATTGACAATAAACATGCACACTCCTTGGTATACTTGGGCCAAACACGCTATTGCAAATTTAATTTGAAACACCTGGGGCCGCCTCTGGAGAAACCCGCAGGCCTGGGCCTGGGATGTATGTTCCCTGTGTCGCGGGAAGGCTTCGTGCTGGGGCTGAGCCCCTGATGGAAAATTCCGAGGGGACCGGCCGTCCCCAGGCCTATCGATCTGGCCAGCTCGATAACACCCAGCGTGCAGACGTGCGCCATCCCGGCCTGGCCGGGGCCGAGCCCTTTAGATTACATTCCACTGCTTGATTGGATGTGTTCACAGAACACTGCTGACTGAACACCTGTGCTTTTGTCGGGGGCTGCCCTCCATCCGCGATACAGTTCCCAGCATCCCTCAGAGCCCGGGGCCAGGCCGGGCTAATGGCAAAGTAAACGTCGTTGTCTAATCTTTGTGCCAGGCCGGTCTGGCCTGCTCAGGTTACACGGGCTCCCTGCTGGCTGGCCGCCACCCATCGGCCCTGGCTGGGGGTCCGCCCCCGGGGAGAGCACGTGGCGCTGGGATTCCACGTGTCCTCCCAAGAGTTCCTCTGGGGACTGGGTAGAACGGCTTCTCCGAGTGGCCCTGGGGCGAAGGCTGGAGACCGCAGATGTTGCAGAAAGTCCACCTCACACTCTGACCAGGGGGCAGACGCCAGGTGCATAATGTGGGTGCAGAGCCTGGCCCAGGACAAGCACCTCCCAAGCCCAGAGCCTCTGGGACCCCAGTTCTAGTCCTGCTTGCATCACGTCTTAGTTTGAATGAACCTGAGCCCATCACTTACACCTGCTGAACGGTGTCTACAGGGATAATGCAGGAACAATCATTTTTATTTTATGTACCTATGTATGTATGTATTTTTAAGCCTCACCTGAGACCTGCTTACTGATTTTAGAGAGCGGGAAGGGAGGGAGGAAGAGAGGGAGAGAAACACCCATGTGAGAGAGAAACATGGGTCAGCTGCCTCCCGTGTGCACCCTGACCAGGGACGGAACCTGCAGCCTGGGCGTGTGCCCCAACCAGGAGTCAAACCCTCAACCTTTCTGTCCGCGGGATAGCGTTCCAGCCCAATGAGCCACGCCAGCCAGGGCAGGAATAATAACTTTTTAAAAGCTCACGTTACCTCAAAGCACTCAGAAAAGCGTGAAGAGCCAAGGGGATGCGCTCTTCCCCATGCGCTCTTCTTGCTGTATCGGTGCAGGTTCGCCCGCCCGCACGCAGACCGACAGTGCCGGCGCCCTCCTCCCATCGCTGCCGCCGCCCGTGCAGAAAGCTGCCTCGCCGGGCGCTGAAATGGCCCCCAGGAGCAGACAGCCAGGTGCGCCTCGGTGGAGTTTGCCAGGAGGTTTCAAACCCCATAATAGTTTTTATTGCTGCTGACGAATTAACACAAACTTAATGCAACTCACACTTACCGCACAGCTTCGGTGGGTCAGGAACCCAGGCTCCCGGCTCCGCTGGGCTGGGCCCTCGGCTTCAGGGCCTCTCACAAGCGCAGTCGGCCGGGTGTGGTCTCCTCCGAGGTTCGAGGGGCTGTCGGCAGGATGCAGGTCCTTGCACATTGTCGGACGGGGGACCTCAGGTCCCGGCTGGCTGTCGGCTGGAGGTGACGCTCCGTCCCTTGCCTTGTGGGCCTCTCCGTGGCCGCTGCATCAGAGACAGTCTGAACAAAGACAGATGTGACCGCCTCATACAATACGATCACAAGAGCGACATCCCATCTGCTTTGCCGTACCCCACTGGTCAGCCGCAAGGCCCAGGCCCTGCCTGTGTTCGGGGGAGGGGCTGACAAGCAGCAGACGGCCCAGAGGCCAGGGTACTTGGGAACCACCGTGAAGTCTGCCATGAGCCTGGAACCTGTGCCATGGAGCGTGTCAGTCCCCAGGCCTTAAAACCTCTACTGTGAGGTGACAACTGTCTTCACCGACCCAAGAGCTCCCCATCGGTGTGACCCCAAGACCCTCCCAAGTGGAAAGGAACGAGGCCTCCCCTTCCGCCCTCTCCTGGGCCAGCGGGAAACTCCTTGACGGCACGGGCCCGTCTCCATCCTGCTCGTGGAGGGACCCGCAGCGTGCACGGGGCCTGCAGGCGACCCGCCGGGGCGTCCTCTTCTGCTTCCCGAGCACAGTTTTCCTCTGTCCAAAACCACCACGTGGTCCCCACGGACAAGCTGTGCCTCCAAATCCATTCCCCTCCTTAGACTCCAAGGCCCGCAAGCCAGCTCCGGGGTGCGCAGGGGAGCCTGGGCACCCTCCACTCCTCCGAAACGGATCCTGGCCACCGGCGAGCTTTGCCTCAGCCTGCCCCCTTGTCACGGCCACCCTTCGGTGAGACGAGAAAAGCAGACTGGGCACAGGTTTACCCACGGTTCCAAGGACAGAAATGGGAGAAGCAGGGCTGGTGAGCAGGCTGTCCGTGACTTCCTCATCAGCTGCGGTGGCATCGTGGCAGTTTATGCGAAATGAATCCCACGTGTCCCTTCTAAGATGCCTCCCTAGGCACAGCCTACTGCCCAATTTTCCCTCCGCTCCTGTGGGTGGGACTGTCACTGGCTGCGTGTGTCACCTGCTATGAAGTCAGGTGCTTCGGGTCTATTGTCACAAGGTGTGATTTACCTTTTCAGGTGTACAGCCTAAAGACTATATTTCTATCACTCCAAATAGGGGATGAAATATTTCTATCACCCCCAAAATTTCCCCCATACCTCTTGGTAGCCAATCTCCTCCCCCACCAGCCCCTAGCCTGTTCTCTGTCCCCATTTACTTTTTTAAAGATTTTATTTATTTGTTTTTAGAGGGAAGGGGAGGGAGGGGGAGAAACACCAACGTGAGAGAGAAACTTCAATCAGCAGCCCTGTACCCACCACACAGCGTGAGACACCAATCACCTTTGAAGACCCCCCTCCCCGACCCCCACCCCAGTGCATGCCCCCCCCTCCCTGCCTCCCAGCGGCAGCCTTCCCCCAGGGGTTCCCGCCTGCTGCTCCCAGGGCTTGGGCAGCCATCTTTAGGACCATCAGCCTGAGGGTGAGAGCGTAGCTCAAAGAAGAAAGGCTCGAGGGGGAGGGACAGAGTGAGAGGAGGAATTAAACGATGTGAAAGTGGAAAATACAGGTCAAGGATCCACATCTGTGGCATGGAACTGACTTAACAGGCAAACTTGAAATACAAACAGGCTTTGTACTAACGAACCCCACCCCTCTGTACTCACTCAGAGGCACGGGGGTGGGGAGGGGGGCGGGGGGAATTTAGAGCTTTACTGGAATCTATGTCTCCTGATGCTGAGAAAACCTGGGGTGGCCCAGGGGATCTGATTTCAGAACAAGACCGGCAGATAGGCCTCACCGCCTACTGCTGACCTCCCCCCAATATCTCCCATCCCCACCTTTCCTGAATCAAAGTTTTCACTCCACTTTGTCCACTTAATAAACCCCATAGAGAATCCACTGGGTTGGTAAGCATCCTCGTTGAAGAAGGGACTCTCTTAGGACTTTCTCTTCAGGAGAAATGACTTCCTGAGTCATTCACACTCTAGTCTAAATTTTCCCAGATGGCTTTGCTCCACTGTAGCTGAGTCAGACAAGTTTCAAGATGGAGAACATGGGAGAGCCAGACCCATTGGGTTCTCAAAGGTGGAAGCTTCAAGCAACCTGAGAGGGCGGAACAGGAGCAGCGGGATGAGAAGGGGGACAGAAAGTGAGGAGCACAGATTCCAAAGACACAGCTGGCCTGCTTCAGAAAAGGCAGCATTCTTCCACCTGTTCCGCCTTCTCTTCTTCCTCTGCTGCGCGCATCACTTTCCGGGACTCGGCCCAGCTGCCACTCAACAGCCCCAGATAATGACATTTCTGTAGGGACATGTCTGGAGTCCCAAGCCACTGACCCCTGAATGTGCTTTTGGGTCACAGCTATAGGAACATGGCCCATCACTCGGTGGGAAGCTGGTCTCCAAGAACCCAGCCGTTTCTCCCACTGGGACAAATCAGGGTAACTGAGCTCCTTGAGCATCGGTTAAATGTGAAAGGCACTTTAGACCAATTTCATTGACATATTCAGTTTGTCCAGGTGCAATGCATTTCATGACCTAAGACATACGCCTCCAGTCCATCACTCGCTCTTCCAGCCAGGGAGAGGGGTTACCATGGAAAGCTTCTGTACCGGAAACTTCTCGGAACAGGGCTCAGGGGCAGGGGCAATCTTATCGAGAAACGTTCTGTTTGGGTTGGGAGAATGGGTGATATTTGAGGGCTGATAAGGCCAACTCCTGAGCACCTGGGCGGTATATAAGGAGCCGCTCCTGCCTGCTGCTGCACACTCTCCACCGCCTCCGCTTCTCTGGACACTTGGACCCCGGGAAGAACCATGAAGTGGCTGCTGCTGCTCAGCTTGGTGGCACTCTCTGAGTGTGTCCTGTACAAGTGAGTTTGCTGCCTGTCACATTGCCTTTCTTTCCGCCCATCTTCTTCTTCCCTCGTACGGCGCCTCTCTTGACCATTCCTCAGCGCTCTCTCTCCCCTTTTGGGAAGGCAGCACTACAGGTGTGGTTAACTGCTCAGAGGAAAGGAACATTACATCCGTGTAAACGAAAGAGAGCGGGACCGAGAGCCCAGCGTGACTCTCTCGGGAGGACTTACTTTTTTCCAATGAGAGTCTCTAGACTCCACGGAGTCAAGTGCTAATGGAGGAGTTTTGTTAGAGACCTCAAAACGTTCCCAAGCCCAAGGTGCTCCGTGCAAGACCTACCCAGGCCGCGCACCCAGGCGTGACCGACTGCCTATGACTTCCTTGGGGCCAGCCTGGGGCTGGTTCCCATTCCCCCAGGGGGCCAGGCGACTCGGGACAACCACTGGGCCCCCTTGTGTTACTGTGCCCCAAAGGGGAGCATCTCCCATCTTGACTCCCTCCTTCCTGCATCTCTCTTGGGTCAGCTTCCTTTTCCTTGCCGGGCTCCCACTGCACCCCAGGAGCAGACTCCTTGACTAATTACTACTCCGCCTCCAAACCATCCCTTTGCAACATTCGCCACAGGGTTCCTCTGGTCAGAAAGCAGTCCATGCGGCAAAAACTGATGCAGCATGGCCTGCTGGAGGACTTTCTGAAGACGCGCAACTTCAACCTGGCCAGCAAGTACTTCAAGGAGGTCGCCGACCTGGCAGCCACCCAGCCCCTTGAGAACTACATGGACGTGAGTACACAGGCAGGCGGTGGGGGCTTAGGAGAGAGAGGGCCCCAGGGGTCTTAGAAGATGGACCAGAACTCTGAGGCCCCAGGCAGTCCCCCAGGAGTCTGCTCCCTGGATCTCAGAGGCACAGGGAGGGCAGGAAAACTCGCTCATTCCTTCCTTCCTTCGTTCACCCAGTGTTACGCATACAGAGCACCTCGTGGTGTGTCGGGCACAGTGCTGGGCCGGGAAACAGCAGTGAGCAAAACCAGGCCTGGCCCCCACCCCCTTGGAGCTCACAGTCTAGTAGGGAGAGACAGACAGACTCCGTGAGCCTCACAAAGCATGAGAAGTACAACCAAGCGAGGGCCACAGTGAAGGTGACACCCTGTGCCAGTGTGGCAGGTGGCAGGTGGCAGGCAGGGACAACCCCCTGGAGCAATGAAGGAAGAGTGAGGGTTCCAAGAGGGTGGCAGAGAGTCCTGGAAAGCAGGAGGGACCCCTGCCAGACCCCGTTGACAGCGGGGAGCAGAGTGCATCTGAGGAAAGGAAGCTGCATGTGCACCTCAGAGAGCAGGAAGAGAGGGAGGGGGAGGGGGCGGGAGGTGCAAAGCGAGGTGGAGGGTCAGTGGGAGCAGCCAGGCGGAGACTCTGATAACCATCTGTATCTTAAGTGCCACGGAATCATCCTAACAAGTGGTTGACGAGGTCAGACTGAAATTACAGGAAGATCACTCTGACCCTTCTATTTGTCCTTCAGCAAAAATACTGCGTGTCCCCTGTGTGAGTGGCACTGGGCCAAGGGTGCAAAGCAGGGACACCTGTCATTAGGAGTTTAGCCTCTGAATTCTGCCAGGCCTGGTGCACATCTAGGCTCTGATGGTCCCGGTGACCTTGGGCAAGTCATTTACATTCTCTGAGTGAGCCCCAGGGTCCTGTCTGTCAAACAGAACCGCTAATATCCACTATCAGAGGGTCGTGCGAGTAATTAGTGCAGTAATGTTTGTTTGTTTGTTTGTTTGTTTGGGAATACTTAGCACAGCCTGTCCCCTGGTAAAGCTAGCCCATGCACTTGCATGTTTATGAAGCACCTACTATGTGCCAGGGGCTGTGCAAGGAGCTGAGAAAACGATAGTGAGTAAGCAAAGTTCCTGGAGCTTCTATGCTAGAAGAGAAGGCAGATAAGAGGCAAATAAATAAGTATGTAAGATAATGTCAGGCAATGACAAGTGGTACAAAAATTAATTAAGAGTAATTGGAAAAAGAATAAGGGGGAAGGGCTAACTTAGAGTGGTCAAGGAGGGCCTCTCGGTGGAGGTGACATTGATTTAGCATCAATAGCATCAATTAGCACTGAGTAACTGATGAGGAGGAGGCAGCTGAGGAAAGATGGAGAATAAACATTCTGCAAGCACAAGACCCAGCAAGGACAAAGGCCCAGGGACGGGAAGGAGGCGGTCCTCATCAAAGCCCAGCAAGACCAGCATGGCTGCGACCGAGGAGGAAAGTGCTGGCACCGAGAATAAAAACCCTGACTACGCCCTTTCGTGGAGCCTGCGGTGCCCACCGAGATTCAGGATGAAGATATACGGGCGGGTTTCAGTGACTTATGTATCTCCTGGTCAACAGTGTAATGAACACGCGTGTCAGCCTTTCCTGGGCCGGGCGCGTTAGGGGCCCACGCTGTCCTCCAAGAACACGCGTTCTCCGAGGACAGCGAGACCAGCACAGACAAGACGAGGTTACTGGGAGGTGTTAGGGGTGCGCAGAAGAGAGCAGTCAGAGGAGAACTGGGGGACAATCCGGGAAGACTCCGAGGAGGCGGGGAGACCAGGCTGGGCCTTGGAAGAGGGATGCGTGGAACAGGGAGGGAAAGGCAGGAATGCAAAGGGGGAAGGCGGGAGGTGGGCTGAGGAGCCCAGCCAGAGACAGTCACTGGGGAGGCGGGGTGGGGAGCCCCGTGTGGTGAGTTGTGCTGTCCCCGCCCACCCGCCCGGCAGGTGGAGTACTTCGGCACCATCGGCATCGGAACGCCCCCCCAGGAGTTCAACGTCATCTTCGACACCGGCTCCTCCAACCTGTGGGTGCCCTCCGTCTACTGCTCCAGCCCTGCCTGCTGTGAGTGCCCAGCCCTGCCCGCCCCGCACCTGAGGGCCCAGGAGCCCCGCACGCTTGGGGGCTGCAAACCGGTCCCTTTCAAGCCTGCCAGGGCCACTCGGGATTCACTCAGCAGGCATTTGCGGTGTGCCCAGCACTGGGCTCAGGCGCCTGGGGGGCAAAGGGGTGACTCACACACGGTCCCAGTGCCCCAGGAGTCCGGGCCAGTGGCAGAGAGAAGCAGGCAGCCATGGGCCTGCACCTCGCAGTATTTGGCAGGGGCGTCCTGTGGGGTCAGCTGGGGATGTTCCATCAGTGAGATGGTCCCAACTGGTCTAACCAGGTGGCCTGAAACCTGGGAACGCTCGGGCTCTAAAATCTAGGGGAAGGTAACCCATCTCCTCCAAAGTGCCCCCCCAACTCAGAACCCAGGCACCCACCCCGGGAAGATAGCCCCGGACCGTGACTCCCCACCAGCTGTCGGAGGTTGACGGCATCACTTCTTGCCCCCACAGCCAACCACAACCGCTTCAACCCTCAGCAGTCCTCCACCTACCAGGCCACCAGCCAGACGGTCTCTGTGGCCTATGGCACCGGCAGCATGACAGGCATCCTCGGATATGACACCGTCCAGGTGAGCTCCTGCTGGGGGGCCACCTCACCCTGCCCAGCCCTGGGACCCGCGGCCAGGAACCTTGGGCCCCACCCCCACAACCAGCACCCCCCAGAACCAGCTCATTCCAGCAATGTGGGCCTCAGTGATCCCAAAGTGACCTTATGGGGGAACTCGGAAGGGGCAGTGGCAGAGGCGTCACAGACATTTCCAGGTGGGGCAGCGGTGGGTACAGGGTGGCGCCCAGAACCACAAGCCCGCCTCAGCCCCATGCAAGCCGAGTGCTATGGAGAAGCTAAGAAAAGGCTGAGTTCTCTTTCAGCACCTCCTCCTCCTCCCCCCACTGCGGGGCCCCCCACCCCAGCCCTAACACTCCTCCAGCTCCCCCCTTCCAGGGCGCAGCATGGGGGCGGGGCACAAGGGCTCCGGTTTGCCCGGGGTCTGCCCTGCCTCCGACCCTCAGACACAGGAGCACACGGTGACCATCTGCTCTGCAGCAAACTCGCACACCGAGGCGCCGACTGCGGCCATCTGGAGCTCAGCCGCAATGGCTCCCTGCAGCCGAACAACCAGTGTTCCCCGGCACGGCCCCTCTCCCGTCCTTCCAGCCCGCCTTTACCCAGAGGCAGAGTCCGGCACAGAATGAGCCGGGACGCTCCCGGCCCTGCCCTGGCAGCGCCGCTGCGCAGAGCCCGGGGAGCGGGAGCCGATCATGAACCACGCGGTTTCCCCTGTCAGGTCGGAGGCATCGCCGACACCAACCAGATCTTCGGCCTGAGCGAGACGGAGCCCGGCTCCTTCCTGTACTATGCGCCCTTCGACGGCATCCTGGGCCTGGCCTACCCCAGCATCGCCGCCTCCGGGGCCACGCCCGTCTTTGACAACATCTGGGACCAGGGGCTGGTTTCCCAAGACCTCTTCTCCGTCTACCTGAGCTCGTGAGTTGGGGCAGAGAGGTCACGGTCCCCTGGCCCTAGCACGGGGCTGTCCAGGGCTGGGGGGGTGTGAAGAGGGTCTTAGCAAGCGAGGGACGGAAAGGGTCAGCGTCTGCGGCTCGGGAGGTGTGTTTGTAGCGAGGACGGCGCCGGGGCCCTCTGGGACCAGCCGTCTTCGTCCGTCTTACCTGGCCAGCGAGCGGCCCTGTCCCCTGGACTCACCCAACCCCAATGTCACTAGCCGTTTGCTCGGCAGCACCAGCCCCCTCCTCGCCGGCCCCCCAGAGACCACCGTCTGAAGTGAATCTGCTTGAAGTGGGGGCCAAAATGTCAGAGCAAGAAATGAAAAAAAAAATGGGTTGAGATTTATATCCTGAACAGCAGAACTTGTAAAGGATGAATGCACATTTCTTTCCGTAGTTAACACCAGGTGTGCCTGTGAGTTCATTCCACGACCATGGAAAGTGAACCGGGTGTCAGTTGAGTAGAGGTTTGGGCAGGAATACCTGAGGGCGTCTCCCTCCTTCCCCGAGACACCCCAGCCCTCCTCTTCTGAAGCGGTTTGTCACGGCTGGTGTGTTTCCCCAGTTGCCCGAGGTTCTGCGATGCGCGGTGGGTCGCGTGTGCTGTCAGACGTGATCGGGGGAGAGGGTGGGGCTTGCTGTGTGGGGACTGTTTTACCTGCGGCCAGCTCTCTGGCGGCTCATTTCTCCGTCCGCACCTGCCCCCCTACCTAACCCGAATCTGCGGGTTTAGACCATGACAATTCCAGGAGCAGGGACCCCTGAAGCTTCCAACAGAGAGGCCCTTCCATCCTTCCCCCGCCCCCCGCCCCCGGGGCCACTTAATACCCAAGGCAGCCCTTAAACGCAATCGGCCCTTACAGGTATTTCATGCAGGGCCGCCTCCTCTCTCAGCTGGATCAGTTTCTCAGTTTCAGCACTATGGATGTTTTGGGCCAGATAATTCCTTGCTGCCGGGGGCCGCCCTGCGCCTTGTAGGATGTTTAGCAGCCTCCCTGGCCTCTCCCTCCCAGACACCAGTGACGGCCCCTACCCTCATCCAAGCACGTCCATCAAAAACACCTCCAGACACTGGCGCGTGTGCCTGGGGAGTGAAATGCCCCTGGCTGAGAATGAACACGACACTGTCAAGTCCTTAAGAGCAAATGTGGATTCATTTCACATACTTTGGAGCCAGAAAGACCTAGGTTCTAACCTTGGCTCTGCCACTCCCTGGCTGTGCGACCTTGGGCAAGTCGCCTCACCTCTCTGTGCCTGTCTGTAAAGTGGAAATCATCATCATCATCATCATCATGGCCATGGCAGAGGCCTTGGCGGCCTCTGTCACACACTCAGGAAAGTTTCTTGTACAGGCTAGAGACCAAAATAGAGAGCAAACTTCCATAGCAAAAAAAAAAAAAAAAAAAAGAAAAAGAAAAGAAAGAAAGAAAAAAGGTAGCTCTGAGAGTGCATGTAGTTTATGCTCGTTTGAATGGGTGAATGAAGGAAAGAATGCATTCCTGGTTTTCCCCCCACTTTTCACAGCAATGACCAGAGTGGCAGTGTGGTGATGTTCGGTGGCATCGATTCTTCTTACTACACTGGAAACCTGAACTGGGTGCCTCTGTCCTCCGAGACTTACTGGCAGATCACCGTGGACAGGTGAGACTGTTGTGGATGGGCGACATCCTGGCTTGGGCCCCAGACCCCGTTTCCTCACAGACTCCTAGTCAGCTAAGCTTTTCAGGGTCCCGCTGGAACAGCCAGCACAGGGACGGGTACCCCAGGAGGTAAAGGTGGGAGCTGGCCAAGCCAGAGAGACCCTGAACAGGTGTTTCGCTGGAGGAGGAGAGCTGTCTGAGCCCCCAGACACTCTGCGGGGGTGAGACAGCCGCTTTCCTTCTGGTTGCAGAGACAGGACAATCTACTGGCATCCCCAGGGACAGCTGGAGGACCTGGCTGTCCACCTGTCTCAGCACTTAGGGGACCTGTGATCGGGCCCATGCTCCTCCTGCTCCAGGAAACATGTCACTGTTAGTCCAGGGATGGGGCAAACTGACTGAGAAGTTGTTTCAGCCATTCTGTCCCTGCTTCTCCTACGGGGCCTGCCCCACCCCCCCACACAGCCTCACTCCCTAGCTGTCCTTCCCTCTCCTCCCCACCCCCCGCAGGCCTGCTAGAGGGACCAGTCACCCAGGTTTGCCCAGGCCAGAGCACAGTCCTGGGATGCAAAAATCTTCAGGACTAAAACCAAGACAGCCCTGCTAAACCAGGATGCGCTGGTCCCCCATGTCTGTCCCAGCCACGCCGCAACTCCGTCAGTTCTTCCAACTCCCGCCCCCGCTCCTCTTGTCTCCCTCGCTGCCCACCTGCTGCACCACACCCGCCTCCAGCCCTTCACCTCCTGGCAACCTTTGGGCACCCGCTTCCCTGGGGAGCCTCCCTGACTGCTCCTCGTCACCACCACCCTCACTCCGGATTGTGGTTCTGTCCCCCTGCTGCGTGCCCTGTTCATCCTGCCCTTCCTTGACCGTAACTTGCCTTTCCAGCTAGGCTGTGAGCCCCCTGCTGCCAGAAACTGCGCGGCTGTCTTGTTAGGCTTTGCATCTCCCAGGCCTGGCACAGAGTCGCGCTCAGTGCACAGCTGCAGAGAAATTGGTGCACGAACGAATGTACGCGTGAAGGAGAGAAGCTGACATTCCATATATTGGCCAGTGGGTGGGGAAGAGGGACCCTCCGGAGTCCCTCAGTTCCTCCTGGGGACGAAGGAAACCCTAACGCCCACCTCGCCCACAGCATCACCATGAACGGCCAGGCCATCGCGTGCAGTGGGGGCTGCCAGGCCATTGTCGACACCGGCACCTCTCTGCTGGCTGGCCCCACCGATGCCATCGCCAACATCCAGAGCTACATCGGAGCCAGCCAGACCTCGAACGGCCAGGTAAACCCAGCCCTGGTGGCCCTGCTCTAGACCCAGGTGGCGGATCTGCCATACCCTAACATGCAGCGCTTCTAACCCTCCCTCTTTCCAGATGGCGGTCAGCTGCTTGGCCATCAACAGCCTGCCCGACATTGTCTTCACCATCAACGGCATCCAGTACCCGCTGCCCCCCAGCGCCTACATCCTGCAGGTAAGGGGGGTCCGGGCCTCCCACCTAAGCGGGCCCCTAGGATGTGGCCACATCCTTCCCCTCCGCACGGTCTGTGGCTCACATCTGCCCCGGACAGCCTCCAGAGAAAAAGAATACATTACAGATAAAGGCAGGAGTGAGGACGTGGACCCAGTCCCCGCCCCACCCACGGGAGAAAACTAAGGCACACGATGGTGGCATGGAAAGAATTTCTAGGTGAACACCTGAGTCCGCACCCCAGGTTTCCATCGCGAGCCTGTTGAGGCGCGTGTGGTTTAGCAGAGCTGGGTGAGAGGAACCACTCTGAAGCCAGTAAGGGTTGGGCAAATGAAAGTCACAGCTTGTATGGGGTCAGGGATAATGTGCTCCTACTGTCTCCACCAAGTAACACATCTCTGGTCAGGCAAAGCACAGGAGAACCCCTTACTTTCTGCTGTGATGCCAGGAGGGAAACTTGTTTCACCCAGGGGGTCGATGCTCTCCGGCAAGAGGTCCTCATGTCCGGGCCACTCCCCCACAAGATGCTGGTTAATTAGTAAGACGGGGCCTGAGCAGCAGGGTTTTTCAAAGCTTCCTAGGTGACTCCAGCGTGCACCCAAGGTGCCCACAGCCTTGGTGAATGGCAAGGACTAATAGCCGACCTGGTTTGTCGCTGAACGGGATCAGGATCATGAGAAAAGGCTGTGTCACCAGGGCCTCCAAAATCCTCCCCGGCAGCTTTCTTCCTAAACCCCTACGCTCCGGTGCTGACGTCAGGCGTTGCGCACCTGCCAGAAACACTGGGCAGTGTCTCGTAGCCCCTGGAAACCGACAGTGCAGGGAACAGCTCCTGCAGGCAGGCCCCAGGCAGAAAGAGCCCAGTCCCCGGACCCGAGCCAGGAAGCTCCTCCGTGCACGTGCCTCACAGCGGGCCGTGGCCCCTGGGGCTCCGTCCGCCAGCGCCCATCCCTGTGGAGTCTGTGACCCATCTCCGGTTCCCTTCTCCTCTCCTCCAGAGCGAGCAGAGCTGCGTCAGCGGCTTCCAGGGCATGAACCTGCCCACCGCCTCCGGAGAGCTCTGGATCCTGGGCGACGTCTTCATCCGCCAGTACTTCACCGTCTTCGACAGGGGCAACAACCAGGTCGGCCTGGCCCCCGTGGCCTAAGCCTGCGTCTTTCCGGCTCCTTCCTGGGAAGATCCGCCCCCCCCCCACCCCTGCACTCTGTACCCACCCTAGGTGTACATAATTCTCCCCACTGCCCTGCCCTTGAGATTATGGAGGTGGAATCTTGGTCCTGACCCCTGCGACGCCAATAATGTAGAATAAAACATGACCTCCTGAAAAAATGTTTCGTGGCGTGGCTTCTCTTCGTTGGTATTCCTCCTCATGTCACCAGGGTCGGGTCACCAGGGCAGGGGGGCAGACGTGGCCACATTCTCTTGGACAGCACTGAACACGGGGACAGGGGCAGCGCACCCTTCACATGGAGGCAGGAGGACCAATGGGCCTTGGCAGGCTCTGCTGGGAGCACCACATACGGACTTGGGAGTCCATTACACCTCAATTTAAAAACAATAATAATATAGTAAAACAGATCCAGGGACCAGAAATGCCAGGCCATTGCCTCCTCATGGAACAGGGCACCTGAGTTCTTTTTTTTTTTTTTTAAGATTTTATTTTTTTTTAGAGAGAGGGAAAGGGAAGGAGAAAAAGAGAGAGAGAGAGAGAAACATCAATGTGTGGTTGCCTTTCATGTGCCTCCCACTGGGGACCTGGCCTGCAACCCAGGCATGTGCCCTGACTGGGAATCAAACCAGTGACCCTTTGGTTCACAGCCCGAGCTCAATCTACTGAGCGACACCAGCCAGGGCAGCACCTGAGTTCTTGGTGAAGGAGATTGACTTCTTATTTCTCCCACACCCAATAAGGTGATGAGAAAAACCGAGGGACCAAGGACAGGTGGCCACCGATGACGATATCCCCAAGGAGGCCGGGCAGGGTGGTGTTGAGGGTAGGACGGGGGCTGGAGAGGCACAGAGCTGACACCCCACAGGCTGCCCTCCGGGATTGGCTGGCAGGTCCAAACTAACAGTCCAGGGCCCTTCCCCACTCTGGGAACCAGACGCTGAATGGATGCATTTCCCCATCAGGAAGGAGGGTGCTTTTGCCCCCTGAGCAGGGATTTCTAGAAAAGAGACTGAGCATGCTCGTTAGCAGATATGCCCTAGAAATGCCACCAGGAAACAGAGCTGGGTCTCTCCGTGACTCTGAGACCAAAACATTCAAGGAAAACCAAAGTTTCAAGATAAGTGTGGAACACGTGCTGTTCTAGGCCGTTCTTTGAGGTTCACCAGGCATGTGGCGCCCCCCGCACGCCCCCACCCCCCCGGCAAAGGCCCTGAGAAGTCCTGCTGCAGAGCGATCTGTTCCGCTTTCACTCAGCTGAGCTGGCTCTCAGCTCCCCCTTCGCTGTGAACCTACACAGGCTGTGCTCCTCCGCACGCACGTTGGAACCGTTCCCACAGCTCCTGCCTCTGCCGGCAGCTGGATTCCAGACTGTTCGCCGGAGACACCGCCTGCCGGTGGGAGCTGGGCCTCCCCGCTGCACAGGAGTGACCTTGGGGTGACCAGAACAACAGAGTGTTAGATATTCTCTTGTCATGCCATCCTGCAACTGCATCATCCGTCACTCCCACAAATGCAAGATTAGGGCTCCAGGAAGGGACAGCTGAGCGACCTTTTTGCAACATAAATTTGATCTCATCCCTTCCTTGCTTGCAACTTTGAATGAATGCCTTCCAAGTGCACTTGGGTAAGATGATAAAGCCTCAGCATGGCCTTCAGGCCTTGCAAGCTCCGGTCCCTGTGTACCTGCCCTGACCCCTCTTACCCTGAGCTCCCACCACCCTGGCCTTCCTCCACCTCCACAAACACTCAAACATCTTCCCCACCACCGGCCCTTTGCACACACTGTTCCCTTTGCCTGGGTTGCTGTTCCCTTTTTTCTGACCTGCTAACACCTAGCGTCCTCTCAGCTGAAATGTCACTCCCCTGCAAGGCCGGCCCTGACCACCCTCCCCCAGATTCCGGCCCTCCGCTCCTTTCCGGCACCGGACACAACCGGCGATCATGCTTCCATGGGGGTGCTTGTCTCACACCCACCAGGGCAGGGGCTGTGGTGGCCTCCCTGTCGGAGCCCCAGGGCCTGGCACACAGTAGATGTTCAATAAATATTTGTTGACTGAGGGATGGATTTGAGAAGATTTTTACAAGGAAACAGTTCGGACGGGACGAGAGAGTGCATCTGATTTGACTGAGGTCATGCTTGAGACAACAGGTGGGTCTGCTACCCTCCCCCCTCCCACCGGCATTCTGTCCCCGTCATATTTGGTCATGGGACCAACAGGTGGACTTCTCAGATTTCTGGGGAGGAATTTCACGGTGTCCTGGCTCACTGGCATTTCCGACATTTCCCGAGCCTCCCCGTATGAGCCAGGCCGTATGCGGGGCTCCGAGGACGCAGGCAGGTCCTCCCAGACCCTCCCTACTCTGGTGCGGGCCACGGCTGCCTTCCTCCCCATCCTCAGCTCCGCCCCTGCAGCCCGGCCTCCCCCTCCCAGCCCCGCTTCCGTTCCCTCACCCTGGGATCCCTGCATGCAGACAGAATCTAAAAAGGCTCCCTGTGAAATGGACCAGTTGAATTGAAAAACCCTGCACTAGCACATCTGACCTGACACTTCCCACTTGGCTCCGCAGGATGAAATGGACTCACCTTCCTTCTCTCCGGTCTCAGGACCCTTCTCCATTCATCGTTCCTTATTTCCTGCGGGCCTCAGGGGTCCAGGCTCAGCTCGACCCCTCCTTTCCATCCACACTTGTCTGGGAGGGTTATTTTCACCTCGCAGGTCTCTGCTCCACTCACCTGTGGAGCGCCCCGCCTCCCTGAACACAGACTCTCCCTCCTTTGGCGGGAGCCCAGATTGGTACACGCCCGACAGAGTCCGCCGTGTGGCAATACCCGTCAAGATCAGAAATGCATCTGCCTTTGGGCCCAGTAACTTCATTTCTGGGAGTTTGTCTTAAAAATAACACGCACACACGTGCAAAATGTCAGTAGAAGGCTATCCTTTGTAGCATCTTTTGTAAGCGCAAGATCTGAAATGACCCGAATGTTCACCCACAGGGCATTGTAATTAAACGGCTCTCGATGCATGCACGCCAGGGGCTGCTGCCCGGCTGCGGAAAGGGGAAGAGGAACGAGCTTGCTTGCTGGGCCCTGGGGCGCCGAGGTCTGGAAGAGAGACCGCCAGGTGGGAAAAAGCAGGTACCAATTGGACCTACACTACACTGTGTTTGGATCACAAAAATAATAGTAAGGTTTGCTCGCATATGCACCGGGGAACCGAGGCCCCCAAGAACCGGAGACCACAGAAAAGAGAAGGGGGGAGCTGGGTGGATATGGAGTCGGGGAGGCCTCGCCCCGAATACAACTGTACACATTTTTGTTTCTGAGGATGTAGATGTGCTACCTGTTCAAAGTAAGTGAAGGGAAGGTGCTTTTAAACCTCTGAGAGCTTCTCCTGATTTGAAACCTCCTGTGGCTTGTCTGGGGGCTGGTTCTCCCAACCATCTCCACACCTGGGTCTGGTGGCTCGGCCCTTGGGGAATCCCCCCCCATCCCGTGACACTGACCTCGTGCATGGAAGAGGCCCTGGCACAGGGGAGGCTGCGCAGAGCCCTGGACGTGGGGTCGCAGGCCTGGGCACAGCCCGGGTGTGGTCACCCGGGGACACCTTCTCCTGCATGTGCGAGCCCGGGCAGCTGAGAGCTCAGAGCAGCCCCATCCTGCTTGTTCAGAGCACCACACGCCCATGTGGCATCCTGACAGCGGTCTCCCGGCCTCCTGGAGCCAGCCCCGGGCAGCGGGCCCTGCACACTGGGGCTTACTGTGGACAGAGCATGTTCTCGCCGAGTCAGATCCCACCGGGGCTCCCAGCCTGTCACCCCACTGCCTGCCCACGGGGAAGGGAGGACGCTCCAACCCCTGCCCCTAGGGGCCCTGAGAATGGACTGTGTTGACCACAGTGTGAGGCTGTGAGAACCCTGGCCCAGCCGGGGTGGGGGGTCCTCTGCAGATGGTCCCGGCACCTCTTCCCCAGCAGCCTTCTTGTGCCAGGGAGCAGGCAGATGGGAAGCAGGCAGGGTCCTTGGGCAGGGTCAGCTGGATGTGCCAGGGACAAGAGTGGCATCTTCAGGCCCTCACTGGGGGCACCCCTGAGGCATGTGCCACATGGAATCCCAGAGGGTCTGCAGAAGGACTGGGTGGCAATTGCCCACAGCAGTGACCCCTCTCATGCATCTTGACTGGTTCTCTTCCCTTCCCCACCGCACTTCCCCCTTCTTCACCTGCGTCCCGGGGTCACTTCCCAGGTCAGTGACTCACACACACCCAAACACTGACCTCTGGGTCTGCCCTTGGGGGAGCCCAAACTCCGCTGAGGTGGTCTCTGCACCCTCATCATCTGTAGCCATCAGCCGGCTCTCTTACATCCCCGCAGAAGAACCCACCCACGTGCGATGCGAAGGGACAGAGCCCAGACTGGGGGTCGGAACAGGGCTCTCCTCCCAGCTCAGCCTTTATAACCTGTGCAGCTGCGGGACGCTCCCCTAACCTCTCGGAGCCCCTGTGGTCCCGGCTGTAAGCTGGGGGAGGGGGCGGTGAGGGAGGCTCCAGATAAGCATGGTTTTGTGCTTGGACCAACCTGGGGAAAACGTGTGCAGCTGTCCTGCCCCCTCCCCCATGCTTTTTTTTTCCCCCTGTGCATTTTTTTTAACATTTGAAATAACATCATTTACTTGAGCTCTGGGGGGCGGTGAGGGGGAGGCCAGTATTAACACTTGAGTTGCACCCTTTATTAAACAGTGGGTAATGATGGGACAGTTGGCCCCAACTTTCAGCCACCACCACCACATGGACGGCTGGCTCATTTGAGAAGCTGCCCCGTGGAGGCAGCCGGGGTCCCGCACTGTCGTCCTGAAATTAGATCCCAGGTGGCATCAGGAGGCTGGGCGGCTGCACAGCGTCACGTGGAGGCGACACCACCAGGGAGGGTCATGGTCCCACCACACGGAGCCCCTGGCCCATGGCGGCTGAGCAGGGCTCAGAGCCGGACAGGGCGCCCAGCCCGCACCCTTAAATTAAATACCACCTGTCACGTCTGAGCCCTTTGCAGCTCTCACGCTTTCTTCTGCAGCCCCCTTCGGTGGTAGCAGGAAGGTGACACGGGGACATCCTGGTTCCCTGTCTCCCATCTCCACCTGACGGGCCCCATAAATGACAGCACTGTCCTCTTTCCACCTGCCATGGAAACTGGGCTGCACCACCCAGACCCTCCCCCTCCAACACTGGCGGGTTTAGTCCCCCAGCTGCTGGGAGGGCCGCTGGCTGACGGCTCTCAGCCGTCGCCCTCATAGGGAGCTGCCTCAGCTGCAGGGAGCTGCCTTGCCCAAGGTCATGCCGCTTTCCTGGGGCAGCCCAAATGGAATTACTGGTCAGCATGGGCACACAGAGCCATTCCTTTGCCCCGCCGCAGGACAACTCTGAAGAATGAGGTGTCTGGCCTCAGAGCTCCCAGAGGGGGCTGGCTGAGTGAGGCCTGGAGACTCGGGGCAGCCGCCGCCGACCTCTCCCTCGTGCCCGCCCCACAGGTGTTGATGACGAGCACCAGCTGCCCGCTGCTGCCTTCCCGCCCAGGGAGCCCAAGCTGCAAAGGCCTCTCCACCCGTCTTTTTCCTTCTCACTTCCGAAGGCTCCCAGCATCAAAGGCCACCCGGGGCTTACACCAGACACCTCCTCAACGCAGCCCCCATCTGGGGCAGGCTTTTCTCCCAAGTGGGGCGGGGACGGGGGTGGAGTTTTCCCACCTATCCAATGAGAGGTGAATGAGCGAGCAGGGCAGCCTGGGGGAGACCGACACAGCCTTTAATCAGGAAACCTCGAGTGAGGACAGTAACGCTGGCAGCACAGTCCTGGAGGAGTCTCAGGCCCTCGCCACGAACCCTCCTCCTCCACTGGAGGCAGCTCAGCAGCCCAGCCTCCCTTGAAAGAGGCCGGGCCTTCCAGGGACGATGCTGCCCCTGGGGAAGGCATCTGCTCATCCCCACGGCATGTTCCAAATGCTTCCTGGGATCAAGGTGCTGTCAGCCCTGAGGGTCTGCCAGGCCCCCAGCAGCCCTGCAGGAGTGAGCCTCGCAGGTCCCCACGGCGTTCCTGCACACTCCCAGGGCCACTGGCAGCTCCCTCTGTCCGGCGTCTCCCGGGCGTGGCCCTGCGATGGAGGCCACCTTACCCCGTGGGCTCCTCTTTGCGTGAGGTCCCCCTGGTGGGCTGCTGGAGGCCGGGGCTGGCGGTAGCCACAAGGGCTGCAGACAGTCTGGAGGTGGTGGGAGAGAGTCTGCGAGGCCTGAGGGGGGCGGCAGGGGTCTCTGAGGGGCGAGGGTCTATCGTGGAGCGGACTGAAGCATCAGTCAGGATGGTTGCAGGCAGAGAAGGCTGCCTGGCCGCCGTGTGGGCCCCGGAGGCCGAGGTCAAAGGCTCTGGAGTAACAGGAGGTGGCCCAGGAGCCCCAGGAGAGGCCGGAGGTAGAGTGGAGGCTCCTGGAGGGAGGGAAGGCCCCGGGGATGGCCCCGTGGGGGGCGAGGGTGAGGCCGGGGCTCCTGAAGGGCTCCTGGGGAAAGTCTGCTCATCAGACACGTTCGTTCCTAGGAGGAGCTGGAGGAAGCGGAGTGCTGGCCGCCGAGGCAGGGCCGCCGGAGGCCCCAGGCAGGAGCTGCAGTTGACGGGGGCCTCGGGGTCTCTGCGGGGACCCTGAGCCGCGTTGCTGAACTCCACCTCGCTGGAAGGGCCGAGTCCCCGCCTTTCTTCCAAGGAATCTAGAGACGGGTGGGGGAGACAAGAGACCTGTGGTTCTCCCAGAAGCTGAGGCAGCTCTGGGATGAGCTGTGTGGGGACAGATGCCCAAGCTCTGTCCTCTGCCGGTCCTCGAACACCCGGTAAGGGCCAGCCAGTGCCTGTCCTGGGGTAGGAGAGACCAAAAAAACATGACTGGGCCCTGGCTGGTGTGGCTCAGTGGATCGAGCACCGGCCTGAGAACCAAAGGGTCGCTGGTTCAATTCCCAGTCAGTGCACGTGCCTGGGTTGCGGGCCAGGTCCCCAGTAGGGGGCACGTAAGAAGCAACCACACATTGATGTTTCTCTCCCTCTCTTTCTCCCTCCGTTCCCCTCTCTCTAAAAACAAATAAATAAAATCTTTTAAAAAACACGAATGGAAGGAGGCGGTGCACCAAAGCGGCTGTGCCAGGCGCTGGTCTGTGATGCTGTGTGAGTCATGCAACTCCCCCGAGCCTCCGCCTCCCCACCTGTACGCTGACAATCACATGGGACTGGCTAAAGCGGCGCATGGGGCGTCTCAGCCTAAACCCGGATGCAAACTTGTGGACTTCGGGTGACCATCCTGTGTCGATGCAGGGTCACCAGTGGTAACACAGGTACCATCTGCTGCGGGGTGTTGACAGTGGAGACTGAAACATCATGAGGGATTAATACTCGGGAGGGTCAGGGGGAAAGGACAAGTAAAGGAAGGAAGAGATAGGCAGAGAGCACATGCAGAGTGAAGAAGCAAACGAAGAAAATGTCACGAGGGCATGATCACAGATGAGAGGGATGTTGTTAAACACACTAAAAAACTGGATCGCCCTGGCCGGTGTGGCTCAGTGGGTTGAGCGCCAGCCTGTGAACTGAAAGGCCGCTGGTTCGATTCCCAGTCCGGGCCCATGCCTAGGCTGCAGGCCAGGTGCCCAGTAGGGGGCGTGCAAGAGGCAACCAGTTGATGTTTCTCTCGCACATAGCTGTTTCCCTGTTTCTCTCTCCCTTCCCCTTGTTCTAAAAATAAATAAAATCTTAAAAAAAAAAAAACCCTGGAAGAATGACACTTTGAAAATCATCCAAGGACAGTCCCACAACTCTGTGAATACACCCAAAGCCACTGACTGTGCATCATATGGCCTGTGAACTACACGTCAAGCAAGCTGGGTTTTGGGTTTTGGGTTTTTTTTTTTATTTGGTTATCAAAAAAAAAGCATTTTTTATTATAACCAAAAAGCATTTTTTTTTGGTTATCAAAAAACCCCTCACAACTCATATTGTAGTTCAACTCATATAAAGTGGGTTGTCCTTAAAAAATGTTCTCATGAGAAAAAGTCACACAGAGAACAAACTGAGGCCTTGTGCTTCACAAGAGCTGGCTCTGTACCTCCCTTCTCTGGGCCTCGCTTTCCCCATCTGGAGGGAGGAGGCCAGAGCGGGAAGGAGCAGGGGAGAGGGGATCCCAGAGGCCGGGCCTTGAGTCCGACACCAGCCAGCACAGCACAGCTTTAAAACAGACACCTAAATGCCCTCAGCCCCTAGTTACCCATCTGAAGATGGAGATGACGGTAACGGCCCGTCTCAGATATTGCCAGTAGCACTTAACTGAGACAATACAGGTAAAACGTTCCGTACCCTGCCCAGCACCTTTGCTAACAACTGGTCTCTAGGCAGCATGGGGAACACCACCTATCAGCCTGCAGGGCAGTCGGCAGTGGTTAAACTGAAGAAGGAACTGTAAAACTCTCGGTGGTCCCCAAGGTGGGCTGCACAGGCTCCGGCTGGCTCCGGGCCCCACTCCCAACGGCAGCTCGGCCCCCGCAGACCTGAACGGCTGCCCTAAATACAGGACGTCCTCTTCAAAAGCCCAAAGGTGTTAAAAGCTATTTTGTACACGAGGAGATCCAGGCCACAAATCAGTGGGAAAATTCACCGTCTTCCTGGAAGTTTAAAAGCCATAAAAGAGCCACATTTAAGGTGCTTTATGGGCAGGTTAAATTGGAAAAGTTGAATTGCATGCATTCAGGGCCGAGCTGGTGGGTGTCTGGGGAACCAGCTGCCTCGAGGTAACTGTCCTCTTTCTCTAGGACCCCACTGGGTCTCGTGCTGCCGTCACACTGTGCCAGTCAGCAAACCACACTGGCGCCCTGGAACTCTGTCACTCCACCTATTGACCGTGTGTCCGAATGCAACTCACAAAATGGAAAAGAAGTTATCTGGCCCTGGCTGGTGTGGCTCAGGGGATTGAGCACCGGCCTGTGAACCGAAAGGCCACCAGTTTGATTCCCAGTCGGGGCACAGGCCTGGGTTGTGGGCCAGGTCCCTGGTTGGGGGTGTGCAAGAGGCAACTGATCGATGTATTCCTCACATATCAATGTTTTTCTCCCTCTCTTTCTCCCTCCCTTCCCCTCGCTCTAAAAATAAATAAATAAAATCTTTCTTTAAAAAAAAAGCTGTCTGACCAAAGATTTTTCACCACAGGTCCATTATGGTTAGAATAAAAAAGAAAGAAAGAAACCACCTAAATGTCCACCAAAAGGCAGCGGGTGTGCCAGGTATGTAAGCCAGAGCATCTGGGAGCTTTTCAAACGACCAGCTAAGGGCCACATTGATCCTTCAAAGCTGCGTGTCCCCAGCAGGTCAGCTGGGCCCTGCCTTCTCCTCTGGAAGCAGTGAACACGGACGAGTGTCAACAACGGAGAAAGACAGACAAATAGAATGACGCTCAGCAGTCAGGACAGCATAGGAGCTAAAAGCATCGACCCCGGGCTCAGATCCTGGCTCTGCTGCCTGACAGCTACGTGACCCTGAGCATGCCGCTTCGCCCCTCTGTGCCTCAGCTTCCCCTCCTGGAAAACAGGGGTGACGACAGCACCTGTCTCCACGGGCCACTGTGAAAAGGGGATGCAGTCAGACCTGCGATGTCCCCTGACACGTGAGTGCTCCACACCTATTAGCAACGACGCTTCTGCCACGTGGGTTCAGTCCCTGAATTCTGGCTTTTCAAAAAGGAGGAAATCGGAGGAAGAGATTACAGAAGGGGATAGTAGAGAAGGAGGAGGTACTGTAAACAAACCAACGTGTCACACGGCCTGTCGTGGGGGGCACGAGGGGCACGGATGAGGGTCGCGTGTGGCCTTGAGCAAGCCACATCCCCTCTCTGAGCCCAGGTGTCTCACACCCAGGGCCTGGCGAGGTCTGCGTTTCTAGGAGGAAGAGCAAAGTGGGAGAAGGCGGTGGAGGAACTCCGGGACCCAGAGGCCTGCTTACCTGGGCAGGACGCGCAGCAGTGCCCGGGGGACACGGAGGGGTCCGAGCAGGCCCGCTGGCAGGGGACCTTCTCACAGCTCACCTCTCCCAGCTGGGGAAGCACAAGGGCACACGTGAGGACGCCCAGAGCACCTCGCCCGCCTGGAGCGGCACCCCCAAAGGCCTCTGGCACCAGCAGTGGGACCCACAGGAAGATCCGGGGACAGGGGCTGTAGCGCCTGGCCCTCACCTGAACAACAGGTGAGGCCAAATGCAGCAGGGTGGCCTCAAGGACACGGCAAAGAGGGAGGATACAGTCACACCCAGAGGTATTCCGGCAGGTGATTCGAGTTGAAGAAAGTTGAAGGAAGGCAGGAGGAAGAGGAAGATGGACTTACAAGGGCTAAGGGGCTACGGGGTTTGCCAAGGGACGCAAGGCAAGAAGCAGCCCCTGGCCGGGCAGTTCCCAGTTCCCAGGCCCCGCTCACCCGACACGTGCACTGGGTACAGGGCTCATCGTCCAAGGTGAACACCTGGCCGTTCACCACCTTCCTTCCCTCGTAGTTGCAGTCTGTGGGGGCAGGGGAGACAGGGGCCCGTGAGACTCGAGGCCCACCCGGGAGCCTCGGACATAGGGTGGTGGCTCCCACTCACCTCGGCACACCGGGCAGCACTCCCCGTCGGGGTGGAAGGGGTAGGTGCAGGTGATGGGGCAGTCCACGGGCGAGCAGGCCACGGAGCCCAGCTGCAGGACACAGAAAATGCACAAGGCCCTTCGTTCCGGGGGGCTGATGGGACGCTTGGGAAGGACAGGTCACGCAGCCACAGAGTGCCCATCAGCACCCCGAGGTCGGGGGAGCGGTCCGTGGCGGGGGCAGGGGAGGGGGGTCGTTCCCTCAGTCAGAGTCTGTCTTCCTGCTGGGACACAAGCGCACACAGCCGAGGGCCTGGCCTTGTCCACAGATGTCACCTGTCAGCAGGCGCCTGCTCAACGAAGCTGTGAACTGCCCAAGAAAGGCGAGCACCAAAACCCCGGGAGAAAGAAGGACCCAGGAGCCGAAGCTTCCTGAAGCACACGGCTGTGCCTGAGCTCGGGGGGGCAGGGGTGGACAACACGACGACACTCGGAGGCCCCAGACGTTCATCCCAGTTTCTCCGTCTTTCTGCAGACCCTGTCTCTTTTCACGCTGCGCCTCACCCTCCGCCCGCAGGGAATGTTTCTGCATGACAAACAGTCAGGATTTTCACTCCAGCTCCCAAACACTAACTGACACTACCACCAAAGGTGCTTTTCCGGACTGAGGGGCAGCACGGGGGGGGGGGGGGGGGGCAGTGCGCTTCCTGGAGCGCAGGTCCCAAGGGTGAGGGCTCGATCCTTGGCACCGCAGCCCACGGGCTGTGGGGTCCGCAGCCTCGGTTTCCCACCCAGCAGATGGGGAAGCCAGTGGTGCCTGCCTCCTAGGGCGCTCATGCAGATAGATGAAGGGCTGAGCACCAGGCTGGCCCATGCCAAGAACCTGAGATGTGAGTAGAGGGCGTGGGCTGGAGTCCCCCACCGGCACCCTGTCACACGCAACAGACTGGCCCCTAAGACCCTCCCTGGTCACCAGAAGCAGAGGGCTTTGCCAGGGCAGAGAATGAAAACGGGTCCCCGGGCCCTGGGTAAAGACCGGCCCTGGGCAGGGCTGGAGGGAGCCGACTGTCACCAGGACCCAGAAGTGACCTTTCTCTTGGAGGTCTCTGGACTTTGCCTCCAGGGTTCAGGAGCTGGTGGCATTCCCTGGGGAGTTTCCGCAGACAGGGGTCAGGTCTGGGTGGCCGTACCAGGCAGATGCAGCTCAGACACGGGTCCAGCACAGACGGAAAGGTCTGGTTGTTGTGGAAGATTCTGCCTGTGTAGGTGCAGCCTGCCAGAGAGAGCACGCGGTGAGCGCCAGTGGGGTGGGGGCTGGGTGGAAGGTTGATTAGTGACCAGGCTCCTGCCAGGGTCAAGGTCCCAGGCTGATCGGGGTGGTGAAGGTCAGGCCAAATGCCTCCTGGGCCAGTTGCCCCAGAGGTTGGGGATGGGACAGAACACAGGTCCAGACTGGGTGCTGGCTTTTTTGCTCTGGATTCAGCAGAAGGGCCAGTGTGTCTTCGCTTCAGGGTCCTCCCACCCTCCCAGTCCCTACCTCCCCCCTCCCCCATCCCCCAGGATAAAGTGTTTCCCCCTCCCCCATTCACCAGGCGGATCAGGACAGAGGGACCAGGAGACACAACCTGGGAGCCTGGCACCACAGCTGTCCTCTCTGCCCCTCCCCACTCAGCCAAACCCCACCTTCCAGAACATTCCTCCGCACCTCTCCCCTCCCTGTCTCCTGATGCCCACAGAGACCCAATCTAGACGGTGCCTCCTTGATGGCATTTACCACACACTAGTAAGTGAAAAAACAGGTGATGAGACGGTAGCGAAATATTTTAAAGGAAAATATATGTATAACATATATCCTATATTAGAGAGAAATATGTATTAAAGAGATGTTATATAGAGGTGTAGATATTCCATCACAAAGAGACTAGAAAAACAAAAGCATGAGATTTAAAAGTGATCGTGGGCCCTTCTAAATGTTCTGTAACAAAACATGACTTTTGAATCCGGGGGAAAGGTAAAAGTCGCTATAAATGAAATATCATTTTCATTTGTTCTCCCTGTTGCTTGTCACCCCACCTAAGCTGTAAGTTCCACACACCTTCCTATCTGCCTCCGGCACTGGACAGGCCCTGCCACGGGCCAGTTTTCTACGTCTCTGAGCCTCAGTTTCCTCATCTGTGAGATGGGCTGCCCCCTGGGGCAGGTGGTTGTGAGGATGACCCGAGGTGAAACCCGAGTGGTACTTTGCACGGAAGGGCCCTGTACAGGGGGCACGAAGGCGACAGCAGGGAGGGGTGCTCTGCAGCCCCCACAGGGAACTACCTGCCGAGCAGTCCGGGCAGCACTGTCCAGGGATCCGAATCGGGTGCGGGCAGGAGTCCACGCAGTCTGTCCTCTGGCAGCTCACGGAACCATCTGCCTGAAGAACGAGGAACTTCACCAAGATCCCACCTGCGCACCGGTCTCCGCCGCCAGGCCCCGCTCCACCCTCCCAGTCCCACCCCAAAGGGCGGCAATGCTGCCAATTGGCCAAGGCTTGCCCTGAAGGGCACCCTGGTGCAGCGGGAGGTGGCAGGTGTCCCCCAAAGGGGACCAGCTACTTGAGAAGGGGTGTGAGCCTTCCAAAGATGCTCGTGTCCAAAGAGAGGGAAGGTGCGAACTGGGGTTCGGTCTCCTCGGCTTCCCGTCCCCCCCCCCCCCCCCCCCCCCCCCCCGCCATTCCCACCACAGCAGCCAGGGCTGTGCCGTCACACCCCAGCCCCCCCTCCTCCAAATTTCCACTCTCAGCGCTGGAACCCTGGCTCACCCCACACCCACAGAGTGTAATACAATCCTATTTTTACACTCCACCCGAAATGCCTATTTCAGAAGACAAAGGTGCCATGTAGTCTTCCTTTCCCTAAGAGTCTGAACGTTTATGAATGTTTTGCGTTACTTTCTCGCAACCCGAGTGCCCAGATCAGTCACGACCGAGAAAAAAGACAGCAGACGCACTTCCCCCCCAACTCTAATTCCGGTGAGCCGTCCCCCAGGTCTGTGAGGGACTGAGGCTGTTTAACAAACGGCCCATCAAAGGACTGGAAGGCCGTGCTTCCCACAGGCTGGTGCGCACCCCACCCCCCGCCCCCGCACCCGGCGGTAAAGCGCTGCTTCTGAGCCGCAGGTCTGCGCAGCCCCGAGACTCTGCACGTTCACCAGGCTCCGCGTGACGCCCACAACACCGAGGGTACAGGGACCTGGCTCTGAGGCACAAAGGTCTAGGAGAATCTGAATTCTTTTAACGTAGAAAGGAAAGCCAGCGTGCCCTTAGACAAGGAGCTAAAACAGTTGTGCTTCCTGGTAAGCAGCCGTGTTGGCGTTTCCATCCATCTGACTCTAGAACTCAAGCACCTGGTCCTTACCCACTTCTGATGAGATGAGGTCACGTGATTCACGTCAATGATGAGAACATCTCGAGTTCTCAGGCTGGGACCAATGGCTGCCCCAGCCCCTCCCTTATCTGCGCCGCCCGGGGGGACCTGCTGTGAGGGCTCCACCGTGCCACGCATGCGCGGCACACACCGCTCTCAAGGCAGAGACCACGCCCCGTTGCCCCGGACAGTCTACCGAGGACAGAGATCTGGGTCCCAACCTTTTCTGTCTAAACCGAGCCTGACGGCACGGGAACCAGGCTGAGGGCAGGGCTGAGTGGCCCAGCGTCCGGAGGGGCAGGGTGCCCTGGACCCGAGCACCCGGGGCCAGGCCGTGGGGTCTGCTCAGGTGAGGCGGGAGCAGCGGGAAAGCAGCTGAAGGCGCGCAGGTTGTCATTCACCTGGCAGATGCATAACTCACAGGGATCACCAGGAGACCAGATCTGTCCGACCGGAAACTCAACCCCATTGTCGTCGAGAGAGCAGCCTGGCCGGGGAACAGGGAGGGAGAAAGGGCGATTGGGCACAGGGGCAGAGGACGGGCCTGAGAGCCCGCGGGACCTGCAGCACTGCCCAGCAAGGACAGATGCCTCCACCCACTCACGCCATATGTAGACAGCTCCGAGGGCGTGCGCTCACCCTGGGGGCTGCCCACAGCTCCCTGCCGGCTCCCTCACTTGGTGAGTGTGCCCTCCAAACCTGCACCTGGTGTACACAAGGCAGTCACACCAGTGTGTGCTTCTATACACACCCATAAACACACACATCCACACACAGAGAAGCCATTCACACACACAGGCATACAGATATACAGACACACGCACAAATATGCAAACACACACTGACACACACACACTCTCACACAGACACACAGGTAGATACACACACATGCAAACTGACACTCAGACTCACTCTAACAGTGCAAGGGGTGCAGCCCAGCCCCTCTCCTCAAGGGCCTGTGTTGCAGGGCTGGGGGCCCTCACCTGTCATGGGCGTGGGCTCCCGGCAGGTGAAGCAACACTGTCCAGGGCCCAGCCACCACTCCTCACGGGGGCAGTCCAGCTCTGGACACGGTGTGAAGGAACATTCCACTTCCCCATTCTGGAAGAAAGCCAAGGGCATGGGCCAGTGAGGGCAGTTTCCCAGCCCTGGGTCACTGGAGGGCTGCCATCCCCCTCCTAAAACTGACAAAGGAATCTCCAGGGAGCAGGAGAGACAGGAAGGGCGAGTCCTTCCCTGGGGGCTGGGGTGAGGCTCGTGGGTCCTGGGAATGTGCCAGCTGCTTGTGTGGAGGGCGCCCTGCCTCCCCCGGCTGCAGCCATCAGCATCTCTGCCCTCCATGTCTGCAAAGCAGCTTCTGTCCAGGCTCCCCTGCTTCCTGCTCTCTCTCCAATCTGCTCTCTCTCTGCAGCCAGAGGACTTGCTCTTGTACCCATTTATCTGATCACATCACTCCGCCACCTAAAACCTTCAGCAGCACTGCCAAGTCCAAAGCCCTCAGCCTGGCTGGCAGAGCCTTTCACGCCTGAGCCCGAGGCAGAGGCTGTCACAGCACCTCCAGGCCCCTTCCCCTAAGTGCTACCCTTGGCCAGTGAGGACCGTGTCTTCCAGGTGTCGATAGTTCCTTCCCCCCGACTCCCTGGGGGGTGAGGAAACATGCACAAGTGACTAATGCTCCCCGGGCTCCCCACACGCCCGTCTGTGCCGTGCAGTGCCCACTCCAGAGGCCCGGGGTTGTCAGCCTGAGCCCCGGCCCTCACTGGGCTCCCTCCCCTGACCCTCCTGCTTCCCTCACCTCAGAGCACTCCCTCGGAAAGTACCTTCCACAGGAATCCCGCCCCAGGCCCTGCTCCTTGGAATCTAACCCAACCACAATCCCAACCCCTGCCTGAAGCCTCATCTCTTACCTGCTTCTAGTCAGATGCGTTCTGTGCTCCAGCCAGGATGGCTGCATGCCACACCCTCTCTGTCGCCTCCTGCCCCCTGCCAGGCGCACCTGTCTCAGCTCCTCACCTGCTCGGTCCTGGTCATCCCTCAGGTCTCACCTTAGCATCCCTCCCTCCCTCCAAGAGGGCTTCCCTGAAACCTGAAAGTCTGGCTACAGGCTTTGGTCACCTATCCACCTAGGCTGTGGAGCCCCAGCACTCAGCATTGCTCCAGGCACATAGTAGGTGCTCTACAAATAGCACTGCTGAAGGATGAACTTCAAGGAGCCTGCAGAAGGCCTTGGTGAGTACAGGTTCCTTTAGCCCCTTCCCTGCCTCGGTCCCTCTTTCTGCACGCCAACCCCTCTTCTCCTGGAAAAGGGCTGTGCCCTGCACCCTCCCGGTCACCCACCAAGTCAGCCCCTACCTGGCAGACACAGGTGGTACACTCGTCACCACCCCCACTGAACACAGCCCCGTCCGCATACCACCGGCCGTGGAAATAGCACCTCACTGTGGAGAGGAAAGGGAGAAGCAGCTCAAGGTTTGGGTGCAGGCAGCTAAAGAAAAAGGGGAAAAAACAGGTGGGGGACCCTGGGGAAGCTCACACACTCCCACAGCACAGCCCACGCCCGAAAACCTCACTCACTTCTCCCCTCCAAACCCCCGACAAAAAATACACTATTCCTTAAAAACTGACAGACAATGAACCATGTGTAAAACAAGGTCCTCAGCCGAAAGGGCGAGGGAAGCCCAGAATAACTCTTGAGGAGGAGGAAAGAAGAAATGGAAAAAGACTGCGCCAGACACCTGAGACGGCTCGGGGAGCCGTGCCCTCCAGCGGGGGCTGGCAGGATTCAGTGCGGACCTCCCATTTGAGGGTCCACCACAGGAACAGACAGCCTCAAACCTGCCCAGGCCCACCTGGCACTCGTCCGACTGCCCTGGGTTCAAATCCCACCGATCCTACCCACCAGGGAGTGACTGCCAGCACGACACTGAAGCTCACTGAGCCTCGGTTTTCTCATCTGTTCAGTGGGGCTGACAACAGTTCCTACCTCCTATGGACTCTATCGCCTATTCAAAAAAATTTAGTTAAAAATAATACAACAGTTAAGAGTTAAGAAAAAAAATTTTTAAAGGGTGCCAACTTTGGAATCAGGAAGACTTGAGTTCAAGTTCTGCTCTTGTGCTAACTGGCTGTGTGTCTTTGGGCAGTGACTTGACCTCTCTGAGCCTCAGTTTCCTCATCTATGACACAGGGCTATGAACAGTACTCCCTCAGGGCAGTGACACCCAGATTCGGTGAGATCAAGGTCTGGCAAGTGTCCACACGGCGATGGCACAGAGCTGGCAGGGAATATCAGTGATGGTGATGAGGTCATCCGGGAAAGAGAACCATATTTTTAACAAAGGACCAACTCACTAGTGGGGAAGATGATGCCCGCTCTCTGTTGAGCAGTGCTCGACAGAGTGGGCTTAGTCCCCTTCCTGCCTGTGTTGAGGGTGACTCTGGGCCCAGGGGCAGGCCAGGCTGTGAACCCAGTCTAGCACCCAAACCACTGTGCACATAGTAGGACTTCAATTAAATGGGCACTTTGAAATGCAACACTTGATTTGAGTGTCTAAAGCAGAAATCAATCTCCTTCCTCTCTCCTCCACTCTAAAAGACACCCCTCCCCAGAACACACAGAAAAGCTAAATCCACCCCGGCTGGTATGGCTCAGCGGGTTGAGTGTGGGCCTGCAGACCAAAGGGTCTCCGGTTTGATTCCCAGGCAGGGCACAGGCCTGGGTTGTGAGCCAGGTCCCCAGTTGGGGGCGTGAGAGAGGCAACTGATCAATGTTTCTCTCACATGCCGATGTTTCTCTCCCTCTCTTTCTCCCTCCTTTCCCCTCTCTCTAAAAAAGAAAATAAAATCTTCATTAAAACAAGTGCTAAATTCCTACCTGGAACACAAGTACAGCAGTCCGACTTCGGGGAGGCCTGACACGGGCCGGGGGGACACTCGGGGGAGATGCAGGACACGTTCCCAGCCTGAGGAGGAGAGACCGTGGTGGGCGGGGGAGGGAGAGGAGGACCAGGTGCCCTTCGGGCCCATCAGGAACCAGCTCTCGCCCCACCCATCTCACACCACAGCTCCGGTTTCCTGTGCAACGCACGAGCCTCCTAAAGAAAGCCCAAAGCCCTGACTGGCGTAGCTCAGTGAATTGAGCACGGGCTGCGAACCAAAGTGCCGCAGGTTTGATTCCCAGTCAGGGCACATACCTGGGTTGCAGGCCACAGCCCCCAGCAACTGCACATTGATGTTTCTCTCTCTCCCTCTTTCTCCCTCCCTTCCCTCTCTAAAAATAAATAAATAAAATCTTAAAAAAAAAAAAGGGAAAGAAAGCCTGAGAAAGCCTTCCCAGACCTTTAAATGCCACCATGGTGGCATTTAAACAAGGACAGCAAGAACAGTCTGCGGGGACCCCGTGTCTGCAGCTCATTATGGGGTGGCCAGAACATCTCTGTTCCGGAGTAGGCTGCTTCCCGGTGGAAACAACGCCCCTCACCTCCCACAGGGCTCCCTTCGGTAGCGAGCGGGTGCTCTGGAAGGTGCCAAGAAGCGAGGGACAGAGGCTACTGCACCAGGGACACCTGCCAGCGCGTCTGAGTTTTGAACCAAGTGACTACATGAGCTACACCAAGAATCAAATTTTAAAAACTTGAAGTTGCCCTAGCTGGTGTAGCTCAGTGAATTGAGCGTGGGCTGCAAACCAAAGCATCGCAGGGTCGATTCCCAGTCAGGGCACATGCCTGGGTCATAGGCCACGGCACCCAGCAAGCTCACATTGATGTTTCTCTCTCTCTCTCTTTCTCCCTCCCTTCCCTCTCTAAAAATAAATAAAACCTGAAAAAAAGAACAAAACTTGAAGTTAAGGCCAAAAAGCCCCTGGTGTTGGAGCCAGCCAGCCTGCCCTGAGTTCCAGGGTCTGCTCCTCCACTAACGAGCCGAGTGACTTTTGGCAGTGCGTCACCGCTCTGAGCCTCGGTCTCCCACCTGCTAGGGGACACCAAGGATTACGTGGAAAGAGATCGCCCACAAAAGCGCTTGGCCACCACCGCGCACGCGTGGCGCCCAGGAAGAGCTCGGCGATGGGTGTGGCAGCTGCCTACGTGTCCCACCCCCGATCTCACACTGCAGCTTCCATCATCGCTGCCAGACCCAGGGCTGCTTCTCAAGATGGTCAGAGAGGGGGGCAGTGAGGGTTGGTGGACGAAGTCCAGGCTTTGGATGCAGACAGACCTCAGTTCAAATCCCACCCCTGCTCCGTCCCAGCCCCAGTCTTCTCATCTGTAGACTAGGGACAGTAAAGCTGGCCTTGAAGAGCCGGCAGGGGCCTCAGGGGAGGCATCAGGTGAGAAGCACCAAGGCCCGTGCCTGGTACACACTGGGTGCTCATAATCGAATCTGTGTGACCGCCTCTGGCAGTGTCTGGCACACAGTAGGTGCTTCATAAGTATTCTTGGAGGAGGGGATTTGCCTGGAGCAGAACACTCGTCACAGACCAAGTCCGGTCACGAGCCTTCTCCCTCCCAAACGTGGAGACCTTCATTGTGCTGGCAAATATTTTGCCTGGAGAGAAAAACAGCCTCCCCGATGGGAAGTTTCCGAGGGCCTTTCATCCCCTCCCCTTCCTAGACAGATGGACCCTGTTTGCCTGTCGGCTCTTCCCTGCTCAGCAGAAGCCTCCCTGATTCCACAGACCTACAGGTTTCATGCCCCCACCCCCCGCCACCCCTCGCTTTTAAATCCGACAGGTTCTGACCAAAATCTACAACCTGGGAACTCTCCCTCCCTTCAGCCAGCTCACCTCTAACATCCGGTCTTCCCCCCTTCCTCTAAAACCCCCAAAGGTTAAGAAAACACCCGGGAGGTTCCAAGGCTTCGGGAATCCTGCGATGCTCACCAGGCAGACACAGATGGTGCAGTTCTCCGTGGGAGGAGAAAACACGGCCCCTTCGGCTCTTATGACGCCACTGTGAAAACAGCCTTGGGAAGACAAACAGGAGCGGAGGAGGCATCAGACCTCTTCAAAGCAGAAGCAGCTTGTGGTCTCATTCCTTTTCCAAGCGTAATGTGCCTGGAACCTTCTTCTCTCACTGGCCGGGATGCCTCAGGAGTGGCAGACCCAGGTACCCAGAACTGCGAGGTCCCGAGACCCCCCGGAGGATTAGCAGGGAGCATCCCTACAGGATGCCCCTGGGGGTTCTGCGCATGCCTGATAATAGCACAGCTGTGTGGAGAGTATGGCCTTTTATTCCATTTAGGTAGGAAAGGCAGCCAGACAGCCGTGGGTTCAAAACTGGCCTGCCCGTTCGGTCACCCGAGTGGCCTTGGGCATGTCACTCAAACTCTCTGGGATGCAGCTGTGTTTACTGTAAAATGGAAATGCCACCATGTGCCCTGCGAAGGACTTAGAAGGACCCACAACCTCAGACGTATAAAGTACCCAGCACTTTGCGTTTAGGGCTCAGTGTGAAGCAGGGACGCAGTAAAAGGTCACGATTATCATTCAGCAAAGCAGTAGGTGCCTTTTTATTCTAACTCGTGAGAAAACTTTTCATTGCTGCTGAAAGTACAGCAACCGTGGCATCTCATCACCATAGAAACGCAGATGCTCGGGCCCCTCCCCAGCTCCACTGAGTGAGACTCTGCTTCCTAGGACTTGTTAAGATTTGGGGTCTTTATCCTAACAGCAATGGGAAGCAAATGAAAAACTGTAAGCAGATTGTGGGAGAGAATCAGAAAAAGGGAAGAATTCACAAGGGATTACTCCTCTGGCTGTAGGGCGGGGCACGGCCAGGGGACTGCCCAGTGGAAACGCAGAAACTCACTGAATGCGTGAATGAGTGAGGGAGTGAGGCTCAGAGGGGATCCCCAGGAGATGAAAAGTTGCCCTTGAGAGAGCTCACAGCACAAACCAGTGGTTCTCAAACTGTGGTCCCTGGACCAGCAGCCACCAGCATCACCAGGGGCCTTGTCAGAAATGCAAATTCCTGGCCCTCCCCCACACCTGCTGAATCAGAAGCTCTAGGGGTGGGGCCCAGGGGTCCCTCTTCAGGTGATTCTAAGGTATAAGAAAGTTGGAGAAGCGTCTTTCTGCGCTGCAGAAGGACTGGGGAAGGGAAGAGGTGGGACCCCGTGGGCACTCGCAGCCGCCCCCACCTGCGCACGATGGACAGCACTCCCCGTCTCCGGAGGGGATGGGGTGGGAACAAGCAGCTTCACAGGTCACCTTTTCACAGGTCACCTGCCCGTCCTGGAAGCAGACATGCCGATCACCACAAGGCCCCGGCACCAGACCAGGGCAGCCCCGAGGACCCTCACACCCACCTCGCACCAGCACTGGGAACAGCCGGGCTCTGTCCAGTGGCTCCCTGACTCATACGTGGCTCCCAGGTGCCAGCAGGCAGAGGCCCCTGGTGCCGGCTGCGGGGCCGTGGGGCCCCTGGGCAAGGAAGGGGTACCCACCACCT
The DNA here is from genome assembly GCF_004126475.2 of Phyllostomus discolor. NCBI lineage: Eukaryota > Metazoa > Chordata > Mammalia > Chiroptera > Phyllostomidae > Phyllostomus > Phyllostomus discolor. The sequence continues at coordinate 162,460,823 of NC_040908.2, forward strand.
TGTCCTGGAATTGTGAGGGAGGTCTGAGCGTCCCCAACAGGGGGACACTAGGCACTGGGGTGTCCACCGGGCTGGACGGCAGCCTCGTTGGGGCAGAAAAGGAAGCTGTTGGTAGCGCAGGGGTGGGAGACGGCAGGCAGGTGGTCCTGACTCCGGTGGGAGGTCCAGGAGCCCCGGGAGGAGGGCTGTGTCCAGGAGAAAGGGCGGGCCGGCCGGCCTCTGGGAGCAGCAGCAGCATCTTGGGCGGGTGCTGCAGGGGCTGCAGGATGGCGGAGGGGGCCAGCACGGCTTTCGGGAAGGCTGAAACGGAAGCACAGGGGCCTCTTGAGGGAGGTGAGACTGGGGGCCTGAACTCAGCTCCACCGCCAGAGTCCATGCGAATCTCTGGGCCCATTTCTTCATCCACATAATGGGTCTAAGACCACCAGTTCACCTCTGAAGTGGTGGCGCTGCGGACACAATCACACAGAAGGACCGACGGAGAAGAACCCCAAGAGCAGGCCGAGGGGACAAGTGGGACGGTGTTCCTAACCCCCACCCATGTGCGGCTTCCCGGGATGGTGTGCTGGGGCCGGGGAGAGCTCCCACGCACCAGAAAGACCACCTTCGGCTTTGTATAACGTTATACTTCTGTCTACAGGCACACTTGCAAAGCATGGCGGAGTGATCTGACACCGCTGTCCAGAGTGTCTGTCCCTGGGAGCCCGGGTTACTGGGGCTCCTATGTCACATGCTCGTTTTTTCCCCCTTTTACCATTTGGAGGAAAGCAGAAGGGCTAGGGAAACAACGAGGTGATAAGGGAGAAGGAATGGATAAAGACATGGAAGGAGGAAGGAAGAAAGTGAAGCCCTGGAAATGAGAGGAACGAAAACAAGAGTGGGCGGAGAAAGAACAGGGTCGGCTCTGGGAGGGCGGGGCCTAGGGCCAGGAACCGGGAGGCGGGGCTGGACGCTCACCTTCACAGGACACGCGGTCAGCTCGCAGCCTGAAGCCAGGCCTGCACGTGCACAGGAAGCTGCCCACGGTGTTGTGGCAGGAATGGTGACAGACTCGCCTCTCCTGCGGTCTCCGGCATTCGTTAACATCTGCAGGAGAGCCTCGCTGTCTTGTCGGGGCTACGGAGCCTTTCTCCCATCATCCCTTAGACCAAATGGCTAGGGGAGTCTCCGTGCCCCAGGGTGCGGACGGGACTCCAACGTCCGGCAGTGGCGCTGAGATCTACGCTAGTCCCCTTGGAAGGCTCCTACACCCAGGAGGCACTCGGTGGATGCACCAGTGACTCACCCCCAGCGTCATGCAGCAATGATTAAGTGCTGGCGGGGATGAGCCCGCTGGGAATCTTATCTCCAAGCCTTCCACCACCCCACCTGTCAAGGGTCGGTGGTGTGGCCCCTTCTGGGGAAAAAAGGGAGTCTCCAAAACCACTGTGCCGCTCAGGGGAGGTTTCAGGACAAAGCCCGCACTCTGCTAGAACAAGGCCTTTTTTCAGGCCCATGGGACCCCACCTTCAACTCATGAGCCAAGTGCAAGACAAACATGCCAGTCCCTTTCTGGAAATTTCAGCTAATGGGCTGAGAAAACAGGGGTCTCCTTCTAAACCAGAGGAACTGAGGAAGACATAACGTGCTTTATTTACCAAGGGGAGCAAAGGCAGCCAAGAAAATGGGTGAGCAGAAAGGGTGTATCCTGGGGTGTATCTGGGAGGAGGGGTGGAAGAGAAACATCACAGGATGAAAAGGGCACGTGGCCAGGAGGAGTCCAAACGGGGTCTTCCGTGCGGAGCCACGCCAGCCCCAGCGAAAGGCGGACTGAGCGGAGGGTTCAAGCGCTTACGGGCTCCAGGGCACCGAGAGGTTCAGACGGCCGCCCCGCCCCATCCCTGGGCGTGGCCTGTCCATCTTCCCGATTGGCAGCCTAAGTGTGAAGACAAGCGGGTCCTCCCGACCTTACCTACACAGGAGTGCCGGTTGCCGTGCAGGTGGAAGCCGGTTCTGCAGGAACACCGGTAGCTGCCAATGCTGTTTTTACACCTCTGCTGGCAGGGGGTCCCGAGGCACTCGTCAGTGTCTGGAAGGGGACCGACAAGGCCGGAGCTCTTTCGCTCTTGGAGTTGCGGAACTACGTGGTCCCCTCATGTCTCTCATCGACACCCCCTGCCCCACACAGGGCTGTGGGGGGCCATCTTAACCCCTGCCTTCCTCACTGCCCACATGCAGCGGATCAACTCCTAAGTCCTCCCTGGACCAGCCTTCTCTCCACCTCCACTGCCACATCCTAGCCTGGGCCACCTCTGTCTAGTCCGGAGAAGAGCAACAGCCTTGTGCATCGCCCTGCCTCTCCCTGAGCCATCCTCTCCACAGCCTGCGGCATGTCCCCACCCATGGGCACCTCTGATTGGGCCACCTGCCCTCCGTGGCTCCCACAAGGACCAATGCAGCCCCCCAGTTCACCAGTTCACCAGTTCACCAGTTCAAAGGCAACCCAGGGCTGCCTTTTTCACCTCCTTCCCTGCCCCTCGCCTCTGCTCTGGCTTAAATTCTTGCTGTGTTCCAAGCACACCACACTCTCGGGGGCCTCCCCCTTCGTCCGTGGTCTCCAGTCTGCTCAGACTGCCCTTCCATCTTATCTGTCTGTCTGGAAAACTCCTACTCATACCTCAACACTCAGCTTCCATAGCACCTCCTCTGTCAACGCTCCCCCAGGCCGGGATTTGGGACTGTGAAAAACTGGAAATAACCTCCATGTTCACCAGGGAGAAAAGAGTTAGTAAACCGTGGAGCGTTTGCACTGCAGACTACCAGGCGGCAGTTAAAAGAGCAAAGCAGATCTGTTGAGCCCGAGGAGAGGTCTTCAAGACAGACCGTTGAGCGGGGAAAGGCGTGCAGAGGAAGGACCCGGTTCCCATCCCAGCTCTGCCATGATCTTGGGCAAGTCATTTAATGTCTTTAGGCCCCAGTGTTCCTCCAAGGAAAATGGAAATAAACAGTACCAACGTCACAGGATCATTTTGAGGGTGAAACGAGAAAATGCATGTATAATGTTTAGCACGGTGCCCGGACACAGCAGTTCAGGACAGTGAGATGTTCGTCTCTTAGTGTCATTTCTGTGTGTGTGTGGGCATGTGCTGGGGAGAGGCAGCCGGTCACTCGGGTGCCGTGCTGAATCATGTCCCCCGGGTTCCTATGTTGAAGCCATAACCTCTCATGGGACAGTGTTAGGAGGTGGACCTTTGGGAGGTGACCAAGTTTGGATGAGGTCTGGAGGGCGGGGCCCTCATGATGGGACCGGTGCCCTAAGAAGAAGAGACACCAGGGATCTCGCTCACTCTCCACCGTCTGCAAGCCAGGAAGAGGGCGCTCACCAGGAGCTCAACAGACCGGCACCTTGAACTTGAACTTCCAGCCTCCAGAACTGTGATACATTCCTGCTAAGTTGTTGGTCTTTTGTTATAGCAGCCTGAGCTAAGACATCCGAGTTATTCTCTAGGGAGAGCGGAGTGCAGGAATGGACGTGAGGGCTTGGAGCTAGCACCTTGCAAAACCTTTTTTTACAATGGATGAAAATGTCAAGCACACAGAAAATACTACTGCAGCATCGAGGGGGAAACTTCGTCTTCACTGCCTTGTTTACGAGTGTTTCCTTCCCTCACTTCTATAGAGAAAACCCATCTTGAAAGAATGAGTAATTATTTTTAAAAACCACTCTCATTCTGCTCCTTTAGGAAGGGACATATTTTCTCTTCCCTGGGTCCCACAGCACTTGTGGTCGCAACCTCGTTGCTTTGCTCTGCGCCATACTGGGGCAGCTGGAGGGCTGGATGCCTCCTCCTAACTGGCCCTGGGTCTCCAGAGCCTGGCCCAGCGGGGCCTGCAGGACCACAGGGTCCACGCCAGAGCCCAGCAGCGGCAGTGACAGCGTCATCGTCACCCACCGCACCCGAGCGGCTCACCTTGGCAGCTGTGGCGGTCGGCAGACAGCTGCATGCCCAGCCCGCACTCGCACACAAACCCGCCTTCCGTGTTCACGCACTGGCCCTCGCAGGAGGAGCTCAGACATTCATCGACGTCTGGGGAGAGAGAAGACACCCTTGCACAGCCTGCTGTCAATACAGTTGGGGTGCTGAGAGAAAACACCCGACATGGACCCTGTGTTCACACCCGCCTGCCCCACCTCCCCACCACGGGAAGAAACACCAGGCACCAGGAAAGTTGTTGAACGATGCAGGAAGCCCCAGAAAGAGGCTGAGGGGCCAGGCCCCTCCTCTTTGACCCACGCGGACCGATGACCAAAAGGATGCTGTTTCCCACCCACAGGGCAACCCCGCCGGGGCAGAGGGAATGGGCAGAAAGGCTGAGTGAAGCCCCGTACATGTGCACAGTGCCGCCTGCGTACGGCGGGAACGGAGGGGAGACAGTGGGGACACAAATGGGACTGAGATACAGTGCTGGCTCTCCAGATGGTCACAGTCTGATACGGGAGGAGCCAGGACACACCCACGAGAGACGCATGCCTGGGTGACATGGGCCCCACCGGGGAACGCCCGCCACAGCAGGAGTGTGCTGGCGGAGAGGTGGGCTGAGAGGACCAGGAGGCTGCGGGGGAGGGGCTGTCAAGTGGAGGGAGTCTGAGGAAGTTCCAGGAGCCCAGGGAAGCCGTGGGGTCCAGCCTGGTGGGACCGGGATATCGGGAGGCAAGGATGGAGAGCTGGGGGCAGGCTCGGCTGGGATGACTGGATACAGGAAGTGCTTTGGGGAGGTCCTGAGGGGTGAGGGGGCTGGGAGACAGACCTCTGCACCCCTGCGGCATCCCTCCCTCATCCAGGAACCACGGCGGCTCTGGAGGACCCACAGGAGCAGCTCTGCCCACTCCTGTCTGCACCTGGGTCTCCTGCCCTCCAGCCCCGTGCCCTCAGGACACCTCCATTCTCACTCTGGACTCTTCAGGAGCATGACCACTGCTTCCAAGAAGCACCCCCTGACTGACACCATCCCACTGAGCCGCCTTGGGCTGTGGCCAGTGCCCCTGCTCTGCGCTTGCTTCCACATCATTCTCTGCCTTTTCCTTGGCCCGGTTTGCCTCTGCAGCAAGCAGTGTGAGCAGAAACTACTCCCCATGAAAGACACTCGGGGAAAAATGAACGACTTCCTCCTTCCTGAAGGGGACGGTGGGGCAAGGACCCCCAGCAGCAAGACTCTCTCGTGAGACCCACTCTGACCCACCGGGTCTTCTAGGAATAGTCAGAGATGCCGCCAAGAAGCAATTCATTGCAGTGTTACTGAGCGGCAAAACACAGCAGACGAGCTCAGTGATGGGTAGCAGTGCTGGGTGCTCACAGGAGCCACATATGCAGCTGCTAAAAATGATGTTGCACAGACTATTTCATGCTCCCAGTGCAAAGTTTAGCGAGAAACACAATGAACAAAAACTACAGACAAGGCGTGATCCCAATTTTATAAAACATACAGATGCGCGCGCTTAACACACACAACTGTAGACACACGATTACAAATACACACACGCACACAAGGAAAAGGGCGGGAGAAACAACCTCGTGTTTGTAACAAATATCTCTGGGCAGGGCCCCCTGGGACCTGGTGGGTTTATTTTTCACCTGCTACCCTTCCTTTACAGTACTTTCCAGATGTTCCAAAACGAGTCATCTTTTATTTCTGTATTCAGGGGGAGAAACATGATTTTCACCAAATCGAACCTCAGAAAGAGGCTTTCCCCTCTCGGGAAAGATAAGCAAGAAACTGGTCCGAGTGTCTGCCTCTGGGGAAGGGAACTGGCTGCCAGCAGGAACGTTTCAAAACCCTGAACAAAGACAACACTTTGGGGGTTTCACTCCCTCTTCTTCCCCTCGTCACTCTCTACCAAGGGAGCCTTCTGTGGCCCGGCCTCTTCCAGGCCCACCTTGCACATGCCCAGTTCCGGTCCCATCCTGTCCGTGTGTGATCTACTCTTACCGCCCCCCCAACCTCCGCCCCGCTCAGTTCCTGCCCCTAAGAGGAGCGGTGTAAACATTTGGGAAATAGCAGGAGGGTCCTATCCCTTGGGTTCACACGCCTCCCTGCTTCCCTGCCCGCTCCCAAAATGCAGAGCTCATCCAGGCTCAGCTCTGGAGGCCACACCCCGGCAGGAGGGGGAGGGGACATCATTCCCGCCCGCCCCTCCCCCACTGCTCCCGGGTCTCTCACCGGTACACCTGATGCCCACGGCCGTCTCTGTCATCGAGAAGCCCACAGGGCACACGCGGGCCACCTCCTGGCAGCCGCCATGGTTACAGGTGAGGTCGCAGCCGTACTCGCCGCAGGGTCCGTGGGCTTCTGAAACAGGCACCGCGCACGTGAGCGGCACCGCGCCTGGGTCCCAGCCGCCCCGCCCCTCAGGGGCTCCTGCGTTCTGTTGGGAAGGTGCCTCTGGAGGCAAACAGGCCCGGGTTCCAGTCCTGCTCTGCCATGTACTAGCCGTGTTACCCTGGGCGAGCCACTGGCTTCTGTGTCTCCATGTCCTCACCTACACAAAGGGACTAAGACGCCTGCGGTTCTAACAGGGCGGTGTGGGGATGATCCGCGAGGACCCAAGGCCCAGTGTCTGGCACAGGATCTCCGTGTGAACAGAGTGCTTCCCATGAGCCACTGCCCGTCCCCAGTTACCTGGGCAGGTGGCCCCTTGCTCTCCGTCCTGGCAGGAGCAGACATTGGGAGCGATGCAGATGCCACTGCCGCAGCCGAAGGAGCAGAGGGCTGAGAGAGAGACGCAGGTGAGGGGGGAGGCCGGGGCCCCCCAATCTGCCCCTCAGGCCGGTCCCAGGGAATGCTCGCCCAGCTGGGGAGGGTGTTTTGGGGCCCGGGGACAGGCACTTACGAAGGGTGCAGTGCCCGCTGCCCACGGAGGGCGCCCAGCCAGGGCAGCAGCCACTCCCGAACCCTGAGAGGCAGACGTGGGGGCCCAGCCGGCGTCTGCAAGAGAGGAGACAACACTTTCCACCTCGGATGGGTCTGCAGAGGGCGGGGAGCCTCCCAACCCAGCCATTCCGTCAGTCAGCAGACAGTTCTCGAGACCCTCCGGAGAGGCAGTGGGAAGTTTCCGAAGAAAAACGACCCTGACAGCCAGTCCTGGAGGCAGGACAGAGACAAAGGCACCAGTGTCCTACCGATTGCTGCCGCGGGAACACGGAGCAGGGCGGCTGGGGGAGGGGGCCCTCGGAGGGGCCTCAGCGACGAGGAGGAAAAGCTGCAGCAGATGGAGAGCCCAGGGCGGGCTGCCTCAGGGCCTTTGCACCTGCAGCGCCCCCTCAGGAAGGTCCCTCCTTGGACACACACCGGGTGGTTCCCTCCTTCCACCCAGGTCTCCCTGCTCAGGCCGCCTTCTCAGAGGCCCTTCTCGTCCACCCCGACCTTGTTTCATTCTTTCCATGGCACTCACTTCCCAGGACAATACATTACTTATTCACTTGGTGATTTTTTTAAAAGATTTTATTTATTTTTAGACAAAGGAAAAGGGAAGGAGAGAGGGGTAGAAACATCAATGTGTGGTTGCCTCTTGCATGCCCCGCCCCCCACTGGGGACCTGGCCTGCAACCCAGGCATGTGTCCTAGACTGGGAATCGAACCGGCGACCCTCTGATTCGCAAGCCCTCGCTCAATCCACCGAGCCACACCAGCCAGGGCTTAACTTGTTGATTTGTTCATTGTCTGTCTCCCCTACGATTCCTGGGGGACAGGGCTTCGTCTTTTTGTTCACCTCCGCACCAAGAGCAGTGCCTAGCACACAGTAGGTGCTCAGTACCTGGCGGTTGAGGGAAAGGTTCAGAAGGGAAGCCAGCAGAAGAGAAGAGGGAGGGCAGCCCCAGGGGGGCTAGACAGATGTCATTCCCCAGGTGACATCTCTGGGGTGGGGGTGGGGACGCTGGCGAGCTGCCCAGAGGAGCGAAAGGGAACCAGACGCTGGGCGAGGGCCAGCAGCACAGCCAACAGCCGTTGAGCAAGTCACCTCCCCACCTTCAGGGGCACGGGGCAGCCGGAGAAGCAGGTGATAACAGCATACTGTGACACGTGTCACAGCAGGACTGGCTATGGAGCCCAGATTAGGGCCAGGTTTCCTGGAAGGCTGAGGTGGGGAGGAGGAGGGGCGGGGGGGGGGGAGGGGGCGGGGGACAGGCCTGAAGGGAAGCGGACAGCATCCCTACAACCGGTTCTTTGTGACAGGCAGGGCAGGGGGTGGCCCACAGGGCAGAATAGGGCCAAGAACACCCTCCCACCTGTGCTCCACCTGTTTGGAGGATGATGGGAACAGTCTGCCCGCGGGGGCTGAGGACCTGGATGGACAGGACAGACCCGCCCCGCCCTTGAGAAGAGTACTCCGTGCCAAGTGTGACATGCAGTCTGAGAGGGAAGCTCGGGGCACAGGGCAGCACAGAAACGACGGCAGAAAGCAGCCCCTGGAGCCCCAGGGAGCCTGTTTACTCTCTGAAGTCATCGCAGAAAAAGAGGGGGCCCTGGGGGCGGGGACTGACAGCGGTGTCTCATCGGCTGCCCTTGCTGGAGCGATTTTGTCAGCAGCCTAGGAAGGAGGAGCAGGCAGCTCCTGCTCCTCAGACCCGGCTCTGAAAGGGACAGGGATGCCACCAAAGCGGCAGATGTTAGAATGCGCGGGAGCCTCCTAGGCCGGGCCGTGGCGGGGAGACAGGTGGCAGGAATGCTCTGAAACGCGCAGAGCCTGCTGGAACTGAGTAAGAACTGGCGGCGGCGGCGGCGGTGGAACGCACGTGCGAGCGGCGGGACCACCCCCTGTGCACCCCCCTCTCCCTGGGCAGTGGCGGAGAGCCAGGGCGCCTGCTGACTCCGCGTTCCCTCGCTCGGAGCATCGCGCACACACGTGCTCGGCCCGCGGCAGCCCGGCTTCCGCCAGGAGGGGACCCGAGGGGAAGGCGGCATCCGTCGGGAAAGAGCAAAGGGACAAACACCCCACCCCCGCCCTCTCTCGCCCGCGCACACAGGCGGAAACCGAAACATGACCTGGCGAGACCCCGGCGGTTCCAAGGTCCACAGCATGCGCAGAGCCTGAACACAGGGAAAGCCCCCTCCCGGGAGCGGCCGGTGCCGCGGGGAGCCAGCCCCTGCCAAGGCAGAGGCACCAGCACATTCTCAAGCGAAGCCAGCCAATCTGGAGACCAGGTGGCACATCCCGGGCTCCCCTCGCCCCAGGTCTGCGCTGCAGAACGGACTCAGATGGGCTCATCCAGCGCCTAGGTCTCTGTCCTTCCCTCAATGTCCCAGCCAGGACAGCCCCGGACAGGGGCACAGAAGATGCACGCGTCCGGAGGCACATGCTGCAGTCTCTTTGTCCGTCCCCCCAGAGATGCGCCCGCGCGGACAGAGCCCCAGAGGGGAGCCCCTATTTGCAGCTGCCAGAGGCACCAAGCGCCCCTCCGCGTCTCCCCGCTCCACACCGACAGCTCCCTCGCGGCAGGGCAAGGGGAGGGTCTTGGGTGCTTACCTCTCCGGTGCGAAGTGCCCAGGCGGCTTCCTCCCAGTGTAGCCGCGGGCTGGGGACCCCGGCAGCAGGAGCGCGACACAGGCGGCCCGGAGGAACAGTCCGAGTCCGGCCCACATGACCGGCAGCGGTGCGTCCCCCCAGCTCGGCTCGGCTCCGGCGCCGCGCACGGGGGAGGGGGCTACCGGCCCTCGCCCCTCCTCCTGGCGCCGCGGGGAGCGAACCAGCGAGCCCCGAGCTGGCACGCAAAGCCGAACAGGGGGGCTGGGGACGCCGAGAGGAGGGGCTGGGGGCCCGCGAGGGGACGCTGCGCAAGGCTGGGGGGTCTCTGGCACCTCGGAGGGAAACACACAAAAGACAGTGACTCCCGCCTGCCAGTGGCCTTCAGGGTAGAAGGCGCGAGCCCCGGGAGGGGTCAAAGATCAGGGACCCCTGAGGGCGGGGTTTAGCCCTTGGCCCCCACCCCCTGCCCGGGTTTGGGAGTCGGCTTCCTGAGAAGGGCTGTGGGCGTCAGACTGAGGCCCGGGAAGGGAAGAGACTTTGGGAACAAGGCTGGCGCTGGAGGCTGTTGGTCCCAGGCATTGCTGGTCTCGGTGGAGCCCAAGACGCCTGTGTCGTCCCGACGGTGGGACGTGTGGAAATCCGTGCCCAGGACTCTGGGTCCTTTCACTGCTGGGCAGTCTAGCCCTAGCCCTGGGTGAGTGAGTCAGAGGGTCCATCTGCTCCCTGGTCAGGGGGAGCTAGCAGGTGTTGACCCCACAGGCTCCTCTTTGCCCCCTTTCTGCAGCTGCCCCAGGCCAGTCAGAGAGTGGTAGGCAGGCAGGGAAGTGGTGAGCAGGTGGTGTGGCTGGGTAGGATCATCCAGCTGGGAAAAAGCCCAAAGGATGACCAGAAAGCTGAAATTCTGCCTTCTGCTGTGTGTGGGGAAACTTCCCTAGCCACCCGGACCCAATTAGTCAAGGTTTGCTTAAACACTTCCAGGGACAAGGACCTCACTACCTGTCAAAAGGGAGACCACCCCAGTTTTGAGTAACTGCCTTTGCTAGGAAGCACTTTTACTTCCCACCTAAATGACCCATCCCCCCTTCCTGCCTCTGCAGGTGCCCGCCCACCAGCTCCCTCAGCTTGTCACTGAGGTCCTCGACATCCGTGGCCACAAAGGAACACGGTGTTGCCGACAGTGGCCTGGATTCTTGCACTCTTCCTTCCAGACACCGCGTTTATTCACACATCCTACTACTGCTTGGCTTTGGGGACAACCCCTGATGCTGCTGGTTCACAACACAGAGTTTACCATGAAGGAGAACCTGGCGTGGCCACCTCTTCATGTTGCTGTTTATTAAACACAAGCCACCGAGCCAGCCGCCCTCCCTGGACCCGTGTGGTTGAATGTTTGCAGATGGATGTTCAAATTTGGGCAGGTTATCTCACCTTGTTAGTTTTGATCCACCCTCTAAGCTAAGCAGTAACTTCTCACCAAGCAGGTTGCAAAAATATCCTGTATCCTGAATTGAATGCGGCACCCATAGGTACGTCCTTTCTGAGTCCGGCAGGCTTGTGGAACCCCAGGGCACCCTCCCTCAGAGCCTCAGACGCCGGAAGGTGAAGTTTCTCCCCCCAGCGCCCACACTGCCTTCTTCCCCATGACTTACAGAGAGCTTCCATGTCCGCCTTCAGGGACCAGGTAGCCACAAATCTAGCTCTGAATCATGCAATAGTGAAGAACATCCTGGATAAAGCCCTTCTCTCGGTCGGGCCCCCAAAACCTGTCGCAACGCTGCCCTTATTCCTGCCTAGGCCACCCCTCTGTGTCAGACGGGTGCTCCACCCAGGCCCCAGAAGCCACCCACGAATTCTCACGTTTCCACAGGACCCATGTTTCCTTCTACATGCCTGTCACCCCTCGTTCCAGCTCCTCCCACGCTCCAGCATGCCTGAGGCCCACTGCTTCATGCATGTAGCCTGGGCCCTGCACGGCAGCCCTTGACCGGGCAAGGTCTGCCCCGTAGTGGTCTCCTGCTCCAAGAAAACCCTCATCCACCCTCAGGAGCTCAGGGTATCTGAGATGTCACAAATTCCTCCTGGTGCATTTCAAAACAACCCTCCGAACAACCCTGGCATTTCTCAGTTCCCCAGCTTCCTTGACCTTCCTGCAGGCTTGCTCCTCTTATCAAGTGTGTTTCTTTAGTTTGCTTCTCTCTTTTTTTTCTCCTTTCTGTTTGGCCCGAGGCTCAAAGTTTGGCGCCCAGGAGTCTCTAACTTAACAGGGGTCATCTTCAAGGACTAGTTAGGGCACGTCCCTTAGTTCCGCTTCTTCAGGGTTGCCTCCCCACTCCTGTGGCTTGTGGCTTCCGAGTGACAAAAGTGACCCTCCTTGGAGGGGGGAGGATCCTCGGAGGGGGGAGGCTCCCCGTCGCTGGCTGCAGAGACAAGGCCTCTGGCTTGTGACCCTTCCAGCCAGCCATGGGATGAGTCAGTGTTTCTGTCCTCCCCAGGGTCCACGCTTGCAGAGGCATGGGGCGAGGCTGGCGCTTCAGCAGCGCCTGCTCGCGCAGGGGCCACTCCAGCTGGCTGCAGCCGCCAAGCTCCGCAGGCAACCTTTCACCCCTGGCATGGGGACGGGAGGTTTTTCAAGTGGGGAGGGGGATGTGAACATATGGCAGCACAATGTCTGAGTCTCCAAGAGATTGCTTGGATGCAACCCTGAATGTCCCCAAGACTGCAGGGGACAAAAACCGTGAGGACCCTGCAGCTTCCCAAGTCACGCCTGAAGCCCCTGGTAAGGAACGCCTGTCTACTCGCCGCAGCAGGTCCCCGTGGCTGCAGGTCAGACGGCTGGGGGGCCCCGCAACACCTCACACTACCTTCTGTCTCCCTGATCTTGGCACCTTATCCTCCGTCCTCCCGTCTTTAAGATCAATTTTTAAAATCATCACAATCTGGAGACTGCTGCTTGCCTGCCTCATCAGAGCGGTCTCTGGTGTGGGGACAGGCCCTTTCAATTCAAACCATGACTTGAAGAATTCAAATCAGCATTGAGTTTCGAGTTCAAACTGTGGTTTTTGAGAGATGCTGATTATTTTTTTCCCTGAAGACCCCGAGTCCCCACCCTCAGAGAGCCCAGGAGGGCGAGGGGAGGAGCACGGCAGGGAAACGCAGGGGACACCTCCTCCAGGGAGGGAGCCTCACTCCGAAGACCTCCAAAGCAGAGACGAGTCCTTGCCCTTTTCCTTTTAAGCTAGAATCTCTCAAAACCACAGTTTGAACTTGAAACCACAACTTTCCTGACACTGTATCAAAGGCTGGCCCTCAAGGAGCCAGCCAGGATGCCTGGGACCAGCCCGACTCCGACTCTACTGCCGGGACAGAGCAGCCTTTATCCCCACTGGGTCACGGGTGGGAACTCGGGCCCAGACACCGGCCCGCTGAGCCGAAAGAAGACGGGCTCTGTTCACCGGACAGAAAGGGGAACCCCAAATGTGCCCTACTCTTGTGTTTTCAAACTAAAGGCACCAAAGGTTTACTTGATTAAAACCAGAGGACAGAAAACTAGAATCCAGAGGGTACATGACAGGAAGCTGGTGGGGCGCACTCGGAGTTACCTGCCTGGGGCCAAGGAGCAGTCCCCTGGGGCTGGGCAGTGGAAGGCTGCATCTGGCTATAGACTGACAACGGGAGAGGCAGCCCAAGCAACCCCCAGGCCCGGCAGGCTACAAACGGAGGCAACTGGGAACATCCAACGATGACCCAAGGCAATCAAAGACCACGGAGTTTCAAACGCTGGACACCCATCACCCTCAGGATCCTGCATGGCGAAGGAGAGAGGTGCAGACACCATCTTACTAGGGAGCTTGAAGGGACATGCCCCGGCAGCAATGGCCAGTGACCACGGCAGCTGCCGTCAGCAGGGGCAGCTACTCTGGAGGAAACTGGGCGCAATGGGACCCGGATGCTGGGCGGCCGGAAGAAATGCAGAAACAAACGGATCTTTCTTCTTTCGATTCTACTTTTATTTGGTACAACTCAGAAACTAACCACCAATCCACATCCACCCACCTCCTTCTCCCTGAAGAAGGCAGCTCCCCAGAGACAAAAAGGCTGCAGCCTGGGGATCATCCACCCCCCCCAGGGTTTGCACGCTGGCAGCCCACGCCTGGCGGTCAGGTCTCCAGACCCAAAGCTCTCAGAGGCGACAGAAGAAAGTAAAAGGGAGTTCTCACTCAAAGACAGAGAACCCTCCCCGCCCCTCATCCTCTCCCCACAACCTCCCCGCTCCCCCAACCTAAATAAAAAGATAGCAGAGGACAATGCATGAGTGAAACACACACAGCTTCCTTTCGGCCAAAGAGCTGCAAAATCCCTCCCTGGAAGGAGAAGCTGCGGCACCAAGCAAGGCCTGGTGGCCCCAGGTGGTGGCCGGAATCATGCGAGACTGGTAAAAATCTAGGGAGAAAATGGTTTCCCCTTCAGCCCGTTCCCAGGTGTCCAGTGAGCTGGTTTTAGTTCTAAGAAATCCCCATTTCCACACAGGCGACTGTGGCTTCTGGGGCAGCTGGCTTAGGGAAAGGTCTCCCGTGGCTGAGAAGACAGTGGGGGTGGGGGGGAGGCAGGAGGGCAAAGCCTTCTGGGAGGATCTGGGAGAGGGACTCCCTGCCCTTGGCTAATGGATCCGCGTCAGCTCCTCCACAACCTTGATCAGGTCGTCTGCGGTGGCCTCTCGCTTCATTCCGCTGCCGTCGTCATACTGCAGTGGGGAAAGGAGGGGAGGTGGTGAGGGCCCAGGGGGCGCTCTCCCTCCCTCCCTCCCTCCCTCCGGGGAGGAAGCCCACAGCAGGGAGGAAGTCCTCGCCAGAAGCCAGCACCTCTCCTCTGGGGCACAGGTCGGGAGGCCCACTGGAGGCAGGGCCCCCTGGAACACATCTCTCTCTCCCAGGAGAGAGTAACACCCCAAACGCCAGCACCGCAGGCATCTCTCTGCCCTGTGGTCCGGGCCTGCCTCCCTCTGGTGGGTCTACCGCAAGCCCAGACACGTCCCGACGTGCCCTCACCGCTTAAGCCCAGGTGTCGGAAGTTGCTCATACAGTGCCAGGTGCCTGATGGGCGGGCACCCAGGAGCCAAGCCTCAGCTCCCTCTCCTCACCCTCAGACGCCACCTCCCACACAGCAGGACACATAAAAGGGCCACTGGTCTCTGGGAAGCGAGGGGGGCGGAACACACCTGGAGTCCTGACGGTCTCCCAGCATGCCCCGCCCCGCAGTAAACCTGTGTGACCAGCCTGGCACCGACCACGGCACAGCTCACCTGAAGGTTTGCCACCACCTCCTGCATCTTGGGCCGGCTGATGTCCAGGAAACTCTCGATCAAGTCCCCGTCAATGAAGCCAGTGGCCGGCTCCGTCTTTCGCTCAGTATGAAAGGACCTCCAGGTGGACAGGGAGTCAAGGAACGTGCGGTTATGTGGGAGCACCCTGCTCTCAGTGCCCCACCTCCGCCTGGGACCCCAGTCTGAAGCAGTCGGGGGAGAGCAGGAAACAGACTCAACTACACATTTCTCTGATTTCCGGAGTTTTGGAACTGAAACGCATAAAATTATTACCTGCTCCAGCAGTTCTCAACAGGGGAAATCTTCAAAACAACATTTCTAAAAGTCCAGGTCATTCACCTGGAGCCCTTCTACCCATCCACACACCTCTGGACATTCACAAGTGCTCCAGGTGAGTGAAGCGGGTGTGCGTGCCTGGGAAGGTCCCCTCTTCTAAGTCTACCCTGGCCTCACCAACGAAGAAGGGGGGCCAGTCGGACCAGAGGCGTGCCCGAAGTCCTGCCGGCCAGCACAACACCAACACCTCGCCCGGTTCCTCCCTGGCTGCAGCCAGGCCACCCTCCTTGTCACCGCGTGACCGATGTCACAGACTCACAGCAGGAGCCCCTCCCACCTCCTGCTGGGGAGGGCCCTTTAAATCTCCCATAATGAACACACTTCCAATGCTACTTGAACCCTGGGGGTCCCTGGGGAGGCTGATCCTTGGGCTTCTGGATTGTTCAGCTTCTTCACTTTTCCCAGCTTCTGCTGGCCTCTCTAGCGAGGATCCTCAGACCCTACTGCCCCCAACAAAATCTGTGAAAGATGTTCCTATGTTGTCATCTAAACTGACCGACAGGCATTGCCGGGAAGGCCAGAGGCAAACACATTTCAGGAACATCATGTACATTTCCAAGGTCAACCACTTGAAGCTGGGTGGTAAGTACATGGTGATTCATTACACTGTTCCATTACCGTGTTTAAATTTCCCTGTGAGTTAAAGAAAGGGAAAATGTCTGTTTCCCACAGGAACTTAGTTAAGATGTTTCCAGAAGCAGCCAGGCATCAAGCAGTGCCCCCCCCACCCGCCCCGCCAGGGCCAGGACGTGCTGCCCTGCAGGGGAAGCCTCTGGGAAGGATATAAGGAGTGCTCAATCTTGCCCACACTTTTGATGACTTTGTTGAGTCGATTCTGCATGTCCAGCAGGAGGTTGTACCAGCTCTCTGACAGTGAGGTCACCAGCCCTGCAGAAGCAAAGGGAGAGTGAGCTGCACGGGGCTCCAGAGCCCGTGGCAGGCATTTTCTATTGAGGGTGGCCCCTGAAAGCAGCACGAGGGACCAGCTCATGACAGCCTCCTCTGCCAATGCCCAGCTCCCTTGGAGCAGCGGCCTGGAGGAGGAGGCCATGTGGGAGTGCACCCGCAGGGGGGACCCTCACCAATCATGCCGTTGACTGTGCCGAAGAGCACGGAGCCCTGCGTAGGGGTGGAAGTCTCGCCCAGATTCTGCATGACCAGAGAGCCGTGGCAGAAGACATTGACGAATTCGCCCAGGTGGAAGAGACCGACCTCCTGCAGGTGCTGCCGCTCCTCATCAGTGGTGGCAGCGCTGAAAGGCAGTGACAAACTCACTACCCAAACCTCCTGCCCCACGGGGACCTCGTGCAGTGGACACCGTGTCCCGAGCCTCCCAGGTGACCCACACACCCCACAACAGAGGAGCTGGCCTGGAGAAGCTGCTTTTCGTGGCCTTGGTTCTCTGCAGGAGAAACTGGACCTCCTGAAGAGTAGCACTGAGCCTGGGAGGGCACCCAGTGCCCTCACCCCCTGCAGACCTGGGGCTCCAGCCCCTCCCGCCACCCCCACCACCAGCCACTCACCTGTCCTTCTGACACACAAACAAGTTGAAGGCGTTCTCAGCCCCCAGGAAATTGTCATCATCCAAGATCTCCACGGCACTCATCCAGTTGGGGTTGAAGTCCCGAGCGATCTTCAGACAAACACGGTGAAAGCAAGAAACACAATCAGCAGTGTGCACGGAACCCAGTTCCGGGCCTGTCCCCTCTCGGCCAGAAGCCGAGAGCCTGCCCTGAGAAGAGCCAGCCCTGGGTTCAACAGCTGCCACTCTGCAGAGATTCTCCCCCAGCGTCTGGGGAACAGAGCCCATCTGACTGCAATGACCCAGAAATGGGGCCCGCTCCGAGTTCCAGACGGGGAGGGTAGGGGGAGGGGGCTGTAGAAATCCTTAATGCGGAGTGCTCGCTCCAGGGAAAACGCTTCTGTCCCCGGAAGCAAGAAGCCGGCCCCACCCCATGCTACCTCTTCGAAGTTCCCCTCCATGGGCTTGTAGGCGAGCAGCAGCACGGAGCGCATGAGGTCGCCCACCAGGATGAAGTCGCCCTTGGTCTTCAGGTAGAGCGCCATGATGTTGTTGTAGTGGTTGCACTCGGTGCGAAGCTCCTTCTCCGTGGTCCACTCATAGAGCCGCACCTGGGGGGAGGGCACGTCCGCCTCAGCCCGAGGGCCCGACCCTCTCACCCGGTGTCGGCGCCGGCGCCGGTGCCGGCCCCAGCCCGGCCCCGGCCCGGCCCCGGCCCGGCCCCTCCTGCTGCAGCGCCAGTCCGAGTGGAGTACGCGTGGGCCGGGAGCGGTCCGATGAGGGACTTGCACGGTGTTTCAGTATATATGTGGTGTTTGTGAAACATGGAAGTAGAGCGAGCACGCCGCACTAACGACACGAAGTTTCCCTTTACACAGAGCGAGCGAGCGAGCGTGCGAGACGAGCCCTGGAACACTGAGTCAGCAGTGACTCACGTACGGCCAGAGGGCTGCTACAGATAGGGCAAAGGACGGCTTCTTGCGACTGAAGTCTGGGGACAGGGCTACAGGGTACTGCTACACAGAAGATCCATCTCCAGTTCCCACAGTTGCCCCCCGAAAACCGCTGGTTCCGGCCTTTCTCAAACTCGTTCATTCCTGGAACCTTTGCCGTGAGTCCCGCCCCGTGAGTGGAGAGGACTAACAGGAAGTCCACGGGCCACACGGCCACGTAACGAAAGGACCCCAACACGCTGCAGCCTGTGGCCACCCTCCCACCCAAAACAAAACTCTGTTTCTTCCGCACTGCGACGTCTCTTCAGTTACCTACAGCCACATCTCCAAAAGGATGCAGATGCTTTAAAAGCAGCGGACAGATGAACAGGTGTTTGGCACAACCCAGTCCGAGGAAGACCCACTCGCTCCCGGGAGAGGCCTGCCCGGGCAGACCCTTCAAGGTCCAGGGGGCCCCACCTGTGGCCTCTGCGCCTGCGGCAACTCCTGGACAGGACATATTAGGCCATGACTTCTCGAGGTGTGTCTGAAGAACCTGAGCTCCACAGGGGTGCCCTCCAAGAACCATTCACAGTAATTACAGCGGCGACCACACCTCCCTGGGCAGGGCCGAGGGGGTCTAGCACAACCTGCCTTTGTGGGAGCCCGGCCTCGCTGGACCTCCACACCCCCAACCGTGAAGAGTGAAGGAGTGCGAGTTCTGCACACTGCTGGCACACCCCTCCCCGCCCTCTCCACGCTGTCGGCTTTCCTATCTGCCACGGCGACGGTCATGACCGAGGTCAGGCGCCACTGAAAACCACAGGTTCTAGACCTCCACAGTCTAATCATGTGGCAGCCGCTAGCCACACGTGGCTCCAAAACAGACACGCGGCTAGTCCACACTGAGGTGTGCTGTGAGTGTAAACAAAACACACCCCGGTCCTTGAAGTCTCAGTATGAAAAAAGTAATACACTGCACTAACAGTTTTCATACTGGTTACACGTTAAATAGTATTTTAACTATTAAGTGCATTTCACCTGCTGTTTCTTATGTTTATTCACGTGGCTACCAAAAAGTGTAAAAGTACACCTGTGGCTCCTGGGACATTTCTGTGAGACACCAAAGGACTAGACAGTAGCTCCTGATCCAGCCTCACGCCTGACCCCTCCCGATTCCAGCATCAGCCCGCCAGGGTCTGGAACATGCTGTCACTGGTCCCAGGCGACCTGTTCCCTGTTCTCTGGCCAGTCCCTTGTTACTCCAGCTGAAATGCAGGTCTTGTCACAGGGCCCTGTGGCCCTCTGCACCTGGCTGTTTGCTCTCACGCAGTCCCTCATACCACTGGCACTGGGGAAGGACAGCCTTCCAAGACCCCCTCGCCTGCCCTGTCAGACTCCCCCGCCTCCCGTGCAGGTGCCAGGGCCTAACCTAACCGCTCCCAATACCGCCCATCCCATTACTCTCTCCCACACACATCGCTGTGATCCTAGGTAACCTCGGTATTCACCCAAAGAAGGCCCTTCCAATACCCTGACCTCTAACCTTGCCTCACCTCTCTTTCCCGCTTACCTTGTCCTATGGTCGCCCCTTAGAGCCTGCCATTAAAAATAACTCCAGAATGTCCCGTGCTCAGTTTCACCTTCCCAAAGCCACTGCCACAACACTTCTCTCACAGATGCTCCGCTCCCTGGCCACTCTCTCCCTGGACCGTGCTCACCCCACAAAACCTGACTTTAGTGAGATTCTACTCTCCAACTACGGCTGAGGAAGGACCACCTACCGGGAGGACTGCTCTCACGTTCGGCAAGCCCACTCGCTGAGAGCAGGCGCTACACTTCCCAGGAGCCATCAGTTTCCTAGTCCACCACTCCTCAGGGCCTGAGACAAGGAGTTCGTACCCCTCTCCTCGGGCCTCTGATCCCCCTCTTCCCCTTTCCTCTCGGCCACTTCACCACAGACCGGAAGAGGACTCCAAAGCCTGCAGCACCTAGGGCCACACCGTGCACAGGTCCCGCCCCACCCCCTGCCTGTCAAACCACGGCTCCAGCAATTCTTCTCTAACGGGAAATGTGCCCCTGCACTTCCTAACTTGAAAAGCTGAAACTCTCTTGCCCTGCCCTCCCTGTAAGAACCCTATCACTCTCTTCTCCTTTCCTTTCTTCTCTTCCCCCTCCTCCAGCTACCTACCCGACATCTTCACTAGGACCACTGAAACTCGGCACATCCAAACCCAAACCTCCGATGTCCTCACTGTGACATATATATTTGGTCTCTGCCCCCACTTCTCTTGTGATTTCCTAAGTGATATGGATAACAGGAGCCTCTTACACAGAGCTCCCAAATCCCTTGGGTTTTCTGGATGAAAGAAAGGAGTCTTTGGTTCTAGTAAGGCCACTTGTGGTGACTCCTGGGTGTCTTCAGAATGGGGCGCCACCAGAAAGACCAAGCCGGGATTAGAAGCTTGTAACTTTCAGCCTCACCCATCCTCTGGGGAGGACACGGGCTGGAGAATGAGTTAATAAGACGTCGTGCCTACATGATGAAGTCTCCACTAAAACCCCCTAAACGACAGGGTTCAAAGTGTTCTCAGGGTGGGCAACACACCCATGCACTGGGAGGGCGGTGCACCCCGACTCCAGGAGGGCAGGAGCTCCCGCCTCAGGAGCCTCTGGGAGCAGGTGCTTCTGCGGCTCTCACCCGTCTCAGCCCCCACGAGCCCTCAGGGTCCGACACTCACGGAGGCTCTCAGGGCCAAGTCTGAGAGTTGGTCCAGCCCGAGCCTCCCAGATTCCCAGCTCCACCCCCCTGCCCCCATTACTCTGTCACCCTCACGATTAGACACGCGCTGCCCAGGGAACACAGGGGAGACGTGCTCTGTGGACGACGGTGTGCAACCTAAGGCGCATGCACAGATACCAAGCGCTACGGGCCTCACCGTGCTATTGATGCTGGCCAACAGCTTCCCGTTAAATTCCACCATGGAGTACACGGCCCCTTTCACTTCCTTTTCGGCCACAGTCTGCAGTTTTCCTGGGGGAGGAACAGACACTCTTGAGTCTCCTTGAGCCCACACTAATCAAAAGAAACCTCTGGTTCCCCCTTGGGCTCTAACTCCTACCCAAAACTACTGCTCTGAAAGCAAACGCACAGCCAGTGCGCGCCGAGGTCAGCCACTGCCAGCAGGGCGAGCCCCCTGGTGACGTGCGGCGGTGCACACAGTGCCCAAGACCTGGCCACCCCCAAACTCCAGGTCGGTCTCTTAAGATGGGCCAATTCCACCCTGGCCCTCTGATCCGAGACTGCTCGGCAAGGGAGATGAGCAAAGACACAGACGTGAACACAAAGTTCTGAAGCTGGAAAGAAGTCCGAAATGGTTGAGGAGCCACGCGGAAAACAAATCCAGGATTCGTCACCCTTACTCCAGCCCCTAGGTTCTCTTACCCACCATTCACCTCTCCCCCTCTCCTGCCTGTCAAAGAGCAGAAAGGAAGAAACGCACGCTAGGCCGCGCGTGACCCCGCTCACCTACTCCAAAGTGCATTCAGATCACCAAGGGCTTGAGAGGAGGGAACAGAATGCCTCGTGCACAACAATTAACACAAGTTCTACTGCCGCTTAACTGAGGCTCTGAAACCTAAAACGGTCCGCTTACTCTCCCAGAATTCCCAGTCTCTCAAAAGCTGGAGGCCGTGTCCACTTACCGTCTGAATACTGAAACACCACAATACGACCCTGCTTGGGCTCCGCCTCCTCCGGGTACACCATGGCCGTGCCCACGATGAAGTACGTGTTGGGGTCTTTGCCCAACTTGCAGGAGACCAGGCTGAGGGCATACTCATTCTGCAGAAACTGGTGGGCGTGAAGCACTAGAAGGAGAGTGCAGAGGGGTGACGGCCGATGACCCCCACGCACACGCAGCCTTGCGCTTGAGGCTCACAGCTCGGCTCCAGGCAGAGGGCAGGTGGTGGTGGCACACTCGCCTCCTGCCCCCGCAGACTCTCCCTCGCCAGCCTCTACTGACCTGAGGAGGCCCCACCCCACCTTCTCCTCCTCTGAGGACGATCTATCACAGGGCCCACCGAATTCTGCAATATATCTGAACCCAGAACAGCCTAGTTTAGGGAGAACGGAGGTGCAGAGTGAGAGAAAGAGCTCGTGCACCTTCAAAGGTGTGCTGGTCGATGATGAGGAGGTTGTGCACCTCCACCTCTTCCCCGAAGGAGGTCTCGTGCGGGGCTGTACTGCTGGAGAACAGCTTGCTGGAGCTGACGCTGCTCGACAGGGCCTGGGAACAGAAGGCACTCGCGTCACCCCCGAGAAAGCAGGATGGTGCCAGCAGCAGCAGGGGCTGAACAGGCAGGACCCGGAGCAGACGCGGAGTCTGAGTGAGGAAAACTCGATGGCCGGCACCTCAAGTGCCGCCTGGGGAGCAGAGGCTCCAGAGGACACGGAGACCGAGGATGAGGGTCTGAATCCCACGTGGAATTGGCACAGCGGTCCAAAACACCACAGGAATGGAAGGGCCACTAGAGAGCATTAAATCAGCGGTGCCACGTCAATCAAGCAAGGCTACCAAGGGACTCAGGACACCTAAGAAAGTGACAGGCTCCACCTCTCCCAAGGGGAATGGCAGGGGAGCGTTTCATATAGAAACTACAAAGACCTTCTACTCCGGATCGGGGAAAAAGCCCTCCCCCAGATGTCTGGCAGACAGAAAGGTGGAGAAGACACGGAATAAGACCATCAGCTAACATCCCCGTGATGTGTGATTCCAGACTGTCCTATTGCCATCATTTGCAGGTGAAAAAATTAAAATTTAGATTTGCCCAAGGTCACGCATTTAGCTATAAACCTTGAAGCCAGTTCTGTCAGACTCCAATCCCACTCTCTTAACCGTTGTGCCATGCTGTCCCCAATTACGCACACGCGACAAAGTTCCCAGCTGACGACGGGAGAAGAGGAACCGCTCCTCCGGCACCGCTCCCGAACAGCAAAATCACAGACTGCCCCAGGTACCCCCAATCTCCTGCACCCTGCAGTGAGGAGGCCACACCCAGCGCCTGCCTGCTTCTCGAAGTGGAAACTGCCCTGGAACCCCAGCTGTGCCACCTGTTGCTCGTGGCTGCTCCCCTCAGGGGGAGTGAGTAGTGACGGAGACCACATGGCATGCAAAGCCAAAAGTATCTGCTCTCCGACCCTTTCCAGAAAAGTCTGCCCCTGCTCTACCACCACCTGTCTTCCTCCGCTGCCCTCACCTGGGTGCTGGCACTGGGCCTCAGGGCAGTGGTGCCCCCGCTCGTGTCCTGGACTTCGATGCGGCTGGAGAGGACCCCGAAACACTGGGACACTTCCTGATAGCAGATCTTCCTGCAGAACAAGGACAGAACAACGGCGCCTCTCAGAAAAAGTCTGGAGCCGCTCCCCCGACTCCCAGATGACCACGCCCTGCCACTTCCCGACCCCCGCCTCACCTGGGAGACTCGTAGAGGGGCACGGTGCGAATGTGCAGCTTCTGGATCTCGTCGATGGTGCCGATGGTGAGGGTGCTGTTGTTGGCCAGTGCCAGGCTGGAAGGAAGGGTCTGGGTTTAGCGTGATCGGACCCAGGGGAGGAAAGACTCGAGGCGGTAACTCCGTGAGGGGCAGGAAAACAAGGCCGAGTTACACCAGTTCACGCCAAGTGGTTCTCACCTTCAGCCCTCCAACTAAAACACACCCGGGGAGACTTCAACATTCTGATGCCTGGCTCCACCCAGAGATTTTCCCTAACTGATCTGCGTGGGCCTCGGCTGAGATTTAGCAGCTTTCAAATGTACTGCTCATGTGCAGCTCTAGAACACAGCTCTCAAACTATCGAGAGTCAGCTGGATGCTGCCCCCAGAGCCTCACACATCCAATGAGTTCCAGGCTGGGCCATGACTGCCGGCAGGGGCCCCACTCTGACAGCTCCTGCCTGGGGGACACACAGTCGTTGCTAAATCAGGAGTTCAGTCACTTGGATCACCTGAGAGGTTTTCTGAAAACATAGACCCTAGAGCCCAACCGCAGATCTGCCGAAGCAGAATCTGAGGCGGAATCAAACAACAGCTGTGCTTTAAAAAAAGTTTTCCCAGTACTGTGATGGGTGAGGGGTCTCGGAACCTCTGCTCCGCCCTTCCCGCCTCAGCTGTTCACTGACTACGACAGCAGAGAAAGGCGGGAGGAGAGGGGCAGGGCGGGAAACACCACGACCCCCTCAATCCGTGGCTCCTGCTGATGACAGAAGAGGCCCACCTGTCAGGATAGCCGTCCGAGTTAAGGGGACACATGTAGTTCACCTCCTTGAGGTTGACGTTGGAGAAGACCAGCTTGTGGTTGCTGCTATAGATGACAGTGGGCCGGTCAGAGCACGCGAAGACGTTGGTGGTGGAAAGAGAACGGAAGGTCCTCAGTACCGTGGGCTGCGTGCCCAGGGTCACCTTCTTGCGGTCGCTCAACAGGCCTACAGGAAGAACGGCGTCCCGAGAAGGAAGGAAGGTAAACAGGACAAACAGCTGGTCACTGCAAGTCCCAGCGCAGCCCCTGCAGGGTAAGGACTCTGCAATTCCAACCATTTATCAAAGGGCCCCCCACTCGGGAAGTACTCTTCTCACCCGTCTCAATGTTGAGCCCGAAGTAGAAAAGCGCCCCATCCCCCAAGGCACAGAGGAGGTAGTGGCTGCTCTCAAAGGTGGTCATCAGGATGGAGCGAGGGATGATCTCTGTGGGAAAAGGTGTGTTATGTTCTGGTCCACATTCCGCCTCTGACCCCAGCCCAGGTCCCTGAAAGATCCGCACCTCCACCCAGCATCTCTTTGTGCAGCAGCTCAAAGGAGGGCAGCTTCAAGATCCGGGCCGAGATGTCTGTCCAGAGGCCGATGGCACAGAGAGGGGACAGCCCGCTGCTGTCCCCCAGTGGCGTGATGTCCAGGCAGGCCACCTCGTGCTCCATCTCCGTGTGGCTGACGAAGAGGAACATGGCAGCGGGAGGAAGGCAAGGATGAAAGCAGTCCCAGAGAACACGGGAGGGAGACGGTGCGGGGAGATAAGCACTCACCTGATCTGCCGGAGCTCCTGAGGGTGGATCTGCAGGTAGTAGAGGGCCCTTCCCACGGCTACCACCACCTGGCTGCTGTTGCAGGAGGCCACGCTGATGTTCTTGCCCTGAGGCTCCTTCCACTCGCTGACAAGGGCTTTGGGTTCTTGAGAGACGAGCCTCACGGATGCGGAAGTGATCTAGGGACAGAAAAGCAGTGTCTAGGAGTACCTGCAGGGACCTATGCTGGGGGAGGGGCGGATGGCTCACACACGCCCTAGGAGAGCCCTAAGAATGAGCCACAAAGTCCTCTTCTGCCGTGTTTCTAGCTGAAGCCCAGAAGACGACTGGCCTAAGGCAATTTACAGCTTGCATACCTACAACCAGAAAAAAGGGCCTGATTCATTCTGATCAAGGCTTGGGTAGCTCAACCACATCCTATGGGAAGGAACTGGACGCATGAAACCCTGTGACTTAGCAGTCCAGCAGTTCTTCTCAACCCAGAAATGAGACCTCTAAAATATCCAAGTTTTTTTTAAAAGATTTTATTTATTTATTTTTAGAGAGGGGGGAGGGAGGGAGAAAGAGAGGAAGAGAAACATCAATGTGTGGTTCCCTCTTGCACATCCCCTACTGGGAATTTGGCCCACAACCCAGGCATGTGCCCTGACTGGGAATTGAACTGGCTACCCATTGTTTCATAGTCCACCACTCAATCCACTGAGCCACACCAGTCAAGGCCCAAGTTCTTCTTCATGCATATTATAACATACCAATGTTAACAGCATACATATCAAAAGTAAAAGTGAGCCCTGGCTGGAATGGTTCAGTGGATTGAGTGCTGGCTTGCAAACCAAAAGGTCACCAGTTCGATTCCCAGTCAGGGCACATGCCCAGATTGCCAGCCAGGTCCCCAGTAGGGGGCACGTGAGAGGCAACCACACACTGATGTCTCCCTCTCTCCCTCCTTTCCCCTCTTTAAAAACAGAAACAAAACCATATCTTTAAGTGAGGGTTAAAAAAAAGTGCTCAAACTTCTAAAAAAAAAAATGTGTTTATATTAGCTAGCAAAAGTGCATTCTTTAAGAAAGTGGTACCAACAAATGACCTATCTTTATTTTTAGGGGATTGGAAAGGTTTGAAAAGATTACATTAACTATGTAATAACATGACACTTCTAACATTTTTTAATATCCAAGTTCTCAACTAGGCACAAATTAAAATTATTTAAAATTCTTTAGTAAAGGCAACAAAATTGTATTGACATGTTTTATAAATGTATTTTATCACCAAAGCAAAACAAAAAGTAGGTTGATGACGCTGTATCAATTCACCTTGACCTATCGAAGTTGAGTGGCATTTAATTAGGAAAGGCCTTTGGTAAGCCACCGCCCCATCAGGAAGCCACTATTTAGCCAGCCATTGCCCACGGGCTAAAAGGAAGACCAGGTGGGTGAAAAGAGGGAAACAGTTCAACACCCCCAGCCAGTCCAGTGCTGTCCGCTCGCCACTGGCAAACTCCGACTCTGGTCGGAACGGGGGGAGCTCAGAAGGTGAGGTGGGCGCAGGACCGAAGAGCAAGGGGGTCACTCCAAACACGAGAACACGGCCAGGGGCTCGGAAATCAGGCTCTTGGGGATGACAAGTGCCAAAGTGCTATCTGACCCCGCACTGCGGACAGATTTAAAATGAGAACCCAAAAGGCGTGAGAGCTCTGGTTCTAACAAGCAATAAGTATGTGGGAAGTGCAGCACTGTGACTAGTTGTTTCTCTTCTTCCTGCGTTTCTCCCAGTACGCATGCATCCGTATGATAATGAGGGGGAAATGCCTGCCTCAGACAACAGGGTATACTTAGTGCTGAAACAGTGCCCCCAAGGCATATATATATATATATATATATATATATATATATAAAATAACCCCAGTCTACTAAAGAAAGCATGATTAAACAATATACATATATATATATACATTTTGCAGAGCAAACAAAGCTAAAAGCAGTAACTCCAAAGCTAAGAGTTGTGAAATTGTTATTGCTGAGTAGTGGGTTATCAGTAACTTGTATTTTTTCTAACTCTTTAACGTTGTTTTTACAGCTGTAAAAATGGACTGTTCTAAAATCTGGCGGTGCTCTGTACTACACTCTAGGTCAAATTCAAGGACACGGGGCCTGCCCCTTCTCAGCTGTTACCTGGATGAGCTGCTGATGCGCCACGTTGCCACAGAAGAAAGTCTGCTGGTCGTCCACAAAACCCATCAGTTCGGTCTCTTCCACCTCCTCCCCATTCAACATGAGAACTCTGCGGCAGAAGGAGGCCGGGGTCAGCCGGCCCAGCCTCCCCCCTCGCCACCCTCACATGAGCGCCTAGGGCTGGCACCAGACTCATCTTACCTCGTCTGGCCCACGAAAGAGAGCACCAAAGTGTCATCAGTCTCCCGGCTAGGATCAGACCGCAGCGGCCACAGGCCTGGAACAAAGGTCGAGGATTAAGATGCACAGCACAGACCAACCCATCCAAGGAAGGGCCAGCCGACCCCACGGGAAGAGCGGGAAATTTGGAGTCAGCCCTGAGTTGAAAGCACACTATGTTCCCCCCGGCATTAGGGCTCTGAAGAAGTCGGACATTCTAAAAACTGTTTTGAGCCTGGTATTTGAAAGTTTTTCATTTGATGTCAGGTAATACATTGCATGACTCGAAGTCAAATTTACTTTTAAAACATAACAGAGCCCTGGCTGGTGTGGCTCAGTGGACTGAGCATGAGCCTGTGAACCCAAAGGTCGCTGGTTCCATTCCCAGGGCACATGCCTGGGTTGCAGGCCAGGTTCCTGGTAGGGGGCGCACGAGAGGCAACCACACACTGATGTTTCTCTCCCTCTCTTCCCCTTAAAAATAAATGAATACAATCTTTAAAAAAAAAACATGTAACAGAAGTCTCACTCCTATACCTCTCCCTCCAACCTATCCCTCAACTAAGTCATCAGGGACAGTTTCTATTGCAGTTGGTCCTTCCACTGTATTTTCCATTTAATTAAATTTATTGGGGTAACATTGGTTAATAATTGTTTATTTTATTATTATTATGTTTTTAATTCTCACCCAAAGACATGCCCCTTGAAGAGAGGGGAAGGGAGGGAGAACGAGAGAGAGAGAAACACTGACGGGCCACCTCCCGCAGGCCCCAGTCAGGGACTGACCCGACAACACAGGCACTGCCCTGACCGGGAATCGAACCCAGGACCTTGCAGTTTATGGGACGACGCTCCAGCCAGGGCTTCAGTATATTTTCTAAATTTAAGGAAACAGGTCAACACTGCATGACAAGCAAACACAAACATAAACCAACCTACTGCACACTGCTCTGCACCTCGAGTTCTCACTGGGTGTGTACTGAGCCGTATCAGAACAGGGTGTCCCCTTGTTTCTGACTTCTGCATGGTGTCTGATCGTGGGGCTACACCAGTTTACAAGTCCGTCCACTGCTGAACACTTTGGCAGTGGACTTCGAGGTACCATGCAACACCATGAGGAATAGTCTTACACTCACATCATTTTCTACTTGTGAAGGTCTGGGGGGCAGAGGCCCAGAACTGGGGTTCGAGGGTAATTCACTAGACGCAGCCACGGTGTTGGTGGGTACTGCCAATGAGCACGCTCGCTTGCTCATTGTACCAGCCTGACCACCGTACCATGCTGCCAAGCCTCTGGGTTTGGTCCTCCGGTAAAGAATGATGTTGCTACCTTGTTTTGTTCTGCATTCCTCCCGATACAAAGTGAAGCCTGGTACCTGTCCATTCATGTCCTTTGCCAAACTGGGGACAGAAAGTTTGGTGATCTTTCTAGAAATTCTTTTTTGTAAGTTAGGGAGATTAGGCCTTTGGCTAGTAGATGACCTTTTTAACTCATTTCCAAATTTTTCCTACCTTTATCGAGTTTTGTTTTTTGGCATGCAGAAGTGTTTTATTTCTATGTTGAAGTTATCAATCTTTCTTTTTGGCTTCTGTACTTTTGAGTCATACTTTAAAAAACCTTCCCACTCCAAAATCAGAAAGGAATTCACCAACTTTTTTTTTTTTTTTTAGCTTTTGTGCTGCTTCATGCTTTACATTAAGTCTCTAATCCATTTAGATCCTAGCAAGGTACACATTATGCAATAGGGGTCCTGCCTTATCTCTCCCAAGTACCTGTTCTCCCAACACCGTTGAAATCAATCACCTTCACCTCACTGCACTGAGGGACCACCACGATCATACCCTAAGTTCCCACATATAACTGTGTTATTTCTGGACTTTTGAGTCTGCCATGAGACTATCTGT
The DNA here is from genome assembly GCF_004126475.2 of Phyllostomus discolor. Classification (NCBI taxonomy): domain Eukaryota; kingdom Metazoa; phylum Chordata; class Mammalia; order Chiroptera; family Phyllostomidae; genus Phyllostomus; species Phyllostomus discolor. The sequence goes on from NC_040908.2 coordinate 162,489,808, forward strand.
GCACCAAAACCGCACCTGCGGTTACTGAGGTTCACTGGTACGTTTCAGTATCTGGTAAGGGCAGTCTGTCTCACGGCCCTTAGGTTTCCGGGCTTTGCTTGTTTCTTTTCCTCACTTGGACTGTGGCTTGTCTAGGTCAAGGAAAATGACCTATTGGTACGTTCAGTGAGAAACATTATGTCCGAACAGTCAAAGACAGAACAGCTTCATAACGATTTATAAGAACTTGGTGTGCCTTTCTCATTTCATCAATCTAGCCTTTTAGTCCTTCAAGACTAGTTTGAAAGTTTTCCATGTATAGATTCTGCACATTTCTTGATAAATTTATTACTTGGTATTCTGCCTCTTCACTGCTATTGCAAATTGTCTCTTTCCCTCCACTATATCCTCTGTGTTTTTAACTAAAAGTTACTGATTTCAGTACATTAATTTCATATTCCTGTACCTTAATGAATTCTGTCTATAGTTTTTTCAGTTGATTCTCTTGGGTTTTGTAGTTATATGACCTCTTCCTTGCTAATTCATAAACCTCTATTTCTTTTCTGTTTCCACTTTTTTATGTCCCAAATTACTTTATTTTAGTTGTACCTCCTCTATACAACTTTAAACTGGTTCTGCCTTAGGATTCAATCTGATCGCCTTTTTCCTGTAACAGGCGAATTTAGCCCATTTACATTCACCGATGTGGTGTCAGGCCCTGACCTGAGATGCAGGTACTCATCCGTGTTTGGTATCGTTTCTGTCATGTTACTTTGGGTTATGTTTACTGTAAGCTTCGCATTATGCAGTCTTTGTTTGGTCTTTTTGATTATGTGAGTTCTCCTGGAATTGAAAAAATTTGTGTTTTTGTTCTACAAGTTACTTATACCGTTCTATGATATCCTCTGTCCCCATTTTCTATAGGGCAGGGGTGTCAAACTCATTTTCACTGGGGACCACATCATCCTTGCAGTTGCCTTCAAAGGGACAAATGTAATTTTAGGACTGTGTAATATATAGTCCCAACACAAGCACTACGCATTTTACACAGTCCTGAAATTATATCCAGCCTGAGGCTGATGTGGCCCCCGGTGAAAATGAGTTTGACACCCCTGCTTTAGGGCTTCTATCAGTTCCCCACAAACATCAAATTTAACCTCTAATTCTTTTCCTCCTCATTCCTCTTTCCATTATTCAATTTTGGTCAACAGCATTCTTTTTTTAAACACACTTTTATACTAAAGAATGTTAAAGTATGTTTAACTTTGTTGTTACTGTGACTTTCTTTACTCTTCACCTGACCTGCTTTTCTCTAGCTACCACCCAAGCCCTCAGAACAGGTAACAAGGTCAAACACTAAAGTCATTCAAGTAAGATCTGCATCCTATGTCCACCGAAAGGCTACCTTTGATGCCTGGTAAGTCAATGCTGGCATGCTCATGGATTCCAATTCCATTCCGGATGATCCGCAAGGAACCTTCCTTGAAAGCCCCAGAGCAAGTGACCAGCTGCAAGGAGAGAAAAGGTTTCTAAATAACCCCCTCCACAGCCTGAGGCCATCGTACTGATGCCCAGAAAGTGCACTAGTTGCACCTAAATCCGAGGCCCCTTCCTGTGGAGCTGGGTGTGAGAACACAGACTTAGTCTCGCTGGGTCTCCAAAGGCCCTCAAATACACTGAGCAGACAGAAAGGCCTAGTCCAAAAAGCAAACAGCTCCCCCTTTTTCTCCTAGCAACCGTGCTTCCACCCTCGGAACCCGGTTTACTAGAGACACCCTAGGACCTGGAGTCAGACACATTTACCAGTTAGCAGTTATGTGACTTTGGACAAGTTACTTAATCTTCCTCAGCCCTAAGTTTCCTCACTTCTGAAGTGGCCGAGAACCCCCATCTATCAGGGTGCCCACGTGATCACAGGTAATGTACATAAAGTGCCTGGCCGACCAGGACAGGCACTCAGCAAATGGCAGTGACCCTTCCACCAGTGGGATTAGAGAGCGAGGCTCTGACAGCGACCTTCAGGGCACGTCCCCATGCTGCACAGGCACACCCAGGAGGACACAGTCTGACGGGAACAGCAGCCGCCCGTTTCCAGGCTGACCCCCTTACCTGCCCTTGCCCCTGCCTCTCCAGGTCCACCACGCACATGTCCACAATGGGTCCCAAATTTGTAAAGGTTTCCATGGCCACGACATAGGAGCCTTGTTCATTGCTGTCAACATTGAGCTGAAAAGACGAAAACCCTGTTAGTCCTGCAACGCTGCTAACAGAGCCTTCCCAAAAGTCTTCGCCTGGAAGAAACTCGGTCCTACTGGAGCCCTCTGGTGTTCCACTGGAGGCTGCCAGGAGGGGACCGCTGACCGAGGAGTGTGGCTGTGCCACAGGGGACCACTAACCCCAGGCAGTGGTTTCTAAGGAAGCAGCGTGGAAACTCTAATGTAAAGTATTTGCATGCACGTTTCTGCACAGGTCCAAAATCTTCTTCCTTTAGAGGGCATCCCATACATTAAATATGACCTACTGAAGTCAGGAGCTGGGTCTTGTTCATCATTGTCCACAGCCCCCAGCACCCTGCCTGATACATTTGATGAATGAAGCTTTAGAACAAAGAGCTAGTCAGGGCAGGATGTTCAACCAACCACAGAGAGAACTGAACAGCAGGCATATGCGTGAACTGAAGAAATGCTGAGGGCACCCAACACAAAAGATACCTGGGGAAGCAGCAGGGAAGCCAGTGAAGAAGCTACAGAGAAAAAATCGCCTCCTCACCTTCACCAGCTGCGAGTCACCAAGGCGAGACCCGACAAAGACAACACCATTGTCAAGGTACGTCAGGCACTCGGCAATGGAGGTCTAGGAGAGAGCCAACAGCAAGAGAGGCATCAGAACGGACCCTTCACGGGACCCAGACACCGTCCCGCCCACCTCTCAGCCCTGTGCTGGGAGAACGCCGCACTGCAGCCGTCATGGCTGAAACGGCTGTGCATTTCAAATCCCCGGTCACACTGAAAAATGCTCCTAAATCTCCGTTTGTGACGCCCCCTTTTTCACACCTTTACAGCCAGAAAACCCTATAATTTATCTTGAGGTGCCTATTCCAAAGGGTCACTTCAATCCCAACCACTTCGGTCTCCTCAAAACAATTAGAAACCTCTAAAATTCAGTGCATAATCCTTGAACTTTTTTTGGAATCTCCTCCCAGAAGTGAGTATCAGCATCACATTAACCTTTAATTCTTTTTATTTCTTTCTGCTTCCTTTTTGTTTCTTTCTTTTAAAGTGCTTCAGGTAGGTAGTGCCAGACTGCCTCTGAGATTCTTCAACATCTAACTCATTCCAAAACAAACTTCTAGGTCATGAATGACCATTTGCTGCCAGGAAATGGACCTCCCAGCTGCAGCACGGGACCACACACGCGGGGTCGCCAGGCCCCTGGGAGAACACAGCAGTGTGGGAACAAGCCCTACCTCTCCGAGCAGCTCTACCCGGAGGTCCTTGAGGGTGACGGTGCCGTCCATCTGCTCCTCCTTCTCCAAAAGCAGCATGAAGAGCCGTCCCTCCATGTCTCCCAGCAAGTAACGGGAACCGTTGGGGTCCACACGATTGTGACACACAATTGTGCTTTGCTGCCAAGAGGGAGGACACCATCACTGGAGGCTGAGTGCCTTCCACAAGCAGAGAGCAAACCACTCCCTTTACCAAACTCTGCCACTGCCTGAGCAGGAAGTCCACTCAGCGAACACTGCGTGTGTGACTGAAAGTGGGGGCATTTTTATTTTAAGATAATTTTGTGAGTTCAATATACCTAAAATGTTTATTCACATATTATTCTCCTGGAATACAGAAATAGAAAGAGTAGAAAGCAGCTCTAATCATTCACTGGACCATAAATGCTACCATAGACTGTGTTATTTACACTAAAGGGTTAATTTTTAGGACTCGAAATTTTAAGGCTTGCAAATTTTATGACTAATTTTGTCTATGTAATTTATCACCATAGTACTTACACAACGTGAGACCTAAAATATTCAAAAGAATTCACAAAATGTTTCCCTTCTTCAAGTCACCCCAGTA